>NC_060970.1:0-600000 GCF_910589235.1 Vespa crabro | reverse complement strand
TATTGTTATTATCATTTTATCCTTATGATCCTTAGTAATGTAATTATCTTGATTATTTATTATTAAGATTATAGTTGTTATCATTATCATCCTTATTTTCGTTATTATTAATTTTAATATTATTGTTATTATCGTTGTCATCGTTGTTAGTATTATCGTTATTATAGTTATTATCCTTAATACTGTTATTACTATTATTATTATTATTATTATCGTTATTAATTTTATTATTATTATCAATATTATCGTTATTATTGTAATTATTGTTATTATTGTAATTATTACTAATGTTATTATCGTTATTTCGTTATTATCGTCATTATTGTTTTTTATTGTAATTATTGCTTCTATTATTATCGTTATTATTGTTATTATTTTTATTATCATTATTATCGTTATTATCATTATAATCGTTATTATCGTTATTATTATTATTATTATATTTAATATCGTTATGATCTTTACTATTTCTATTATTATTATTTTGTTTCCTTTGTTATCGTTATTATAATTATTATCGTAATTTTCGTTAATATCGTTATAACCTTTGTTATTTTTATTATTATTTTCGTTATTATCATTATTATCGTTATTATTATTATCGAAACATCTTTATTATCGTTATTATTATTATTATTATTATCGTAATTATCATAATTATCTTTATTATGGGTATTATTATTATTACTATTGTCGTTATTATATTAATAAATGTTATTATTGTTATCATTAATATCCTTACTATGGATTTTGTTGTTATTATAATAATCGATATTATCGTTTTTTGCGTTATTATTGTTATTTTTATTATCGTTATTACCGTTAATAACGTTATTAACATTATTATTACTATAATTATTATTGTTACTATCTTCATTAAGCTTATTATAATTAATGTCGATATTATTGTTATTATTGCTATTATTATTATCCTTACTTTCGTTATTATCGTTATTATCGTTATTATTATTATTATTATTATCATTATTACCGTTATTAACCTTATTATCGTTATTATTGTTATTATTGTTATCGTTGCCATCGTTCTTACCACTATTATCGTTATTATTACTATTATTGTTATTATTGATGTTATCGCTATTATAGTTATTATTATTATCGTTATTAACGTTATGATCTTTATAATTGTTCTCATTATTATAGTTATTAACGTTATTATTGTAATTGTTATTTTCAATATTAATGTTATTATCATTATTATCGTTTTTGTCGTGAATATCGTTATTACCTTATTATTATTTTTATTATTAACGTCATTATCGTCATTATTGAAACTATCGGCAATATTATTATTACTGTAATCGTTATTATCGTATCATTATTATCGGCCTTATTGTTATTATCATTTTATCGTTAATATCGTTATTATCGCTTTATTTGATATCGTTATTATCGTTGCTATCGTTAGAACCCTTTTTTTCGTTATTATTATTATTATCGCCTTTATAGTTTTTATCGTTATTATTATTATTATTATTATCGTTATTATCCTTATTATCGTTATTTTTGTTAGTATCGATATTATTATTATTACTATTATCGTTATTATTGTTAATATTATTAACGTTATTATAGTTTTTTTTGTTATTATTGTCATTATAATTACTATTATTATCGATATTATCGTTAATATTGTTCTTATTATTATCTATTTTATCGTTATGTAATTATTATTTTTATCCATAATATCGTTATTATCAGTATTACAATTATTATCTTTACTACAATTAATATTCTTATTATTATTATGCGTTATTATCATTATTATCGTCATTATTATAGTTACTATTATCGTTATTAGCGTTATTACCATTAATATTATTATTACATTTGTTGTCATTATCGTTATTATTATTATCGTGATTATCGTTATTATCGTTAATTTTGTTCTTATCGATTTTATCATTAATTATTGATTTTGCCGTCATTGTGGTTATTACCGTTATTTTCGTAATTCATCTAATTAACGATATTATTATTATTATTATCTTTATTATCGATTATATTGTTATTATTATTAACGATGTTTTCGTTATTATCCTTATTATCGCTATTATTATTATTATTAATGCCGTTATTTTCGATATAATTATTTCCATTAATATCATTATTGTCGTTATTATTATTTTAATTATTGTCTCTATTATCTTTATTATCGTTTTTTCCAATATTATCTTTATAATTGTAATTATTATTATCGTTATTGTCGTTTTTATCGTTCTTAACTTGAATGTTATTATCCCTATTATCGTTATTACGTTTAATTTAACTACTATTAATATCGTTATCACCTATATTATCGCTATTTTCATTAATATTATTATTATTATTATCGTCGTAATAGTTATTATCTTTACTATTTTTATTATTAATATTGTTAGTGTTATTATTATTATTATCGTTAATATCGTTATTTTCGTTATTATAAATATTGTTGTTATCCCTATTATCGTTAATATCGTTATTATGGTTATTATCTTTATTATAGTTATTATTATTATTATTATTATTATTAACGTTAATATTGCCTTATTGTTATTGTTATTATTAATGTTATGTTTATTATCGTTTTTATTGTGATTATTATTGTTATAACTAAAGTTATTATCGTTAATATTGTTATCGTTAATATCGTTATTAGAGTTATTTTTGCTAATGTTGTTATTATTACTACTATTATTATCTTTATTATCGTTCTTATAGTTCTTATTATTATTCTTTTTTCTTATTACCATTATAATTGTTATTATTGTTATTATAATTATCGTTCTTATCCTTACTATCCTTATTTTAGGGATAAACTTATCATAATAATCGTTATAATCATTGTCATTGATATTATTGTTAATATTATTATCGTTATTATCGTTATAATTGTTATTATTATTATCGTAATTATCGTTATTGTCGATATTATTGTTAATAGTGTTATTATTATTATTGCTATTATCGTTATTATTGTTATTATTATTATCGTTATTATTATTAGTATCGTTATTATCTTTAATATAGCTATTATTAATATCGAAATTAACGTTACTTTCGTTATTATTGATATCGTTTATATAGATATCATTATTATTATTGATATTATCGTTATTATTGTTGTTATCGTTACTATCGTTATTATTATTCTTATAGCTTTTATCGTTATTTTCGGTAATATCGTTATTATCTTTATTAATATTATTTTTATTGCCGTTATATCGTTATTATCGTTATTACTATTACTACTATTGTCGTACTTATCGTCAATACCATATCGTTATTATTTTTATTATAATTATAAATGACGTTATTATTATTATTATTATCGTTATTATCGTTATTATCGTTATTATTGTTATTATTGTTATTATTGTTATTACTGTTATTATTATTATTATTATTATTATCGACGTTATCGTCATTATCGTAATTATTATTATCGTTAATAATGTCATTATCCTTATTACTATTAATATTATTATTATTATTATTATTATTATTATTATTATTATTGTCGTTATTATCGTTATTATTGTAATTACTGTTATTATTATTATTCATATTATTGTCGATATTATCGTTATTATCGTCGTTATGGTTATTATCGTTATTATAGTTATTATCGATATTATTTTTATTATTATTATCGATTGCTCCGCTATTAAACTAACTTTCGTTATTATTATTAATATTATTAATGTTATTATCGTTGTTATCGTTATTATTGTTATTACTATTTTCTTTAATATCGTTATTATTACTATTTTTGTTACCGTTATTCCCGATATTATTGTTATTATCATTATTGTCGTTGTTATCATTTTTATCTTTATTATTATAAGCGCTATACTCTTTATTATCCTTATTATTATTATTGCTATTATCGTTATTATCGTTATTATTGTTATTAATGTTATAAATATTATTATTATTTTTATCGATATTATCGTTATTATCCTTATTATTATTATCGATAATATCCTTATTATAGTTATTATGAATAATATAATTATCGTTATTATCGGTAATAATCTTATTATCGCTCTTATTGTTGTTATTGTTATTATTGCTACTATTATTTTCGTTATTATCGATGTTTTCAGTATTACTGTTATTTTTATAAATATTAATATCGTTATTAGCATTATAATTATTATTATCGTTATTATTGTTATTGTTATTATCCTTATTTTCGTAAATATCGTTATTATTTTAATTATTACTATTATTATTATTGTTATTATTGTTATTATCGGTATTATCATTGTTAACGTTATTATCGTTATTATTGTTATTATTACTGTCATTATTATCGTTAATATCGTTGTTATCTTTATTATTATTTTTATTATGGTTATTATCGTTATTATTTTTATTACTGTTATTATTACTACTACTATTACCGTTGTAATCGTTATTATAGTTAATATTCGTTATATTATTATTACTGCTTCTATTATTATCATTATTATCGTTATTATCGTTATTATCGTTATTATTGGTACAATTATTATAATTATTAACGTTATTAACATTATTATAGTTATTATCTTTATTGTTGTTATAAGCTTTGTTATTATTATAATTATCGTTATCATTGTTATCGCTATTATCGTTCTTATTGTTATTATTATTACTGCTTTTATTATTATTATCGTTATTATTGTCATTATTAATCTTATTATTATCGTTATTATTACTATCGTTTTTATCGTTAATATTATTATCGTTAATATCGTTATTATCGTTATTGTTGTTATTATTATTATTATTATTATCATTATTATAGTTACTGTTGTTATTACTATTATCGATATTGTCGTTATTACCGTTAGTACTATTAACATTGTTATCGTTAATATTATTATAACTGATATTATTGCAAATAATACTACTATTATTATCTTTATTTTCGCACATATCGTTTTTATCGTTTTTATTTATATTATTATTATTATTATTATCGTTATTATCGTTTTTATTATTATTATTATTATTATCGTCATTATCGTTTTTATAGTTATTATCAATATTATTAATATAATCATTATTATTATTATTATTATAATCGTTATTAGATTTATAATCGTTATTATTGTACTTTTTTTTATCGATCTTATAGTGATTATCCTTATTATAGATACTATGATTTGTGTTACTATATCTATTATATATGCTATTGTTATGATTGTTATTATTATTAACGTCATTATCACAATTATCATTATTATTGCTACTATTATTATTTTTATTTTCGATACTATTGTTAATATTATTCACATTATAATTGTTATTATCAATATTACGTTCTTATCGTTATTATTATTATTACTATTATCTTTATTATTTTTATTATTATTAACGTTATTATAGTTATTATCTTTATTATCGGTATTATTATTATTATTAGTATCGTTATTATCTTATATATCGTAATAATTGTTATTCTTATTATCGTAATAATCGTTATTATCGTTATTATTGTTAATATTGTTATTTGCATTGTCGTAATTTTTGTTATTGTAATTATTATTACTAAAGTTATTATCATTATCAACATTATTATCGTTAATACCTCTATCTTTATTATTATTATTATTATTATCGATATTACCGTTCTTATCGTCATTATTATTATTACCAGTGTCGTTATTATCATTAGTATTATTATCTTTATTAATATAATTATTTATATTATTGTTATTATTATTATTATTATCGTTATTATTGTTATTATTGTTATTAGTAATATGGCAATTATTATTATCGCTATTATCATTATTATCGTTATTATAATTTCTTTTTTATTGTTATTATCTTTATTAATATTATTATAATAATTTCCATCTTTATTAACATCATTATCGTTATTATCGTTATTATCGCTATTAATAATGTTATTATTATTGTTATTATCTTCATTATTGCTATTATCGTTATTATTATTTTTATTATTTATATCGTTATTATCGTTATTATTGTTATTATCAATATTAATGTTATTAATATTATTGATGTTATCGTTATTATCCTTTATATCGTCATTAATATTATTATAATAATCTTCCATATCGTTCCCCACGTTATTATTGCTATTGTTACTATTTTTATTATTGTAATTATTATTACGCTTTATTAACGTTATTATTGTCATTATTATTATTATTATTATCGTTATTACCGTTATTATCGTCATTAGTGTTATTATTACTATTGTTATTACCGTTTTTATAGTTATTATTGTTATTATTATCATAGTTATTATAATTATTGTCGTTATTATTGATTTCATTGTTATTATTATAATCGTTATAATCGTTATTATCGTTATTAATGTTATTATTATTATCGTTATTATCGTTATTATGATTATAATCATTAGTATTATTATCGTTTGTATTATTATTATCGTTATTATAGTTATTATTATAATAATTATTATCGTTACTATCATTATCTTTATAATCATTATAATCGATAATTGTGTTATTATTATTATTGTTACTACCTTTATTATTGTTATTATTATTAAAATTATTCTTATGATTATAATTAATATCGTTATTTTCTTTATTGATTTTATTATTATTATCGTAATTATCGTTAATAGCGTTATAATCAATATTATTATTATTATTATTATTAACGATATTATCGTCATTATTATTATTATTATTGTCGTTTTTATCGTTATTATCTTTATTATTGCTATTATTATTGTCGTTATTATCGTTTTAATTGTTATTATTATTGTCGTTATTGTCGTTTTTATCGTTATTAACTTGATTATTATTACTCATATTATCGATATTATCTTTATTTTTATAACTATTAATATTGTTATTATCGTAATTATCGCTATTATCGACATTATTCTTATTATTATTATCGTTCTTATCGTTATTATCGTTATAATCGTAATTATTATTATTATTTTTGTCCTCATTATCGTTATTATTATTGTCCATATTTTCGTTATTATCTTTATTAATTTTATATCTGTTGTCGTTCTTATAGTTATTATCGTTATATTCGTTAATATCATTATTATTGTTATTATTATTATTATTATTATTATCGTTATTATCGTTATTATAATTATTATTATTATCATAATTATCATTATTATCAATATTAATGCTATTATATTTTTATCGTCATTATTATTATTATTGTTATAATTAGTATTATTATTATCGGTATAATAGTTTTATCGTTATTAATGTTTTTATTATTATCGTTATTATCGTTATTATGGTTATTATTATTATTATTATTATCGTTATAATCGATATTGTCATTATTATTAATATTATTCTTATTGCAATTATCGTTATTATCGAAATTTTATTACTATTATTATCGTTAGTATCGTTATTATATATATTATCGGTATTATTATTATTTTCATCTTATTTAACGTTTTTCTGGTTATTATTATTACCGTTAAATCGTTATTAACATTATTACTTTTATTTATGGCATTATTTCTATTATTATTATCGTCATTATTGTTATTGCTAATGTTATTATTATGGATATAATCCTTAATATTATTAATATTATTATCGATATTGTAGTTAATATCGTTATTATTATTATCGCTATTTTCGTTATTATCGTTAATATCATTAATATTATTATTATTATTATTTTTATTATCGTTATAATCGTTATTATTTTTATCATTGTAATTATTTCTATTACTATTATCGTTATTATTTTTGTTGTCGTTGTTATTATTATTATTGTTAATATTACAGTCGTTATTATAATTACTATCGCCATTATTTTTATTATTATGCTCGTCAATATTGATAATATTATTATCAATATTATCTTTATTATCGTTATTAATATTATTAATATTATTGTTGTTATCGTTAATATTTTTAATATCTTTATTATTATTATTATTATTTTTAATATCGTTTTTTTGTTATTATCGTTATTATCGTTATTATCTTTACAAACGTTATTATATTTATTATTATTACCTTTATTATAATTATTATTGTTACTTTCAGTATCGTAATTATCCATATTATTGCTATTATTATTATCGTTATTAATGTTATTATCTTTATTATTATTAATACTATTTTCGATATTAATGTTTTTATTAGTATCGTTATTATCGTTATTATTAATATTATTCTCTTCGTCGTTATCAATATTATTATTATCGTAATTATCGTTATTAGCGTTATTATTGTTATTACTATTATTATTTATTTCATTATTATCATTATTATTGCTATTATTATTATAGTTGTCATCTTTATTATCTTTGCTTTCGTTATTATTATCATTATTAATGTTATTAACGTTAATATCGTTATTATCATTATTCTCGTTATTTTCGATATGTTTGTTATGATAATTATCGTCATTAACGTTAAATCAATGTCATATATGTCATTCTTATTATTATCACCGTTATTATCGTTATTACCGCCGTTATTATTATTATTTTTATCGTTATTAACGATATTATTATAATAGTTATTATCGTTATTATCCTTATTATTGTTATAACTATTAATATTATGACTAAATATTGTTATTAATATTATAGATATTATCGTTATTATCGTTATATTTATTATCGTTAAAATCGTTTTTATGGCTATTATTGTTATTACTTTCATTATTACTACTATTATTGTAGTTATTATCGTTATTATACCTATTATTTTTAATATTGTTATTATTAGTTTTATTATTATCGTTATATCGTAATAATCGTTATTTTTGTTATTATTATTAATATTATTATCGTTCTTCGCATTATAAACGTCATTATCATTATTATTGTTATTAGCATTATTGTTATTAACGTTAGTATCAATGTTATATATATTATTCTAAGAATTATTATCTTTATTATCGTTATTATCGTTATTAGTATCATCGCTATTATCGTTAATATCGTTATTATCGTTATTATTGCTATTACTATTATTATTTTTATTATCGTTATTATCGATATTATTGTTAATATTGTTATATTTATTATTATTTATTTTATTATCGTTATTATCGTAATTATCGTTAATATTTTTATCGTCATTATTATTATTATTATTATTATTTTTATTGTTATTTACGTTATTAACGTTATTATCGTTATTAATATTATCGTAATTCTCGTAATTATCGTTATTATCGTTATTATTATTATCATTATCGTCATTATCGTTATTAATACTTTCGTTATTATCGATATTATCGTTATTATGGTTTCTATTATTATTATTATTATTGTTATAATTATTATTGTTTTTATTATCGTTAATATCTCTAATCTAATTATTATTATTAACGTCATTATTATTATTATCCTTGATATTGTTATTATCGTTATTAATATTATTATTACTATCGTTATTAACGTTAAAATCGTTATTATTGCTATTATTATTATCGTTATTATCATTATTATCGTTATTATTCTTTTTATTATTATTGTTAAAAACGTTATTATCCGACTAGTCGAGCGTAAGCTATGCAATTTACTCTCGAACCACTGCGACCTTCGTAACTGAAAATATTCTGACCTGTAGAGGAAAAGTTATGCAAAATCCTCTTAAACTAATGCGTCTGTCAGACTTGAAGATAATGCGACAGGTCTGGGAAAGTTATGCGGGGGACACTTGAACAATTGCGACTGTCGTGGTTGGAAATATTCCGACTTCTCGGGGAAAGTTATGCGAGTGACTATACCAACATTGCGAAAGTCGGACTTGGATATATTCTGTCTAGTCCAGAATGTTGTTCGACTGTCACTCGAACAAGTGCGACTGTAGTACTTAGAATCATTACGATCAGTAGAGGGAACGATATGCGGGTACCTCCCAAACCTTTGCGACAATCAGACCTAGAAAAATTTCGACTTGTCGATCGAAACTTTTGCGTGCGCCGCACGCTACAATGCTACTATTACACTAGGAAATATTCCGACTATTCGAATGAAAGACATGCGAGTGAATTTTGAACTAATACATCTCTCGGATATAGAAATATTCGGATTATACGATGGAATGTTATGTGAGTGCATTTCAATCCAATGTGACTATCGATGTTTGAAATATTTCGACAACTGAAGGGAAAGTTACGTGAGTGTCTCTCGAATCATGCGATTGTCGCACTTGGTAATATTCCCACTAAACGAGGGAAAGTTATACGAGAGTTACTCGAACAAATGCAGCTGTCAGTCTTGTAAACAATACGAATAATCAAGCGAAAGTTAAGCGATTGTCTTTCGAAGCAATGCGAATTACGTACTTGGAAATATTCCGTCTAATGCGACTCTCGCATCTACAAATATTCTGACTAGTGGAGGATAGGAAGTGTGAGTGCCTCTCCAATCAATGCGACTATAGGACTTAGGATTATTCAAACTAGTCGAGCAAAGATATGGGGTAGTCTCACGAACAAACGCGACAATCGGACTTGGAAATTTTCCGACTGGTCGAGGGAAAGTTATGCGAGTGCCTCTCGAACCGTTGCGACTGTCGGAACAAGTTATATTCCTCATTGTCTAAAGAAAATTATGCGATTGACTTGCGAATCAACGTTACTATTGGTCTTGGTAATATTCTCACTATTCAACGGAAAATTATACAAGTGGATTTCCTAACAACGCGTCGGATTTAAGAATATTCCGTCTATTCGCGGGAATGTTACGCTAGTGCCAGTCGAACAAATGCTACTATCGCACTTGGAAATATTCCGACTAGTCGAGGAATAGTTATGCGGGTTACTTATGAGCCCACTGGGACTGTCGGACTAGCTAATAGTTCGACTAGTCGAGGAAATGTAATGGGAATGCCTCTCGAACTAATGCGTCAATAGGACTGCCACACGAAAGAAAGCGTCTAACGGTCTTGGTAGAACATCGAAGAGTCGAAGGCAACTTATGCGAGCGATCTATGAACCAATTCGACTATTGGTCTTGGAAATTTACCGACATAACGAAAGAAAACTATGCTATTGCCTCACAAAACAAAGCGGCTGGAGAATGGAAATATTCCGACTAATCGATGGATAATTATGGGAGTAACTTGTGAACCAAAACGAAGGGAGGACGTGAAAATATCCCGACTAGTCGAGGGAAAGTTGTGCGATTACCTCTAGAACCAATGATGATATCGGACTTGGAAATACTCCTACTAGGCAGTTGATAGTTATGCGAGTGCCTTTCGAACTAATACTGCTGCCGGTTTAGGAAATACCAATCGAGGGAAAGTTATTCGAGTAACTGTAAACAACGCGTTTGATGGTTTTGCAAATATTCCGAGGAGTCGAGGATAAGTTATGAGCGAGCATTTCGATCCAATGTGGCAGTCAGATTTGAAAGCAAAGTGGATTGGACTAGTAGTGGAAGGAATGTTATGCGAGTGACACTGGAAAGCAAAATGGCCATCGGACTAGGAAATATTTGGAGAATTCGACGGAAATTTATGCGAGTCTCGTGTAAACTAATGCGACTGCCGGATTTGGAAATATTCCGACTATTCGAAGGAAAGCTATGCAGATTCCTCTGGAACCAATTCGACATTTGAACTCGGAAAAATTCCGATTAGTCGAGTGAAAGGTTTACGTGTGCTACACTAACTAATGCGACTGTCGCACTTGAAAATATTCTGACTAGTGAAGGGATAGTTATACGAATGCCTCTTGATTCAATGCGACTGTCGGATCTAGCACTATAAATACTAATCGAGGGCAAGATATGAGAGTGCCGTTCGAAACAATGCGACTATCAAACTTAGAAATATTCCGACTGGTCGAGAGAATATTATAAAAGTGCCACTTAAAACAATGCAACTGTCAGTCTTGGAAATATTCCGACTAGTCGTGGGAAAGTTTAGCGAGTACTTCTCGAACTTATGTGACTTTCATAATTAGAAATATTTCGGCTGTTCGACGGAAAGTTATGCAAGTTCCTTTGGAACTAAAGTGGCTGTGGTACCTATAAATATTACGACTAGTCAAGAGAAAAATATGAGAGATCCTAACGCAACATTGCTAATGTCGATCTTAGATATAATACGAATAGACGGGAGAAAGTTATACGAGTGCTAATCGAACGAATACAACTATCGGACTTTGAAATATTCCGACTAGTCGACAGAAAGTTTTGCTGGTACCACTGGAACCTATGCGGTTTTCGTAATTGGAAATAACCCGTCTAGCCGGGAGAAAGTTTTGCGAGTACCTCTCGAATTTATGCGACATTCGGAATTGGAAGTATCCCTACTATCCGATTGAAAGTTATGCGAGTATCTTTAGAACCAAATCGACTGACGTACATTAGATATTACGACTAGTCAAGATAAAATTTTGAGAGTGTCAATCGCACCACTGTGATTGTTGGTTTTGAAATATTCCGACTATACGAGAGGATGCTATACGAGTGCATCCGGAATCAATGTGATTGTCGATCCTAGAAATATTCCATCTGGTCGAGAAAATGTCAAGAGATACTTTTACGTCTCACAAGCTATGTACTTTAATAGAGCTAACTCCAAAGTAAGTATGCTATTCCGACCCTTGCGGGTGATTTGTGTCCTTTTCGGCCCTTACCAGCCTGGGCAATTCAATTGGCTCGGGATTGGAACCGAACAGAGTGTCGAATCGATATTTCAAATGCTCACATACTTCTTGGGAAGACAATCCAAGCTGATGGTGGAGCCTTATTTCCAGATATTTGGGGGTCCTAGGATACAAAATCGGAAGGTCCAGTAGGGGCACCCACCTTCTAAAGAGCTGCAGGAGAATCAGGTGGAATGCGGGAAAATTTTCTTTCTCTTCCTCAATTAATTCCGCACCCAATGTATCGTTATAAATTTCGGTTTCGTGGTAAAGTTCCTTAACAGATGACGTAGTTGATATTTTCTGCCACAGCGACGTACCTTCGGCATTAGGAGGGCAAGTCTTTGGAAGAGGTGTTTGATTGGAAGTAGAAGAAGAAAGAGAAAAGTGTCGTCTGTGCGGAGCGTCCTAACCGAAACGACAATTTTATAGGAGGATACTCGTGCGGTTCGTCCTCACCGAGCAATAAGGATGGATGAATGTATGGATATAAAGAAATCACGCACTGGTTAAAAATAACAATTTTAATGATGTATTAAATGTTTCACTAAAGTACACTGAATAATTACACATTTGGATGATATTCCGCACGCGAATGCGGTTATTTTATAGTTAAAAAATTTAATTTTAATTTCAATTGAAGGGTTCTAACTTATTTAATTGACAAAGATAAATTATAGTGTAAAATTCTAAGTTGGATAATGACTGCTTAAGGCTCAAGTCTAGGAGTTTGCGACTTATTGAGTAAGGCTGCGAGCGATGACTGACTGACGACACTCTTTGTTTCTCCTAGGGCAAGTCCGGTTGACGTCACTGCGCATGTGTGCCGCTCGCGCCTGCCGCCTAAGTGCGGTAATGGTGGGATGCGCCGCTCGAGCTTGCCGCCGAAGTACGGTAGTGGTAGAGCAGAGCAATGCAAGCGTTCCTTTATTACCTCTTCCAAGTATTGCGTTCTCTCTGTGCTTATCACCGGAATTCTCGGAACTCTTAGTCCCTGGAATGTTGTTATTAGCAGGTGTGGTTCCGAAAATGATGTCGATATCGTTGCTCTAAATTCTTGGAACGCAGGATATTAAAATCCATATCACCGGATGTCGTCTCGCCATAATCGATATGTATATCTTGCAATTATTTATTACATTTATTTAAAGAAATTTCTCGCAGTAATTTCCCAAGGTTGTTGAACATTAATTCATTAGGGTAATTGTTTATTTTATTACAGGGTTGCATGTATATGTGTATATTTTTTTTACATAGGTCCCGATTTGTTAGCTAATTATTATTATTCTTTTAAGTGTTTTTATGTATTATTAATAAGAAGGTGCTAGTAGTAACATATATTTATAAGGTATCTTAGTTAATATTGCTAGTGGTAAAATTATCGATATTTTGAATATTTAGTCTAGAAATGAGCTACATGAATTTTGAAGGTTGATCCCCTTTACTTAAGATAGCTATTTTATTAATCTTTCATTTAAACTATAGTTCACATATGTTATTCCCCTTTTTTTTATTATTATTTACACACGTCGCTTCTCGCGAGATGTAACAATACCCACTAGATTCTGTGCAACTCACGGACTTGGAAATATTCCGACCTGAGTGAAAGATATTCGAGTGCGCCTTTATCCAATTCGGTTGTCATAATTGGAAATATAACATAAAATTGAGGAGTGATAAGCAAGTGCCTCCCAAATGAATACGGCTTTCGGACTTGGAAATATTCCAACTAGTTGATAGAGAGTTTATACGAGTGACATTCTAACCACCGCGACTGCCCATCATGTAAATATCCCGCCTAGTCCAGGGAAATATATAAGTGTGCTTCTCAAAAAATATGGCTCTAAGTCATGTAAATGATGCAACTAGTCGGGGTAAAGTTAAACGAATGCCTCTTGATCCAATGCTGCTGTCACACTTGAAAATTACCCAACTATTGGTGGGAATAATACGCTACTACCTCTTGAAACAATGCGGCTGTCGTGCTTGGTATCATTCCGACTAGTCTATGGAACATTATGAGAATGCCACGCGCCCAACTACGACTGTGGGACTTGGATATGACCCTCTTAATCGATAGATAGTTATGCGAGTGCCTCTCGAAACAATTTGCCTGTCACAATTGGAAGTATTCTATCTATTCGATAGAAAGTTACGTGACTGGATAACGGAACACTACGGTTGTTGAAACAAGAAATATTCTGCCTGTTCAAAGGAAGCTCATGAGAGTTCCACTCAAACTAAAGCCAATTAAACTAAAGCCACTCAGACTAAAAGGACTTGGAAAGATACCTACAATTCGGGGGAGAGTTAGGCGAATTATATGTAAACCAATGCGCCTGTCGGACATGGTAAAAATCCTCCGAGTCGACGGAAACTTATGTGATTGCCTCTCCAAACAATGCGACTGACGGAAATGGAAATATTCCGATAATTCTTGGGAGAATTATGCGAGTGATTTTGATTCAATGTGACTGTCGAACATGGAAATATTCCAAATTCTTAGGGGATAGTTATGCCGTGCCTATCAAACCAATTTGCAAATATCCCGAAATTGGAAATATCCCGACCAGTATGGTGAGAACTATGCGAGAGACTTGGAATCAATGGGGCTGTCGGGTTTGAAACAAAGTCTTGGTCTATGGAAAGTTATGCGACTACCCCATATATATAACCGACTGTCGGACTTGCAAAAATCCTGATTACAAGAGAGAAAGTTATGAAAGTGACTTTTAATCCAATCCGAATGACGAGCTTGGAAATTTTACTACTGGACGAGGGAAAGTTTTGCGGGTTACCTTTGATCCGATCCGAATGACGAGCTTGGATAAATTACTACTATTCGAGGGAAAGTTAGGTGAGTTCTTCTCGAAGCAATGCGACTTCCTGGCTTGGAAGAATTCCGACTAGACGAGAGAAAGCTATGCGAGTGCCTCTGAAACCAATGCGAATACCAGACTTGGAAATATTGCAACTAGTCGGGGGAATGTTATGCTTGCGCCTCACAAATCAATTCTGATACAGGACTTGCAAATATTCCAAATAGACGAGGGAATGTTATGCAAGAGCCACTAGATCCAATGCGTCTGTCGGTCTTGGAAACGTTCCGACTAGTGGAGGGAAAGTTATGCGAGTCACTTTATAACCAAAGCGACTGTCGGAATTGAAATACTCCGAGTGTCGAGGAAAAGTTAAGTGAGTGCCTGTCGGACCAATTCGACTGTCGAACTTGGAAATACTTCAGCTTGACGAGGGAGCAATGTGAGTGAAATATGAACCAATGCGACCGTCGGGCATGAAATTATTCCGTATAGGCGAGGTTATGTTATGCGACTTCCACTCTAAACAAAGCGACTGTCGGACTTGGTAATATTCGGAACAGACGAGAGAAAGTTATGCGGGTGTCTACCGTAACAATGCGGCCGTCAGACTTCGAAATATTCCGAATAGTCAAGGCATAGTAATGCGTGTGCCTATCGAACCAATTCGGCCGTCGTTCATAACAATATTCCTAGTTGTTGGAAAATTATGCGAGTAACTATCGAACCGGTACGGCATTCTAACTTGGAAATTTCCAGCGTTTTTAACGAGGTTATGCATATAACTTGTGAACCAATGCGGCAATCTGACTTGGAAATAACTGGTCAGTGGAATGTTATGCGAGTAACTCTGGATCCTATGCAACTATCGGAATTGGAAATATTCCTACAAGTCGACGGAACGTTTTGCGAGAGACTCTCGAACTAATGCGTCTGACGAACTTGGAAATTCTCCGACTAGTCGAGTGAAAAATATGCAGGTGACTCCCGACCAATTGTGAGAGTCTTAATTGGAAATAATCCGAAAATTCAGGAGAAAGAAATGCGATTTCCTCTGAAACCAATGGACTTGGATATATTCCGACTTGTTAGGGTAAGTTATGCAAGTGACTCTGGTATCAATGAGGTTGTCGGACTTCGAAATATTAGGACTAGTCAAGGAAATGTTATGCGAATGATTTGTGTTACAATGCGATTGACAGACTTGGAAATATTCGGATTGGTTGAAGGAAATTTATGGGAGTGCCACTCAAACCAATGTGGCTATCACATATGGAAATTGTCTGAATAGTCGAGATATAGTTATGCGAATGCATTTCGGACCAATGTGGCTGGTGAAATAAAAAATATTCCGAATTGTCGAGTGTATGTTATGCGAAAGCCTCTCGAACAAATGCAGCTGTCGGACATTGAAATATTCCTACTAGTCGGGGTAAAGATATACGAGTGTCTCTCGAATCAATGCGGCATTCGGGCTTGGAAATATTACGATTAGATAAGGGAGAGTTATGCGAGTGGGTCTCAATCCCATGCGGCTGCCAGATATCGAGATATAACGACTAGTGGAGGGAACGTTATTCGGGTGCGTCTCAAAAAATTGCGGCTTTCTGGTTCTTAACCCTCCCGACTAGTCGAAAGAAATTTAAGCGAGTGCTTCTCGAACCAATGTGGGTGTCGGACTTAGAAATAATCTGACTATTCGAAGGATATATAAGTGAGTGCATTTCGAACCAATGCGGCTGTCAAAGTAAGGAATAATCCGACTAGTAGAATGAATGTTATGCGAGTGCCTCTCGATCAAATACGGCTGGCGGACTTTGAAAAATTCCAACCAGTCGGGGTAAAGTTATGCGAGAGCCACTCTAACCAAAGCGACAGTCGGACTTGGATGTATTCCGAATATTCGATGTAGATTTATGCGAGTGGCTTGGAAATCAATGCAACTGTCGGACTTAAATATATTGCAACTAGTCAAGGGAAATTTACGCGAGTGTTTCTCATATCAATACGGCTGAAGGACTTGGAAAAATACCGACTAGTCGAGAGTAGTTTATGCGAGAGACTCTGGAACATAAGCGGCTGCCGAACTTGGAAATATATCGACAGTTCGTGGGAAAGCTATACGAGTGCTTCTCGAAACATTAAGACTGTCGGACTTGAAAATATTACGACTCATAGAGGATAATTTATGCGGGTGCCTCCCGGACGAATACGATTGTGCGACTTGGAATATTCCAACAAGACGAGGTAAATTTGTGCGAGTCCCACGCGAACCAATGCTGCTGTCGGACCTATTAATATTCCGACTGGTCCAAAGAATGATATAAGAGTGCTAGTCGAACCAAAGCAACTATCGAACTTGAAAAATTCGGGCTAGTACAGGGATAGTTACACGAGTGCATCTTGAATGAATATGATTGTCGGTCCTAGAAACATTCCCAATATTCGTGGCAAATTTAAAGGAGTGCCAATCGAACAAATGCGGCTATCGGAATTGGAAATATTCCGACTAGTCAAGAGCTAGTTATACGAGTGTCTATCGATAGAATGCGATATTCGAACTTGGAAATACCCGATTAGTTCAGGGAAAGATATGAGTAAGCTACTCGATCCAATTTGACTGTCGGATTTAGACACTTTCTTACAATTCTTTCAGGAAACGTGATGAGAGTGGCCCTCGAACAAATGTGACTTCCGTACTTGGAAATACTCCGAATAGTCGAGGGAAATTTATGCGAGTGCTTCTCAAACTAAAGCAACAGTCGGACAAAGAAATATTCCGAATGGTCGAGGAAAATTTATGCGAGTGGCTTGAGAACCAATGCGAGTGTCGGATTTGAAAATATTCCGACTTGGCGATGAATAATTATGCGATTTCCTCTCGATCCAATCGGAGTTTCGGACCAGGAAACAATCCCTCTATTTTACTATTAATATTAACGTTATTAAAATTATGTTCGTTATTATCGTTATTATCGTTATTATGGTTATTATCATTATTATACTTATAATCGTAATTATCGTTATTTTTGTTATTATTATTATTATTATTATTATTATTATTATAGTTATTATCTTTTTAATTCTTATTATTATAATTACTGTGTTTATCGTTATTATTGTCATTAATATGGTTATTATCGTTAATATCATTATTATCGTAGCAATCGTTGATCTTATAATTATCGTTATTATCATAATAATTATTATAATCGTTATTATCGCTATAACCTTTATTATTGTGATTTTCGTTGTTATTGATATTATTATTATCGTTATTATCGTTATTATTATTATAATTATTATGACTCTTATTATTATCATTATCGATATTATTATTGTTATTATCACAGAAATCCTTACTTGTCGAAAGAGACGAATAAAAGGGACTGTGTGAATGTTGTGTGAATGTTCTTGTACGGTTTTTCCTTTCTTTGTTCTTCTGTCATATCTTTTTCTATCCTTTCTATCCCTCTCAAGCTTCCTTCCCAACCTTTCCTTTCCTTTGGGGTGCTGGCCACAATTAAATTCTCATCACGGATAATACAGCGAAAGGCAAGATAGAGCGTGGATGGTACACCCACGCCTCGGTGGTGACAGGTGGTTGTGGGGCAGGCAACCTGCCGTCGTCAACCAGCAACTGCCTGGAGCTTGGCGTAGGAAATCTGGCTCCAGCTCTGGATAATGCATCAGGAAGAGCACCACAGGTAGGCGAACTGGCTTGCGGTGTGTCTAAAGCGGCAGGATGGGTATGATGTGAAGAAAGCCTCTTGGAAGAGTGGCAATGGGCTGCCAGGGCCTTTGGGATTATGCGACTCTCCGGCTTGATGTCACATATCCAGCCTGCGAAGGGGACACAACAAGTTCGAGAGATAGAGAAATTCGCTCTATGGAAACTCCACCTAGTCAATATGAGTGCAGCTATTACTAGATAGCCGAACATAAACATTGCGACATAGCAAGGAATCCCAGAACTACAGAAGATCATTGTCAACCGCGAGATGGTGTATAAATCTTGAACAAAGATCAATAAGGGAACGTGTACCTTCATTCGGGTCTCTCAGAGCACATGGGCAAACTCTGTAACAAATTCTGGCGCAGTTAAGGGAGTAGCCACAAGCCCGCCGCATTTGCCTGAAGAAAGCATCAAAAGACCAAGGCAAGAGGCGATGACGGCCGAAGGCACCAAGTATACGGAGGTCGTCAAGAAGACGAGAAAGAGGGAAATAACTGTGAAGAAGGCTACAAGACTCCTAACGCAGGAATAAAGAAGCCGAGCATATCAGAGGACCAGCCGAGAAAAAGAACGAAACCGGACGCTAACCTCCTGAAACCTTCGCAAGGTAAAACTAAACAGACATAGTCGGAGTTATTCACCAGAGCCTCAAGACTAGCGCTGCAGAGGTAGATCTTAGATCGATCTGGCAGACCAGAACGGGAGAGATTCTCCTCGAACTCAAGAAGACCACTACGGAGATTAGGGACTCATTCAGATAATCCCTGAGGAAAGGAGTAAGAGACACGAGAAAAATCACGGAACTGGTCGCCAGAGCTACGCTGGAGATACGGGACAGCGATTGCTGCACATCGGTGGTAGAAGTCGAGAAGGCACTAATGAGGAACCTCCCAGCCTACGCAGAGAAAATCAAAGTTAAAATGACGTACTCCAACTCGAGACAGCAACACCTGTCCCACGTCAAAATATAAGAGGAAGCTGCTGCGTAGCTCGTGAAGGCCGGCCGAGTGCTGGTCGGCATTGTCTGTTGCAAAGTTAGGAGAAGAGCAGAAGTAAGACGTTGCTACCGCTGCCTCGACTTTGGCAACCATAGTGCCTCTTGCAAGGCCCCGATCGAAGTAAGTTTTGATATTTCCACGGCGGCAAGGGCACCAGATCAAAGACTGTAAGGACAAATAGCCCACTAACTTTTTGTGCTCCATTAGCGTTTCTGATCCCAAGAAACACCTGGCCGGATCAAGGGCGTGCAATACCTGCTAGGAGGCCCTTGCAACTGCATACAAGAAAAATGGATCAGTGTACTGTACGGTAACGTCAATAGGAGTAGAACGGCTCACCACCTTCTAACTCTGCACCGATCTGAGAAAAAAGTTTATATTGTTCTAATCAACCAACAGTTCCAGAACAGGGCAGGAGTAGATTGGTACGCCGACGAAATGGGCACGGCGGCTATCTGGATCCCAGATACCTGACAGATACATGTGTCGGATCATGGAGCCGGTCGCGGTTAAGTTTCGGTGAGACATACCTCGATGACATGTGTCAGCGCATATCTCACCACGAACGATTGGATAGATGACTTCCAGTACAAACTGGTCGACCTGGAAGGCGCGCTGCGGTAAATGCAAGGGGATCTCAATGTGACTGGAGATTTCAATGCCAAATTCTCGAATGGGGGGCTGCCAGGCCGGACCCCAAAGGAAGACGAAAGGAGGTGGTGTCGGGACTGGAGCAAGCAGTGCTCAACACAGGCTCCACCTCAGCCTTCCGTAGGCCTGGTTATAGGGAGACGACCCTGGTCGTTTCTCTAGGCAACGAACACCTTGTGGCAAGTTTCGCAGACTGGCGGGTAATCGAAGATTACACTGAGAGCGATCATCAGTATAACCTATTCGACGTACCCGATAGGAGGCCAGTTGTGACAAGTTCAACTCGCCCCCCAAGTGGAACATCATATAAATTGATCGATATAGGTTGTCTTCAGTCATAGATGAAGGTTGGAGATCCCATCAAATGGAACCCATGAGACTATAGCAACTCTACATGCCAGAAAGTTGACTGCAGCAACTATGCAGTATATCCAAAAGGCTTGCATGATAGCAGTGCAGAGGACGAGCACGAAACGGCAGTGGCGTCCTGCGTACTTGTGGACGTACGAGATGGCAGATATTCGCAATAAGTGCTTAAGTCCTCTCCGGATAGTAGAATGAACGAAGAGACGCGATTTCGATGCTGCCTCCTTGGCCGCACAGTATCAAGCAGTCAAATAATTACTGAAGAGAACCATCAAAGCCAGACAACGATGATGCTGGAAGGAGCTGGGCCTAGATATCGACCAGAATCCATGGGTATTAGGGTACCAGATCATCACTCGCAATCTGGGGTCATGCATACTAGACTGGAGAATATTGTTAATACACTATTCTCTTCACAACCGAAGAGAGTGATATGCCCGTCTGCTTCTGGCAGCCCAGAAGCGCCACAGTTTACGGAGGGAGAGCTACTCACGTCCGCATCTTTCATGCGGAACAAAAGAGTTCCAAGACGGACGGCTTTCCAGCGGAAGGAATGAAAGCCGTCGCGCAGTATAACCCTGAGCTCTTGCTAAATATGTATAACATGTTCTTCAAGGAGGACATCTTCCCCGTCTTTTGGAAAAAAGGAAGACTTAGGCTCATAAGGAAGGGCAAGTGTCCAGCAGATGCCACTTTGCCATACAGGCCTATATATATGCTTGATACGGCTGGCAATCTCCTGGCAATCTCCTGCAGCCACCTCTGAAGGCAGCGTGCGATATTGCTGCTCGGCAGTATGGATTTCGATCCGACCTCTCCACCATCCATGCAGGCCAGGAGGTTGTCACGGCGCTAAAGTGTCGAAGCTAGGGAATCATCTATCTAGCCCATGTGTCTGCTAGCCACCTAAGACGTGAGAAATGCCTTTTACTCCGTCAGGGGGGACTCGGCAAAGGAAGCGCTCGAACGTTATTTCAGAGTTCCTAGCTGTCTACTCCGAATACTCGGGGATTACCTGAACGAGCGCTTCCTAGAATACAATACTGGCGATTGTCCGAGAAGCTTAGAGTTGACATCCGGTGCAGCCCAGGGCTCCATACTGGAACCGGATTTCTATAATATTTTCTACGACGGTATGATACGTATGGCAGTCCCTGTGGGTTCTTTCATTGTGGGGTACGCAGATGACATTGTAGTTGTCATAACTACGAGAGACACGGAGGAGACACGGTTTCTGTTCAATCTAGTCCTGCGCAGAATTATCTTCTGGATGAAAAAACACTGGCTGTCTTTTGCAGACCAGAAGACTGAGATAGTGCTACTTATGAAGATGCGCAACAACGACTTGCGCAGTTTCAATGTAGGAGACGCAACTGTCCAGAACATTTCGGCTGTCAAATACTTAGGGGTAATGTACGATAGCAGTCTCAATTTTGGAGAACATATAAGTAGGGCTGCTGACAAGCCGGCAAAACTTGTAGACACGCTTGTCACACGCATGGCCAATGTCATCGGCCCCGGAGGCGACTACTGTTGCGCATTGCCGAAGCAGTGATGCAATACGGAGCGAAATTCTGGGCCGAGTCGCTGTAACACGAGAAATATCGCAAGCCCATAGTCGAGGTACAGAGGATTGGGGCAATCTCCGAATCGCTTGCTCCTACAGCACGTTCTCTGCGGCCGCGGTGCTAGTGCTCGCGGGAGAAATCCCGATCGATCTACTAGCACTGGCGAGACAATGCGTCTACCAGCAGAAGCCCGTTTTAGGAATGGAGGAAGCATCAAGACTCGCTAAGTCTAGTAGCATTTAGACCTGGCAAAGCAGATGGGAACAGGAGCCTAGATGCAGATGGACTGCCGACTCATCAGTCGGCTAGACAGCTGGCAAAACCGGGCAGCGGGGTGTTCGACTATTATCTCACCCAATTCTTAACAGACATGACCTTTTCTTCTTCTATCTCGCAAAAATGAGGAAGGTAGCAGACAGCAGCTGTCCCTATGGTTACTCGACCGTCGAAGGCGTCCACCACACGTTCATCAAATGTGCCCATTGGAGCGTCGAACGACCCGCCTTTGAGCAGGACTTCGGAGACTTCTCGTCAGAAAACGATGTCGACAAAATTCTCCGAGGACAAGAGGTGTGGAATAAGGTGGCCTGGTACGTCAGGGCCATCTTGCGAAGAAAATGATGGAGACGAGCGGCTAATAGACGCGTCCTTAACGTTGCTCCAGGCTCCGGCGCCGTATAGTCGAAGGGAGAATGCCGTAAAAGGACCTGATGTTTTAGCGCCATCCCGAAGAAATGCCCCATGTCGGTGCCGGGATTGTTTCAATATGCTACTCTGTTAGATAGATGTTTAGTCAGTAGTGCCTATTCCAACGGTGAGCCCGACAGTCCAGGGACTTATGGGGGACCCGAATGGTGAAGGGTTCCTCTGCCTGGCAGGGTCCCTGCGTTAATGCATAAAAATTGGCATTCTCAGACCATCAAGAAAAATCGGTCTTAACGTTATTATCGTTATTATCTTCATTATGGTTATTATCCTTATAATAGTTATACATGTTATTATCGTTATTTTCTCTTTTATTGTGGATATTTTCGTTACTATTATTATTATCGTCAATATCATCTTTATGAACATTATTATCGTTATTATGCTTATTACCGTTGCTATCGTTATTAACGTTATTATTGCTATTATTGTCGCCATTTACAATATTATCGTCATTATCATAATTTCAATATTCTAGTTATTATGATTATTATCGCAAATATATTAATAATTTTTATTGTTATTATTATTATTATCACCATTTTTTTATTATCCTTATTATTATTGTTATTAACATTATTTCTTTACATAATTAACGTTATTATCATTATCATTACTGTTACCGTTATTATCGTTATTATCATAATTATCTTTATTATCCTTATTACTATTATTATTATTATAATAATAATTATTATTATCGTTTTTATTATAATTATAACCGATTTTAACGTTATTATTTGTTTCGTTATTATTATCTTCATTACCCTTATTACTGATATTGTCGTTATTATCACTATTATTATTTTTATTATTATTATCGTGATTATTGTTAATATCGCAATTATGATTACTATTATTTTTACAATTATTATTGTTATTATAGTTATTAGTTTTATTATTATAATTATTATAATTTTTGTTACTATTTTAATAATTTCCTTATTATTATTATTATTATTTATGTAACTGTTGTTATTATATTTATTATTATTATTTCATTATTATTATTTTTATTATTATTATTACCATTACTATTATTATTGTTATTATTGTTTTGTTACTATTACTATTACAATAATGTTTATCATTAATAAAGTTATAATTATTATTATCAATAAAATTATTGTTATTATTATTGTTATTATCTTTATTATAGTTATTATTATTATTAGCGCTGTTGTCTTTATATACGTTATTAAGGTTATTATCGATATTATTTTTAATATTATTATTATCATTATTTATGTTATATTTATTTTTATTGTGTAGATTATTATTATTTTTATTGTAATCGTTATTATCGTTATTATCGTTATTATTATTATTATTATTATTATAGTTATTATCGTTATAATTGCTATTCTTTCTTTTAGTATTATTATTATTATTAGAATTATTATTATTATTTTAAATATTTTGTTATTAACATTGTTTCCTTGTTATCGTTATTATCGTTATTATACATACTATCACTATTATTAATATTATGATCACTACGACCGCGATTATCTGTATTATATTTATTATATTTATTTTTATTATTATTATTATTTCCAATAATAACTTTAATATTGTTATTATAGTTATTATTGTTATTATTATTATTAATATCGCTATTGTCGCTATTATTATTGTCATTATCATTATTATTTTTGTTTTAACGTTATTATTGTTATTATCATTAATATCGTTATAATTATTTATATCGATATTATCCATATTATTATTATTACTATTATTATTATTATTATTATTATTGTTTTTATTATTATTGTTATTTTCGTTATTACTTCAACTATTATTATTTTAATTATACTTATTCTTATATTATTGTCATTATTGACGTTATTATTGCTATTATCATTATTATCGTTATTAACTTTATTATGGTTATAATACTTATTTTCGTTAATTTCATTATTCTCGTCGTTATTATCGTTACTATTAAAATTATCTTTATTATTATCGCTATTAACGTTATTAGCGTTATTATCGTTATTGTCCTTATTATTATCATTACTTTGATTATTATTTTTGTTATTAACGTCATTATCTTTATTACCATTATTATTGTTATTATGGTCATTATTATCGTAATTATCGTTAATATCGTTATAATAATAAACATTGTTATTATCGTCATTAATATTATCATAATTCTTCTTCTTATTATTATTCTTGTTACTGCCGTTATTAGAGTTATTATGGTTATAATAGTTATTTTTATTATTATAGACATTTTCATTGTTATTAACATTGTTATCGTTATTATCGTCATTATGGATTTATCGTTAATATGTTAGTATTATTCTAATTATCGTTGTTAACGTTAATATCGTTATTTATGTCATAATCATTTTATCGTTATTATCGTTTCTTACGTTATTGTCATTATTATAGTTATTATCGCTATTATTGTTTTTATCGTTGATGACTTTCTTATTGTTATGAATATTATTATTATCGTAATTAACGTTATTATTGTTATAATCGTTATTTTCGTGATAATAATTATAATCGATTTTATCGTTATTATTGTCGTTACAATCGTTACTATTATTATAATCGTTATTATTATTGCTTCAACGTTATTATCGTAATTATCGTCATTATAGTTACTTTCTTCATTGTCGTTTTTATTAATATTATTGTTATTATTAGTTTTGTTATCTACTTTATTATCGTTATTATAACTATAATGGTAATTTTTGTCGTTATTATCATTATTATCGTTTATTTCGTTATAATGAGTAATATCGTTATAATCGTTATTATTATTTTTATTATTATTATTTTTATTAATATTTTTATTAACGTTATTAACGTTATTATTGCCATTATCATTATTATCGTTATTAACTTTATTATGATTATGATACTTATTTTCCGTAATTTCGTTATTATTGTCGTTATAATATTTACTATTCAAATTACCTTTATTATTATCGTTATTATTTATATTATTATTATTACAGTTATTATCCTTATAATCGTTATTATCGTTATTATTGTTACTATTGTTTTCATATTATCGTTATTATTATTGTTCTTATTATTACTATTATTATTATTGTTATCTTTATTAATGTCTTTATTACGATATTTTATTATGACAGCATTATTTCACACTCAACTCTGAAATCTTTCTCTCGAATGGTCGGAATATTTCTATATCTGACAGTCGCATGCGCCCGGGGGCACACTCATTATTTTCCATTTGCTTGTCGGAATATTTCTCCATCCAACAGCCGCATTGATTCTAGAGTCACTCGCGTAACTCACCCTCGTCAAGTCGGTATATGTCCAAGCACAGCAGCCGCATTGGATCGAATAGCACTCCCATAAATTCCTACCGGTTAGTTTGAATATTTCGAAGCACAAAATTCTCATTGCTTCACAATTCACTCGCATATCTATACATCGACTAGTAGAAGTATTTCCAAGACCGACAGTCAATTTTTTCCAAGTGAATATTTTCCAAGTAATATTTCCAAGTCCGACAACCGCTTTATTCGCGAGTCACTAACATAATTTTCCCGAACCTTTTGGAATGTTTCCAAATCCGGTCGCCGCATTGGTTTTGGAGGCATTCGCATAAATTCTCCTTGAATATTCGGTATATTTTCAAGCACGACGGTCGCATTGAATCAAAATTCAATCGCATAGCTCTCTCTTTATTAGTCATTTCAAAGTCCGATAGCAGCATTGTTTCGAGTGACACTCGCTTAACTTTCATTCTAATAAGCGGGATATTATAAAGTCCAGCAATCGCATAGTTACTAGTGTAACTAGCATAAATTTCCTTCGACTATTCCGAATATTTCCAAATCAGACAGCCGAGAGGCACACGCATAACTTTTACCCGACTAGGTAATGTTTCTAACACATCCGCTTTGGATAGATAGTCACTCGCATAACTTCCCTCGAATAATCGGATTGTTTCTATGTCCGACAGTCGCATTGATTTGAGTGGCACCCGTATAATTTTTTCTCGTCTCTATAAAATATTTCCAAGACCCATAGACGAATTACTTGTCACTCTCATGACCTTCCCTCGACTAGGTGGAATATTTCTAGATCCGACCGAAGCAATGGTTCGAGAGGCACTCGTATATCATTCTCACGAATAGTCGGAATATTTCTAGGTCTGACATTCGAATTGTTGCCAGCGGCACACGCACAACTTTCCCTCGACTAGTCAGAATATTTCCATGTCTCATATTCGCATAGGCTCATAAGTCATTCGAATATCTTTCCCACAACTAGATGAATTATATTTAGGTGTAACGTTTGAATTGGATCGAGAGGGACCAGCAGAACATTCCCGCTCTTATTCTCGATTTTTCCTAGAACAACAGTAGCATTGGTTCACTTGCCACTCACATAGCTTTCCATCGGCTAGGAGGAAAATTAATATGTACGACATTGATATCGGTTTGAGGGGCATTCACATATCCTTCTCTCGAATATACGAATATTTGAAAAGTCCAACAGTCGCATTGGTTTACTAGTCATTTGCATAACATTCCCTCGACTAGTTGGAATGCTTCCAAGAACGATAGTCGCATTGTTTCACATATCACTCACATAACTTTCCCTCGATTAGTCAGAATTTACCAGGTACGACAGTCGCATTGTTTAGAGAGGAACTTCCATAACTTTCTCACAACTAGTCGGAATATATCCAAATTCGACAGTCGCATTGGTTAGTGAGGCACTCGGAAAAATTTCATTCGACTTGTCGTAAGGTTTAGAGTCCGACAGTATTATTGGTTCGAGAGGCATTCCTATAACAATCCTTCGACTAGTCGAAAGATTTCAAACTCCGTCATTTATATTGATTCGAGAGGAACGCTCATAATTATGCCTCGACATGGGATAATTTATCTAGGTGCGACAGACGCATTGTATTGGGAAACACATTTATATTTTTCCTATGACTAGTAGGAACAACAACGAATCAGATAGTATCACTGATGCGTGACATAATCCCATAGCTTTCCCTCGACTAGTCGGAGTATTTCTAGGTCCTACAATCGCATTGGTTCGAACAGCACACGCATATCTTTCCCTCGAGTAGTCGGAATGTTTCCAAATCTGAGAGTCGCATTGGTTGGAGTGGCACTTGTGCAACATTCCATCCAATAGTCGAATTGTTCCAAGTATGACAGTCACATGGGTTCGAGATGCACACGCATAAATTTCCTTCGACCAGTCGGAATATTTCCAATTCC
This sequence comes from Vespa crabro, assembly GCF_910589235.1. Lineage (NCBI taxonomy): Eukaryota > Metazoa > Arthropoda > Insecta > Hymenoptera > Vespidae > Vespa > Vespa crabro. Next base: position 571,311 of record NC_060970.1, on the reverse strand, counting down.
GACAGTCGCATTGGTGCGAGACGAAGATTCATAACATTCCCTCGGCTAGTTGGAATATATCTAAATACGATAGAGGTAGTGTTGTTGGAGGCACTCGAATAACTTCCCTTGACTAGTTCGAATGTTTTGAAGTCCGACAGTCGCATTGAAGTAAGGCATTCGCACAACTTTGCCTTGATTAGATGGATTTTTTCCCAGCACGAAATACGCACTGTATCGAGAGGTACGAGTTCAGCATTCTCTCGACTAGACGAAAAATTTCACTCCAGAATGACGCACTGGATAGTGAGGCGTTTGTATAACTTTCCCACTACTAGACGGTATATTGCTAATTCCGACATTCGTATTGTATCGAGAGGCTTTCACATAACTTTCCCTCGAATAAGCGAAGAGTTTCCAAATCTGTTAGTCGACATAATATGAGAGCATACGCACAAATCTCCTTCGACTAGTTGGAAAGTTCCGAGTTCGACAGTCGCATTGGATCGAGACGCACTCGCACAACTTTCCCACGACTACCTGGAATATTTCTATATCCACAAGACGTACTGGTTCGAGAGGAACGAGCACAAAATTCCCTCGAGTATCCGAAATATTTCGAAGTTCGAAAGTTGCACTGGTTAGAGAAGCACTCGTATAACATACTATCGTGTAGTCGCATTCTTTTGAAGTCAAACAATCACATGGGTTCGTGAGGCAATCGCATAACTTTTCCTGGACTTGTCGGAAAATTTCAAGGTCTGACAGTTGCATTGATTCGAGAAGCACTCGCATATCTTCCTCTCGACTAGACGGATTATTTCATCGTGTGACTGTCGCAGTGGTTCCAAAAACTCTAGCATAACATTCTCTCGAATAGACGGAATAATTCCAATTCCGACAGTCGTAATATTTCTAGAGGTTCTCGCTTAACTTTCCCTCGACTAGGCATAATATATCTAGGACTGCCTTTCGCATTCGAAATGCCCTATCATAATTTTCCCTAAACTAGTAGGAGCATTTCTAAGTACTATAGCCGAGTTGGTCCGAGAAGTACTCGCACAACTTTCCCTAGACTAGGCGGAATATATCTAGGTATTCAGTCTCATTGCTTGGCGAAAATCTTGCACATCTTTCTGTCGACTAGTGGTAATATTTCTAGTTCTGACTATCGCATTGTTCTGAGAGGCACTCGCACAACTCTCCCTCGATTATTCGAAAAAATTTAAAGTCCGAAAGACGCACTGCTTCGAAAGGTACGTGAACAAAATTCCTTTGACTAGTCCGAATGTTTCCAAGTAGAAAAGTCGCATTGGTTCGGGAACCACAATCACACCATTCCCTCAATTAATATCTCCCGATGAATATTTCCAGAACTGACAGTAACATTGTTTCGAGAGGCACTTGCAAAACATTACCTTGTCTAGTCGGAATATTCCAAGTTCGACAGACATATTGATTCGAGAGGCACACGCATAACTATTCCTCGTCTATTCGATTTATTTCTACGTCCGACAGTTGCATTTGTTCGAGTGGCTCTTGCATAACTTTCGCCGACAACTTTCGCTTTGGTTTACTAGTCACTCGCTTAACTTCCCACGACTAGTCAAATTATTTCCAAGTTCAACTGTCGCCTTTGCACGAGAGGCAAAGCTTTCCCTCGACTAGACGGAATATTTCCAAGCCCGACAGTCGCATTGGTTCACAAATTAATCGCATATACTTGCGTGGATTAATCGGGATATTTTATTGTCCGCCCGTCCAATTAGTTCCAAAGTAACACGCATAACTTACCCCAACTCTTCGAAATCATTCCAAGGACGATAGCGATATTTGTTCGAGAGGCAATCTCATAACTTTTCCCGATTAGTCGTATTATTGCCAAGTCCGACAGACTCATTGGTTCGATTTCCTCTTGCATAAGTTTCCCAAGACTTGTCAGAATATTTCCATGTCCATCAGCCTCATTTGTTCAAGAGGAACTTGTGTTAAATTCCCTCTACTAATTGTACTATTTGAAGCTTGACAGTTCCTTTGGTTCACAAATTACTTGCATAACTATCCCTCGACAAGTTGGAATATATCTAAGTCCGAGAGACGCATTGGTTTGAGAGGCACTCGCATAACTTTCCCATGTCTATTCGGAATATTTTCATATCCGACCGTTGCATTAGTTCTAGATTTACTCGCATAACTTTCCTTCGACTACTTGGAAAAGTTCCAAGTCCGACATCCGCTTTGATTCGAGAAGCACTCACTTAACTTTCCCTTGACTAGCCGGAATATTTCCAATCACGATAGTCGGATTGGTTGACAAGATACTCGCTCAAAGTTTCCCGACTAGTCGAAATATTTCCTAGCCCTACAGCCGCTATTGTTCAAAAGTCACTTGCATAACTTTCTTTCGAGTAGTTGGTATATTTTCAAGTCCAACCGTTGCATCGTTTCTAGAGTCACTTAAATATCTTATCCCCTACTATTCGGACTACTTCCTGGTCCGATTGTGGAATTAGCTTTATTATCACACGCATGACTATACTCTGACTATTAGTAATTTCTTCAAGTCCTACGGCTCCTTTGGTTCGAGAATCACTCGCACAAATTTCCCACGGCTAATCGGGATATTACCAAGTCAGGCCACCGCTTGAGTTCTAACGTAGCTCGCATAACATTCCATCGACTACTCTGATTAGTTCCAAGTCAGATATTCGCTGTGGTTCGTGTGTAAGTACTAGTATAAGTTTCTCTCCTTTAATGGGAATATTTTCAAAGCCTACAGCAGCATTGGTTTGGGAGGCACTCGCGTAAATTTCACTCGACTAGGCAAAATACTTCCATGCCCGACAGACGCATTTTACGAGATACACGTATAACCATCCCTTGACTAGTCAGGATATTTCCAATTCTGACAGTCGCTTTGATACACAAGTCGCACTTAAAACTTTCCCTTGATTAGTTGGAATGGATCCAAGTTTGCCTGTCGTTTTGGTTTGGTGGCTGTCGCATAAGTTTACATTGAGTCGTCGTAATATTTCCGAGCCCGACAGTCGCATTGGTTCAGAAGTTACTGTCATAACATTCCCTCGACTTGTCGGAATGATTCCAAGACCGACATCCGCATTGGTACGGGAGGCACTCGATAACATTCTCTAGACCACTGGGAATATTCCCTTTACATACAGTCGCTCTAGTTCACAAGTCACTCTGATAACTTTCCTTCAAATATTCGGAAAAGTTACAATTGCGCCAGTCTCTTTGGTTCGCGTGGCAGTCGCATAAGTGTTACTTGACTAGTCTTAATATTTCTAATTCCGACAGTCGTAATGTTTTGACAGGCACTCGCATAACTGTTCTTCGACGAGAAAAAATATTTCCAAGCCCTATTGTCGCAATGCTGCATAAGTCCCTCACGTAACTTTCTCCTTTAGGGCGGAATGTTTCCAAGACCACCAGCCGCATTGGTTCGAGAGGCACTCACATAACATTCCATTGACTAGCCGTAATATTTCCTAGCCCGACAGTCGCATTGGTTCATAAACTACTATCATAACTTTCCCTCGACTAGTCCGAATATGTCTAAGTGCGGTAGCTGTATTTGTTCGAGAGGCATTCGCATAAATCTCTCTCAACTGTTCGGAATATTTCTAAGCCCGATAGCCACATTGGTTTATTAGTCACTCGCCTAACTCTCCCAGACAAGTCTGAATATTTCCAAGTACTATAGCGGCATTGGTTTGAGATGCAGCCGCATATCATTACCTCGACTGATCGAAACATTTCCAATACCGACAGTCGCTTTGGTTCACAAGTCACTGTCAAAACTATCCTTCGACTAATCGGTATGGTCCCAAGTTCGCCAGTCGTTTTGCTTCGAGTGGCCACCGCATATGTTTCCCTTGAATAGACGGAATATTTCCTAGTCCGTTATTTGCATTGGTTCGAGAGACACTCTCATAGCTTTCCTTTGACAAGTCGGAATATTTTCAAGTCCGACAGCGGCATTGTTTTAAAGATACACTCATAATTTTCCCTCGACAAGTCGGAATATTTTCTAGTACGACAGAAGCATTTGTTCGAGAGGCACTGGCAAAAATATCCCAGACTATTACGAAAATGTCCAAGTCCGTCTGTTTCATATGTGCTAGAATCACTCGCATAACTTTTCCCGACTAGTGGGTTTATTTCTGAGTTCCACAGACGCATTGGTTCGATTGTCTCTCGCATAAATTTATCACGTCTAGTCAGAATATTTCCATGTCCAAAAGATGCATAGGTGCGAGTGGAACTCGCATACCTTTCGACGACTAGACACAACAATTATAAGTCCGTCAGTCTCAATGGTACGAAAGGCACTCTCATAATATTCCCTCGACTTGTCTGAATATATTCAGTTCCGACGGTAGCATTTGTTCGAGTGACACCCTCATAACATTCTCTCGACCTGTCGGAATGTATGTATGTTGGACAGTCTTACTGGTTCGAGGTGCACTCTCATTACTTTCCCTCGACTAGAAAGAATATTTCTTATAACTAAAGTCACATCCGTTCAAGAGTAACTTGCTAAACTTCCCTCGTCTAGTCGCTACAATTTTAAGATCGAAAGGCGCAATGATGCGAGATGTATTATCATAACTTTCCGTCAACTAGTCCTAATATTTCTAGGTACGCCAGTGGCATTGGGTCGACTGGGATTCGCAAAATTCACCTTCGATTAGTCGGAATACATCCAAGCCCGAAAGTCGTATAGGATCGAGTGGCACTCTCATATTTTTTCTTGATTATTCGGATTATTTCTGTATTCGACAGTCGCATTCGTTCGAGGGGAACACGTATAAATATCCCTCGAGTAATTGGAATATTTCCAAGTCCAACAGTTGCACTGGTTCGAGTTTGTCTCTCATGACATTTTCTCGACTAGATGGAATATTTCTAAGTTCGACAGTTGCATTGTTCCAAGAAGCACTCGTATAACTTTCTCTCGCCTAGTTGGAATATTTCCAAGCCCGTCAGATGCAATTGTGCGTGAGGAACTCTCATAATTTTTTCTTGACTAGTCGAAATATTTCCAAGTCGGAAAGACGCATTTGTTCGAAGGGCACTATCAGCATTTTTCCATGACTATTGGGAAAGTGTCTTGGTTCGACTGTCGCATTGCTTCGAGAGGCACACTTATAAGTATCCGTCGACTAGTGGGTATATTTCCAAATCAGATAGTCACATTAGTTCGAGAGACACTCTTATAACTTTCCCTCTATAAGTGGCAATATTTTTTATTCCAACAGTTGTATTCGTTCGAGAGTATCTCGTATAATTATCCCTCTTCTAGTCGGATCATTTTCAAGTTCGAAAGTGGCATTGGTTCGTGTAGCACTCGTATATCTTTCACTAGACTAGTCGGAATATTTCCAAATCCTATAGTCGCATATGTTCGAGATGCACTCGCATTACTTTCCCTCGTCTAGTTGCAATATTTTCAAGTCCGACAGTCCCAATGATTCGTGATGCATTGGCATGACTATTCCACGATTAGTCGGGATATTTCTAAGTCCGACAGTCTCAGGGGAACTGGAGGCACTCTTATAATATTCCCTAGACTAGTCTGAGTATTTTTAGGTCCGACAGTTGCATTGGATCGAACGGTACTCGTATAACTATCCTACCTCATTTCGGAATATTATCAAAACTGACATTTAATTTAGTTCACAAGACATTCGCATAAATTTCCCTCGACTAGTCGGAATTTTTTAATTCCAACAGTCGTGTCCTTTCGAAAAGAAATCGCATAACTTTACCCTACTATTAGGAATATTTCGAAGTCCGACTGTCGCATTGGTTCGAGAAGCACTAGTATAACTTTCTTTTGAATAGTCTGTATTCTTCCAAGTCAGTAAGTCACACTGGTATGAGAGGCACTCTCATAACTTTCTCTCATCATTCGAAAACTTTCTATTTCTTATAGTCGCAATGGTTCCAGATGCATTCGCATAATTTTACCACGACTAGTTTGAATATTTATGAGTCTGTCAGATGCATTAATTTAAAATACTTCCAATTCCGACAGTCGCAATGATTCGAGACCCCTCATAACTTTCACTCGACTAATATTTCCAAATCCGACAAACGCTTTCGTTCACAAGTCACTCGCATAACTTTACCTCGACTAGAAGTAATATGTCTAATTCCGAAGATTGCATTAGTTCACAAGTTACTCTCAAAACTTCCTCTCTACTTGTCGGGATATTCATAGGTCCGACAGTCTCATTGGATCGAGAAATACTCGGATAATTTTCCCTCGGCTAGTCTGAAAACTTCAAAGTCTGACAGTCGCAATTTTTCGCAAGTCTCTCGTAACTTTCCCACGACTAGCCGGAATATTTCTAGGCCCGACATTGACATTGGTTCGAGCGGCACTCGCATAACTTTTAATCGGCTAGTTTGAATATTTCCAAGTCCGACAGTGACATTGGTTCACAATTCACTCGCATTACTTTCCCTCGACTAGTCGGAATATTTCTAGATCCGACTGTCGCATTGTTTCGAGATTCACTCGCATAACTTTCCTTCGAATAGTCCTAATAATTCTAAATCTTTCAGTCGAATTGTTCCGAGAGGCACTCGCATAACTTTTCCTGGAATGTTAGGAATATTTCGAAGTCCGACAGTCGCTTTTGTTCATAAGTAATTCGCATATCCTTCCCTTGTCTAGTCGAAATATTTCCAAGTTCGACAGCCGCATTGTTTCAACAGGCACTCGCATGACTTTCGTACGTCTCGTGCGCGTATTTCTAAATGCGACAGTCCCATATTATGATTATTATGGTTTCTATATTCATTATTATGATTATTATGATTATTATTTTGGTAATTACGGTTATTATTATGATTATTATGATTATTAATGTGAATATTATAATAATTGTGGCTATGATTATTATTATTAAGTTTATTATTCGTATTATATTTATTATAATAATAATTATTATTATGATTATTATCATTATTGTGATCATTATTATGATCATTATGATTATTATGATTATAATTATGATTATTATAATTTTATGAACATTATCACGGCTTTTATTATTCTTATGCTTATTGTGAATATTATTACTATTATTATATTATTATATTATTATATTATTATATTATTAGTATTAGGATTATTAATAATATTACGGTTATTATTATGATTATTATGATTATTTTTACGATTATTGTTATTATTATTATTATCATGATAATTAGAATTTTCATTAAAATTATCATGATTTATATTATTCTTATTAGCATTATTATGGTTATTATACCCTTTATAATAATTATTATGTTTATTTTGATTATTATTTTCATTGTGTGTGTTATTATTATTATTATGATTATTGTCATGATTATTATGTTAATCATTATTATTATTACGATTATTATGTTTATTAGGATTTTTCTGGTTATTATAAGTTTAATACATATATTATGCTTATTAATGTGATTATAATTATAATTATTATTAAGATTACCATTATAATTTAAATTATTATTTTTATTATTATTATTGTGGTTATTATGGTTATTATTGTGATTTTTAATTATATTATGATTATTATTATGGTTAGTATTTTTATTATTAGCATTATTATGATTATTATGATCTTTATGATTACTATTGTCATTATTTACATTATTATGATTTTTATTATAATTATGTTTATTATGATTATTATTATGATTATTATCTTAGTTAGCATGATTAATATTATAAATATTATTGTTAATGTTATTATTAGTATGTCTACCTTTATTGTTAATATGGTTATTATGATTATTATATTTGTTACGATCATTATGCTTATAATTAATATTATGATTGTAATTATTATTTTTAATATTATAATTGTGTTTATAATGGTTATTATTATGATTATTAAGTGTATGAAGATTATTATTAAAATTATTATGTTTTTTCATCTATTATCATTATCACGATTAGTATTATGATTATTGTTTTCATGGTTATTAATATGATTATTATGATTTTTATTATATTTATAGCGATTATTATTATTATTATGGTAAATATTATGTTTCTTAGGATTATTACTATTATTCCTTTGAACAATATTATCATTTTTAAGATTATTAATATGATTATTAGGATTTCTATGGTAATTATGAATATTATTATGATTATTATAGATATTAAAATTATTATTATGTCTATTATGATTATTTTTATAATTATAATGATTATTATTATATTTATTAAGAATATTATGTTTATTATTAAAATTAATATGACTATTACTATTCTTATTGAGATTATTACGGTTATTTTATTTTTCATGGCAATAATTATGATTTTTTTTCAACATTAGCATGATTATTATGATTATTACCATGGTTATTGTTATTATTCAGATTATTATTATTAGCAATATTTTAATGATTATTACTTTGATTATTATGATTATTATGGTTTTTATAAAAAATATTATAATATTTATATTTCTTTAATTGTAATTATGAATTTTATTGTGATTATTATAATTTTTAAGACTATTATTATTCTCATATGCATTATTATAGACAATTTATTTTTAATGATTATTATTATGATTATCATGATAATTACTATTATTATAAATATTATTATGGTCATATGATAATTATTAGTTTTATTTTGCACGTAATGATTATTCTTACTATTATTATGTGTATTATGATGATTATTTTTATAATTATTATAATTATATTTATTATGATTATATTATTAATAATATTGTTATTATGATTATGATTATGATTATTATTTCAATAATTATCAGATTTATTACAATTATTAAAATCATTATGAATATTATTATTTTATTTATGATTATGATTACGATTATTATAAATACTATTGTAATTATTTTAATTATTATGATTATTATTAAGATTATTATGAATAATTTGAATATTATTATGATTATTATTATTATGATTATGTTCATTATTATTATGATTATTATGATTATTATGATTTTTATTATATTTCTTATGATTGTTAGTATGATTATTATTTTGCTTGCAATGAATATTTGAATATTACTATGATTAATATGAAAAATATGATTATTACTATGATTATTATCAGCATTATTACGCTGAATAAAATCATTGTGATTCTAATAATGATAATTATGATTAAGATTATGATTATTATGAGTATTATAAGTATTATTATATTTATTATGATTATTATTATTCTTATTAATATTATTATGAATGTCATATTAATTATGATAATTATGATTATTGTAATTATTATGATTATTATTATAATTATTATTTTTATTATTATTATTAATACAATTATTATCCTAATTTTTATGATTATAAAAATTTATATTATATTTATTATGAAAACTATTATGATTATTATGATTATTATTATTAGTATTATAGTAAATATGATTATAAGTAGGAACATCTTTATAATTATTATGATAATTATATGTTATTACGATAATTATGATTATTATGATTTTTAAAAGGATTATAATGATTATTAAAATGATTATTTGATTATTATGAATATTATTATGATTTTAATGATTATTTTTATCGTTATTGATATTCTTATTATTACCGTAAATATGACAGTTATTATTACCGATATTATGAATATTTTTATTTCCGTAATTATTATCGATATTATTCTCGTTATTATTACTATTATTATCACCGACATTTTTTTCGCCATTTTTATTAATATTATCATTATTATTATCGCTATTAATATCGTTATTTTTATCTATATTATTATTCTAATCTTTATTGTTATTGTTATTGTCATTATCATCGTTATTATTACCGGTGCTATTATTATCATTATCGTTAAAATTGACGTTATTAATATCGTAATTATTTTTGTTTTATTACCCTTATTATGACTGTTATCGAGAAAATGCTCCGAGATCAGATGGAGTGAAACAAGGTGGCCTTGTACGTCAGGGCAGTCATTCGCAATAAAAAGGAAATGGGCGGAGACGCGCCAACAACGTTGCTCCAGGTTCCTGCCACGTAGAGCCGAAGCGAGGGTCCCATTAAGGGACCTGATGAAGTGGGTCATTCCGAAGTAATGCCACATGGCGGTGCCGAGATTGTTTCACTATGCCACTAGGATGAATATGAGTATAGAAGGTAGTGCCTATTCCAACGGTAAGTCCGACACTCCTGGGACATCAATGGGAGAACAATATGTCGAAGGGTTCCTCTGGCGGACGGTGTCCCTGGGTTAGTGCGAAAAGATTGGCATTCTCTGACCTTCAAAAAAAAATTATCGTTATCATCGTTCTTATCGTTATTATAATTATTATTGTTATTATATTTATTAAAGTTATTATCGCTATTATTGTTATTAATAACGTTATTATCGTTTTATTGTTATAATCGATATTATTATAATTACTAACGTTATTTTTATTATTATCGTTATATCCTTAATTATCATTATTATAGTTAATACGATATCTTTATTACCGTTACTATCGTTATTGTCGTCATTAGCATTACAATCGTTAATATCGTTATCAACTTTATTATTTTTATTATTATATTTATCGTTAGTATCTTTATTTTTATTTTTGTTATTAGTATCATCATCATCATCTCTATTATTATTATTTCTATTTTTATCATTATTGTCCTTATTATTGTTTTTATTATTATTATAATTATCGTTATAATCGTTATTATCGTTTTTATCGTAATTTTTTATATTATTATTACTATCGTAATTAACTTTATTATCGTTAATATCGTTATTATCATTATTATCGTTATTACCGATAATATTATTATAGTTATTAAAGTTATCATCGTTATTGTCGTTATTATTATTATTATTTTTATTATTATCATTATCTGTATTAATATTGTTATTCTCATTAGACTCACTATTATTATTAACGTTATTTCCCCAAGGGAAGGTTTGGTCCCTAATGTGACGATTGATACCCAAGGGATGGATTGATCCACAAGGGATGGATTAGTCCACTATGGGAGAAATGCACCATTCCATTCCTTTCGACGAGGAGCGCCGTCGTAACCGGGCTAGGCAGAGGACAACCACCCTAAAATACGAGGACTTATCTGGCCCTAATGTCAGTATCCTGTAAGGGACCGAAGCCATTTACGTTAGAGCCGGTTACGGTAGGGCCAAGATTACTAGCGGGTACGTTGACGCTATCTCAAAGGGATGTGCTGGATGGTATGTAAAGCGTAGTTAATCTCTTAGAATCTCCCACCGTCAACCCATCGCACCCACTGGAGGGTCAGGATGTCGATGAAGGAAGTAGGTGAACTGCAAGGGCGGATGCTTCATTCCAGCCCTTATATCCAAAAGCTCTCGCAACAATGGGGGTAGTTGCGAGGGAGATCAGCACCACACTTTTTGTTGCACTGCGTTCGGAGACAATATTGGAGGTTCTAAGCCTGCGAAAGAAACGGTATACCAGATGTTGTCACAGTAGAAAGAGTAGCCACAAGCCCTCAGCAGTTCCCTGAAGAAAGCCTCAAAAGACCGAGGCAAGAGGAGACGACGACCGAAGCCATCAAGTGGAAGGAGGTCGTCGAGAAAAAGAGAAAAAAGGAGAAACTTGTGAAGAAGGCGACAAAACAGCTACCACAAGAGAAAATGAAGCCAAGCAATTCGGAGGACAGTCCGAGGAAACGAAGGAAGCCCGACGCGATCATCCAGAATATTGCTTAAGGTAAAACATACCCAGCCGTAGTCGCAGCTATCCACCAGCGCAACAAGACATGCGCTGCATGGGTATACATTAGATCGTTCCGGCATACCAGAACGCGAGGAATTCTCCTCGAGCTCAAGATCACTACTCCGGAGTTCAGGGCCTCATTCGCAGGAACCTTGCGGAAAGAAGTAGGAGACATGAGAAGCATCACGGTACTGATCCCCAGAGCTACGTTGGAGTTACGGGATTGTGATTGCTGCACATCGGTAGCAGAAATAGAGAAGGGCCTAAAGAGGACCCTGCCAGACTACTCGGGGAAACTTGAAGACAGATTGACGAACCCCAACGCGATGCAGCTATGCCAGGCCTTTGTCAAATTAGAAGAGGAAGCTGTTGCGTAGCTTCTGATGGCAAGCCGAGTGCTAGTCTGCTTCGCCAGCTGAAAAGTCAGGCTAAGTGCAGAAATAAGGCGATACTACCGCTGCCTCGACTGCGGCCAATATAGTGCATCGTGCAAGGGTCCTAACCACAATAAACTCTGCTGTTTCTGCGGCGGCACGGAGCACACGCTCAAAGAATGAAAGGTCAGTGAGCTCACTAGCCTCTTGTGTTCCGAAGGAGGTGCTGAACCCAAGAAGCATTTGGACGGATCAAGAGTGTGCACAGCCTTCCAGGAGGCCCTTGCAACAGCCATCAAAAAAGATGAGAGTACTGCAGGGTAAGCTCAATAGGAGCAGGAAGGCTCACCACCTCCTCACCCAGCTCTGATCTAAGATCAAAGCTGATATTGTTCTTATCAGTAAACAGTACCAGGACTGGGCAGGAGCAGGATGGTACACCGACAAATTGGGCACAGTGGCCATCTGGATCCCAGATCCCCGATACAAGTGTCGTATCAAGGATCCGGACGCGGTTACGTTTGGTTGAGACATAACTTGTTGACATATGGCAGCGTGTATCTCATCCCCAACGACCGGATAGACAACTTGCAGACCAAACTGGAAGATGTGGAAGACGCATTTAGGGAATGGCAAGGGAAACTCATTGTGGCTGGAGACCTCTTCGCCAAAGCTCGCGAATGAAGAGAGGCTAGGCTGGACTCCAGAGGAAGACGAATCATGAAAGTGGTGTCGAGACTGGAGCTAGCAATGCTCAACGAAGGCTCGACGTCAACATTCCGAAGGCCAGACTACACAGAGACGACCTCGAACGTTTCTCTAGGCAACGAAAACCTTGTGGCATGTATCCCAGGCTGGCAGGGGATCGAAGATTACTCCGTGAGCAACCACCAGTACGTCCTATCCGACGTACACGATAGGAGACTAACGGTGACAATCGCAGCGGAACCCTCAGGTGGAACTTAGCAAGAATGGATCGAGACAGGCAGTCCTCAGCCATAGATGAAGGTTGAAGATCCCATCAAATTGCACTCACTGGGCTATCGCCAACTGCACAAGCCACGATGAAGATCGCAACAACTATGCAGCTCATTCAAATGGCTTGCACGATAGCGATGCCAAAAAGAGCACGAAACTTCAGAGGCGTCAAGCATTCTGGTGGAAGTATAAGCTCGCAGATCTTCGTAAGAAGTGATTAAAGCATCGCCGGTAAACACAACGAACGTAGATACGCGATCTCGATGCTGCCCTCTTGGCCACAGCGTATCAATCGGACAAAAAATCATTGAAGATGATCATCAAGGCCAGCCAAATACCGTACTGGAATGAGCTGAGCCTAGATATCGACCAGCATCCGTGGGGATTAGGGTACCAGATCGTTACTCGTAAGATGAGGACATAAACATAAGTAATCCGTCAAGATGCGATGAGCCTGGAAAACATCTTATATTCCCTATTCCCCTCAATGCCGGAGGGAGAGATTGGCTCGGCTGAGTCTGGCACACCGATGAGTCACAGTTTAGGGACGGGGAGCTGCTCACGGCCGAATCTTCCATGAGGTACAAGAGTGCTACAGGACAAGACGGCCTTCTAGTGGAAGTTGTAAAAGCCGTCGCGTAGAGTCACCCTGAGCCCTTGCTAAATATGTATAACACGAGCAGCAGGGAAGTCATCCTCCCCACCCCGTGGAAAAAAGCGAGACTTGTGCTCATAAGCAATGGCATGGGTCCAGCTGATGCTGCTTCGCCATAAAGGCCTATTTGTATGCTGGATAGGTCTGGCAAGCTCCTGGAGCAGCTGCTTAGGCCACGGTTGCTTACGACCGTGCTGTCCGTCAGTATGGATTTCGATCCAGCCTATCCACCATCCATGCAGTCCGGGAGGTTGACACGGCCTCTAAAATGACGGAGCGCGGGAATCACCTATCCCGACCTTTGTGTCTGCTGGCCACCTTAGACGTGAGAAATGCCTTCATCTCCGTCTGGTGGGACTTGGCAATGGAAGCACTCGAATGTAACTTCAATGTCCCTGAGTACCTTTTCCGAATTCTCAGGGACTACTCGATCAAGCGCTTCCTCTAGTGCAATACGGGCGATGTTCCGAGAAGTTTGGAATTGTCATCGGGGGCAGCCTGGGCTCCATGCTGATACCGGATATCTGGAATATCATCAACGACGCTATCATATGTATGGCAGGCCCTGAGGGCACTTTCATGTTAGAGTATGCAGAGAACTTTGAAGCAATAATAACTGCTAGATACACCGAGGAGGCACAGCTTTTACTCAACCAGTTCATGCGCAGAGTCATATTTTAGATGAAAGACAACGGCTATCCCTAGCAGCTCAGAAGACTGACATCGTGCTACTTACAAAGAAGCGCATCAACACTTTGCGGAGCTTCAATGTAGGAGAAGCGACGGTTAAGACTAAGTCGGGTGTCAAGTACTTAAGAGTAATGCTCAACAGCAAGCTCAATTTTGGAAAGCATATTACTAGGGCAGCCGACATGGCTGCAGATGCAGTAACCTCGCATGGCATACTCATAGCCAACATCAACGGTCCCCGACCGTGAATGAGGAGACGACTGATGCGCGCCGCCGACGCATTGATGCTGTACGGCGCGGAACTCTGGGCCGAGACTCTGCGACACGAGTAATATCGCAAGAGCATAGGCGAGGTACACAGGAGGTGAACTCTTCCAATTTTCGTGCTCTTACCGCACGGTCTCGGAGCCCGCGATGCTGCGATGGGGGGAGGTCATCCCGATCGATCTACTATCCAAGGAGAGACAATCTATCCACCTGCAGAAGTCTGTCCTGGGAATGGTAGAGACATCAAGGATCGCCTGATCTAGCAGCATCGAGACCTGCCAAAGCAAATAGGAACAGGAACATAAGGCCAGTTGGGCTGCCTGACTCATCATTCGACTAGACATCTGGCTAAACCGGGAGGCGGGAGAGGTCGACCTCTACCTCACCCAACCTTGTTCTGCTCTTATCTCGCATAAATGAGGAATGTTGCAGGCGGCAACTGCAGACCAACTTCTAGACCAACGACGACGCTCATCATACGTTCTTCAGATGTATCCGGTGGGGCATCGAATGACTCGCCTTGGAGCTAGACCTCGGCGATATCTCGCCATACAACGTTGTCGAGAAAATGCTCCGAGATCAGCTGGAGTGGAACAATTTGGCCTGGTACGTCAGGGCTATCTTGCGTAGAAAGAAGAAGGATATGAGCGGCTGATAGACGCGTCCCTAACGTTGCTTCTGGCTCCTGCCATATAGAGTCGAAAGGAGAGTCCCGTAAAGGGATCTGATGCAGTGGTACCATCCTGAAGTAACGCCCTATGGCGGTGCGGGGATGGTTCACTATGCCACTGGGATGGATATAAGTTTTGTCGATAGTGCCAATTCCAAGGGGTAGCTCGAAATTCGAGGGACTTATGGGGAGTCAAAATGGTGGAGTATTCCTCTGGCGGCGGGGCCCTGGATTAGTGCGTAAAGATTGAAGTACTCTGACCATCAAAAAAGTTATTACTGCTATTATTATTATTATAATTTTGATTATTAAACCGTTTTAATCGTCATTACAGATATACTGGTTATTACCGTTTTTATCATTAAAATTATTTTTATTTTTATTACCGTAGTTTCTATTATAATTATTATCATTATTATTATTATTATCGCTATTATTGAAGTTACTATCGTTACAAACGCTATTATCGTTATTAATATTATTATTGTTATTATCGTTATTAACGTTAACATCGTTATAATCGTTAAAATTATTATTAATATTATTACTACGACTTTTATTATTATTATCGGATCTATTATTTTTATTTCTATTATTATTATTATTATTATTAATATTTTTGTTATTATCGTTATTAACGTTAACATCGTTATAATCGTTAAAATTATTATTAATATTATTACTACGACTTTTATTATTATTATCGGATCTATTATTTTTATTTCTATTATTATTATTATTATTATTATTATTATTATTATTATTATTATTATAATTATTATCGTTATTATCGTTATTATTATTATTAAAATCATTATTATCGTGATTATCGGTATTTTCAATATAAACATTATTATTATTATTATTTCCATTATTAGCGTTGCTTTCGTTATTATCGTTGTTATCGTTATTATTGTTATTATTAATATTTTCATTATTACTATTATCGTTATTATTATAATTATTACCATTTATAACGTTCTTATTAGTTTAGTAATTATTATCTATATTAATGTTACTGTCGAAATTGTCGTTATTATTGTTTATATCGTTATTATTATTATAATCGTTATTATCGTTATTATGATCATCAATACCGTAATTATCATTACAATTGTTATTATCTTATTGTAGTTATAATTGTTATTGTCGTTATAATCATTATTATCATTATTATCCTTAATGGAGTTAGTTCTACTATTATAGTTAGTGTTAATATTATTATTATATCCGTTATTATTATTGTTGATTATATGATCCTTATTATCGTTATTATTGTTAATTTTACTATTATCGTTACTATTATTATTATTATTATTATTATTATTATCTTTATCATCCTTATTATCTTTATTATCTTTATTATTATTATCGCCATTAACGGAAATATCCTTATAATATATACAATCCTTGTTATTATTATTATTATTATACGCATTATTACAATTAATATTAATGTTATTATGATTGTTATAGTTATTATCGTAATTATCGTTATTACTGATATTATTGTTCTTATCTTCATTATTATTAATATTGTTATTATTATTAATATTAATATTATTTTTATTTTTTTCACCATAACTATTATTATTATTGCTTTTGTTATAGTTATTACCGTTAATATTGTTACTATCGTTATTATCTCTATTATTGTAATTATTACTATTATTATTATTACAGTAATTGTTTCTATATCGTCGTTATCACCACTATCGTTTTTATTGTTATTATTGTTATTGCTTAAATTTTCGATACAATCGTTGTTAATGTTATCATCGGTATTATTGTTATCATTATTATTTCCGTTCTTATCTTTGTTATTATCATTATTATTATTATTATTATTATTATTATTATTATTATTATTATTATTATTATTATTATTATTATTATTATTATTATTATTATTAGTTAATCGTTTTTACTATCATTATAATCGATATTATCATAATTGTCGTAATTTCCGATATTATCGATATTATTATTATTATCGTTATTATCGATGTTATTATTATTATTATTTTTATTTTTATTATCAATCTTTACATTATCATTATTATTATAGTTATAATATGCCTTTACGTTCCGACGAGAACACATCGAAACTCTATCTCTCCGAACAGATGTGCTTATAAATTAATGTTTTCGATTAACATCTAATTATTAAAACAATCTTTAGTGTATGTGGAATAGAGTAAAGTATTATTTAAAGAATAGAACATTTATTTAAACATTAAAAATTCGGAAAAAAAAGTAAAATAATTTTAATATACTCCATGGAATATTCAAAGATCTTATTTCCCCAGGATTGTGTAGGCGGAGGTCCTTAGTGTGGGCAACCACGAAATCATATCATTTCAGACAAACAATTTTGGAATTTTATTCAAACCATTGTAAACCAGTTTCAATTGCAAAATGGAAAAGTCGCTGAAAGATGGCACTACTCCAGGTGGCTGCTCAGAAGGAAATTGCATCATTGTGTTATGCAATGCATCGGCACCTAGGGTTTCGGGGATTCGTATCATCTCCAATAAGGATAAGTCGGAGCATCATTTCAATCCTTCAGACTTAAGATTAAAGAGAAGTTTTTTCGGGCTCTTTAAATGTGATTTCTTTGATAAAGTTTGGTAATCAAAAGGAATTAGAACTACTTCTGGATAGAAATGATATACAAATTTTATCAGATCGGGGACAAGATTTTTTTTGGCTAAAAATGTTACAGAAACAAAAGACTATAGAATCTTTAAAGGCAAGCCTACGATTAAAATTATGAAAGGAATGTTAATCTTGGGAACAGCCTTTTATATCCATAAAGATTATTAAACTGGGTAACTAAATTCTAATTCCGCTAAGTAAGAATCTCTCTTTCGAAAATGAAATGCAAAAATAAATTATACACTTTTATTAGTTGTCATGCACCAATAAGTAAAGACAACAAAGAGAACCAAAATAAAGTAGAGGGATTCTGGGACCTTTTGGACGATGAAATGTAATCTCAATGTTATAAAATTCCAAAATCAAATGTAGTGATATTACTTGGAGATTTGAATGACGAAATAGGAAGAGACAATTGATAGTCCAATAGTGAGAATTGATAGAACAATAGAGAATATGCTGCACAATAAAGAACAAATAGAAATGGAATGTGATTGCTTACTATTTGTAAGAACTTTCAAATGAAGGTAATGTCGACTTCCTTCAAGAAATTGCCAAGAAGAGCTAAAACATGGATTTCTCCAAATCCAATGCTAGGTGAATTTCAAGAAGATCGTGTAGCAATATCCAAAGGAAATATGACGGAAATTATGAATGTCAAGGTATGAAGAAGCAGAGAATTTGACTCTGATCACTATTTGTCTAAAATTCAACACAAATTCTTTCCCAACAGAAATCACAGAAGTGGGGAAAAAATAATAAAGTAAAATACACATGGACTCCAAATTACAAAAGAAACTATGGAAACATTTCAGGGAGAAATGAACGTAACTCATTATGGGAAGTGCCAAGATTTATCTAAAGAAATAACCAACGCAGCCCAGAAAAGATTTTGATTGGCCAAGCATAGAAAAAAACCTTGGTGGAACAAAATATGTGAAGATGCACTACAGGATAGAAGAAAACTTTGGAAAAAGTGCAAATGCTCGGGGAAGACTGAACACCATGACCAATTCAAACAACAAAGGAAAGACACTGCTAGAATAATAAGGGGAGTTAAAGTATCTTTCGAAAAATCACAATTTATTGACATGCAAAACAACTTTACTAAAAATAATTCACGAAATTTCTATCAGACTTTTAAGAGTTAATTAAAGGTGTATCAAGCGCCTAGAACATACTACAAAGATGAAAATGGTAAACTTGTCCTAAGCAATGCGGAAAACTGAAATACTTGCAAAATACTTCGGTCAACTTATAAACTTTCCTGAACCGAAACATAAATTGGAATTCTCTGAAACAACTGAAAATCTGGAAGAAGATATACCACCTAATGCTGAAAAAATTAAGGAAGCAATTAAAAATCTAAAAAATAATAGAGGTAGTGGGGAATACTCTATAACAGCTGAATTTTTGAATTGGTCTCTGTCAAAAATCATTAAAAAGCTGAAGATAATCTTCGAAGATATTTGGAGAACAGAGAGGTTTCCAGAAGAGTGGAAAGTAGCACTAATTCCCCCATTACTTAAAAAAGGGAAAAAACTGAACTATGATAATTATATCTTCTGCAAACTGCATTCAAGGTAATCTCAAATATATTGCTGAATAAAATAGAAACAACACTTGACAAGCAACTGGGCGAGTATCAAGCTTGATATCGGAAAGATAGAACTTGTACAGAACAAATTTTTAACTTAAAATCCATATTTCGCCATTGAATACTGAATTCAAAGATATATTTATAAAATGTATAGATTTTAAAAAGGCAATTGACTCTGTTGATACAGAAACCTTAGGTAAAGCAATACGTGAATTTGGAGTAAAAAATAAATTGGCAAACTTAATACGTGAAACACTCACTGACACGATTTCAAAAATAAAATTTATGGGTGAGATATCTAATCCTATTGAGATAAATACAGATGTAAGGCAAGGTGATGGTTTATCTCCTCCTCCGTTCAACTGTGTTCTAAAAATAATTGGAAGAATTACGAAGATAAAGATTAAAGAACAAATAAAGCATTACTCTACAATAGTGAATCCGGAATGCTTATACGCGAGTGATTGCTTGGTACTAAATTATAGATTATATAAACTAGAAGTACTAGAAAGGAGAATCATGAGGAAAATATTAGGTCCAGTGAAAACAACAAAAGTATGGAATTTAATATCTAATGACGACATATTCAGGAACAAAGAAGACATGACAGAAACGATAAAGAATGGAAGACTTCAATTTTTTGGCTATATTTACAGAATAGATGAGTCCAGATTATCAAAAAGGATACTCATGTATCTTTGGGAGGAAAAGGCAACTACTAGCTTTGATTCGAGAGTTAAAGAAATAATATAAGTGCGGAAGAAATAATAGACAGAGATTTTTAGAAAGAGGTTATTAAAAATGGATGGTTTTCAAGGAAGATTGAAGAAGGAACCTGGTGCGAAGTGATCTGAGGACAGAAAGAAACACCATAGTGAAAAGATGAAGGAATATTGGATGGAACTGAAAGTAAAACAGCTAAGTGAGAAGAATTGAAATTGGCACGTGATCCCTAGCAGGACTCATCGAAAGAAGAAGAGGAAAGAATTATCGTTATAAAAGTTATTATCGTTATTATTGTTATTATCGTTATTACAGTCATTACCGTTATATTCCGAATTACCCTAACTATCGTTATTATCAGTATTTTTAATATTACCGTTATTATTATCATTATTATAATTACCGTTATTATCTCTACAATCATTACATTTATTATTATCGATATTAATAATATTATTATTATATTCGATATTATCGTTATTATCGTATTATAGTTATTATTGTTATTCTTCTTATAATTGTTATTATCGTTATTATTGTTATTATTACTATCAACGGTATTATCGTTGTTATGTCTCACAAGTTATGTACCTTAATAGAGCTAACTCCAAAGTATGTAAGCTATTCCAACCCTTGCAGGTTATTTGTGCCCATTTCGGCCCTTACCTGGGCAGTTCAATTGGCTCGGCATTTGCACCGAGTGTCGAATCGATATTTCAAATGCTCACTTACCTCTTGGGAAGACAATCCAAGCTGATGGTGGAGACTTATTTCCAGATATTTGGGGGTCCTCTGATCCAAAATCTGAAGGTCCAGTGGGGGTATCCACCTTCTAGAGAGCTGCAGGGGAATCAGGCGGTATGAGGGAAAATTTTCTTTCTCTCCTTCAATTAATTCAACACCCAAAGTATCGTTATAAATTTCGGTTTCGTGCTAAAGCTCCTTTAACAGACGACGTAGTTGATATTTTCTACCACAGCGACGTACCTTCCGCATTAGGAGGGTAAGTAATAGGAAGAGGTGTTTGTTTGGTGGTAGGAGAGAAAGAGAAAAGTGTCGTACGTGCGGAGCGTCCTCACCGAAACGACAATTTTATAGCAGGATACTCGTGCGGTTCGTCCTCACCGAGCAATAAGGATTGATGAATGTATGGATATAAAGAAATCATGCACTGGTTAACAATAACAATTTTATTAATGTATTAAATGTTTCACTAAAGTACACTGATTAATTACACCTTTGGATGATGTTACGCACGCGAACGTGGTTATTTTATTGTTTTTAATAAAAAATTTAATTTTAATTTTAATTGACGGGTTCTAACTTATTTAATTGACAAAGATAAACTCTAGCGTAAAATTCAAAGTTGGATAATGACTGCTTAAGGCTCGTGACTAGGAGCTTGCGTCTTGTTGAGTAAGGCTGCCAACGATGATTGTCTGACGACGCTCTTTGCTCCTGCTAGGGCGAGTCCGGTTGACGTCACTGCGCATGTGCGCCGCTCGAGCGTGCCGCCTAAGTGCGGTGGTGGTGGTGCACGCCGTTCGCTCTTGCCGTCTGAATGCGGTGGTGGTGAGGCAGAACTATGCGAGCGTTCCTTTATTACCTCTTCCAAGTATTGAGTTCACACGGTGCTTATCACCGGATGTAATTCTGGGAGCTCTTAGCCCCTGGAATGTTGTTATCAGCAGGTGTGGTTACGAAAATAATGTCGATATCGTTGTTGTTAATAGTTGGAACGCAGGATGTTAAAACCCATATCACCAGATGTCGTCTCGCCATAATCGATAAGTATGTCTTGCAATTATTTATTACATTCATTTAGAGATATTTCTCGCATTAATTTATTAAGGTTGTTGAACATTAATTCATTAGGGTAAATGTTAATTTTATTATAGTGTTGTATGTATATGTGTGTATTTTGTTAACTTAGGTCCCAATTTGTTCGCTAATTATTATTATTATTCTTTTATGTGTTTTATGTATTATTAATAAGAAGGTGCTGGTAGTAACAGGAGTTTATAAGGTATCTTAGCTAATATTGCTAGTAGTAAAATTATCCAAATTTTGAATATATATAATAATATTTAGCCTATGAATGAGCGATATAAATTTTGAAAGATGATCCCCTTCACTTAAGCTAGCTTATGTATTAATCTTTCATTTATACTATAGCTTACATATGATATTCCCTTTTTTATTTATTTTACATACGTTGCTTGTCGCGGGATGTATCAATTCTTATTATTATTATAATTATTATTTTCGTTATTATTATCGTTAATATCGTTATAATCGATATTATCGCTAATATCATTATTATCGTTATTATAATTATTTTCGTTATTATTATTACCCCCTGTGGGTAGGGGGAAGTAGAATACTCCCACATTACTCCCTGATTGTCGTATGAGGCGACTGAAAGAGACTGTGTGAATGGCGTGTGAATGTTATTGTAAGGCTATTCATACCTTTGTTCTTCTTTTGTTTCCTTTTCTATTCTTTCTCTCACTCTCAAGCTTCCTTCCGTTCCTCTCCTTTCCTTTGGGGAGCTTGCCTCCCAATAATATATTTCGTATTATGGATAGTACAGAAAATGGCAAATGCGGGCGTGGGAGGAACACCCACACCACTGCGGTGTCAAGTGGTGTCAGGCCAGGCCACCCGCCGTCATCATCCAGCAACTGCCAGGAGCTTGGGGTAGGCAACCTGGCCCCAGCTCTGGATATTGCAACAGGAAGAACATGACAGGTAGGCGACCTGGCCTGCGGTGTCTATATCACAAGAAAGGGTACGATATGAAGAAAGCCACTTAGTGGAGTGGCTATTGGCTGCCAGGGCCGTTGAGAACCACACGGTTCTCCGGCCTGACCTCACCTATCCAGCCTGCGATGGGGACACCACAAGATGTAGAGAGTGAGAAACTCGCGCAAGCGAAAGTTCTCCTTGCCAAAATGAAGGTGGCTATTACTAGACAGTCCAAAGTAAACAACGCTATTAAGTAAGGGGTTCCAGAACTGGAGGACATCATAGACAGTCTCGAGTTCACTTATAAATTTCGAACAAAGGTCAATAAGCGAGCGAGGACGTTTCTCAGAGCCCTGGGGCAAATTCTATAACTGATGCTGGCGCAATTAAGAGATTAGCCACAAGCTCGCCGCAGTTGCCTGAAGAGAGCCTCAAAAGACCGATGCAAGAGACGACGACGTCTCTTGTCACCACGTAGACGGAGTTCGAGAAGAAGAGAAGAAATAAAGATAAAACAGCGAAGAAGGCGGCGGAACATCCACAGCAAGAGAAAAAGAAGCCGATCAAATCGAAGGATAGGCCGAGAAATGAAACGAGTCCGGACGCGATCCTCCTGAAACCTCCGCAAGGTTAATCTTACACAGACATAAACGGAGCCATCCAACAGCGCTTCAAGACTAGCGCCGCAGAGGTAGACGTTAGATCGGTCCGGCAGACCAGAACCGGAGGGGTTCTCCTCGAACTGAAGAATACCACTGCGCTTATCAGGGCCTCATTCGCAGATACCCTAAGGAAAAGAAGTAGGAGAACGACCAGCATCACGGAACAGGTCCCTAGAGCTACGCTGGAGATACGGGACTGGGATTGCTGCGCATCGTTGGTTGAAGTCGAGGAGACCCTAAATAGGACCATGCCAGTCTACTCGGGGAAACTTGAAGATAGATTGATTAACCCCAACGCGAGACAACAATGCCTGGCCCTCGTCAAAATAGAAGAAGAAGCAGCTGCAAAGCTTTCAAAGGCCGGCCGAGTGCTGGTCGTCTTCGTCAGCTGCAGGGTCAGGTGAAGAACAGAAGTGAGGCGATGCTACCACTGTTTCGATTATGGTCACTATAACGCCTCATGCAAAGGCCCAGATCGGAGATAATTTTGCTATTTCTCCGGCGAGCATAAGATCAAAAATTGCTAGGTCAGCGAGGCTTCTTACTACCTGTGCAACCATAACGTTGATGTACCTAAGAAGCACCGGGCGGGATCAAGGTCCTGCAAAGCTTTCCAGGAGTCCCATGCAACAGCCAACAAGAAGAAACAAGGATGAGAGTACTTCAGGGCAATCTTAAAAGAAGCAGGGCGGCACACCACCTTCTAACCCAGGTAAGACATAACTCCACGACATATTTCAGCGTATATCTCTCCCCGAACGTCCGGAAAGACGACATCCAGACCAACCTGGACGATCTGGAAGACGCGTTCCGAGAAATTCAAGAGGATCTCATTGTGACTGGAGACCTCAATGACAAAGCTCTCGAATGCGTGGAGGCCAGGCCGGACTCCAGAGGAAAACGAATCATGGAGGTGGCGTCGTGACTACAGCTATCAGTATTCAACACAGGCTCGACACCAACCTTCCGAAGGCGGGACTACAGAGTGACGATCCCGGACGTTCCTCTAACCAACGAACAACTTGTGGCAAGAGTCGCAGGCAGGCGGGAAATTGAGGATTATACCGGGAGCGAACAGCAGTACATCCTATTCGATGTACACGATGGGTGGCCAGCTGTGATAAGAGTCGAACGACCTCCCACCGGTGGACCATTGCAAGAATGTATCGAGAGAGGATGTCCTCGATCATTGATGAAGGTTGGAGATACCATCAATTTGTTTCCGCGCGTCTATCGCCACCTGCACAAACAAGGATGATTACTGCAGTAACTATGCAGCTCATCCAAAAGGCTTGCGCGATAACGGTGCCAAAAAAGAGAACAAAACGGCAGATGCATCCTGTATACTGTTGGATGAGCGAGATCGCAGATCTTCGTAAGAAGTTCTTAAGGTTTTGCCGTTTAGCACAACGGGCGAAGGGACGCGACCTCGACGCTGCTCCCTTGGTTGCAGAGTATCAAGCGGCCAAAAAGTCTTTGAAGAGGGCCGTGAAGGTCAGTCAACGTCGGTGCTGGTAGGAGCTGTGCCAGAATGTCGATCGGGATCCGTGAGGATTAGGGTACCAGATCGTCACTCGAAAGCTGGGGACTCGTACGCAAGGGATCCCACAGGATGCGAGGACGTTGGAATACATTGTGCATACTCTATTCCCCTCAAACCCGAAGAGAGAAATAAGCAGGACTGCGCCTGGCATAATCGAAGCGCCACAATTTATAGAATAAGAGCCGCATTTTTCACATTCTATGTGGAACAAGAAATCTCCAGGTCCTGACGGTCTTCCATCGGAAGTAATTAAAACCGTCGCGCAGAGTCACTCTGAGCTCTTGCTAAACATGTACAACATTTGCCTCAGGTGGAGCACCTTCTCCGGCCCGTGGAAGAAAGCGAGGCTTGTGCTCATCAGCAAGGGCAATGGTCCAGCAGAGGCAGCTTCGTCATACAGGCCTATTTCTATGCTCGATACGGCTGGCAAGCACCTGGAGAAGCTGCTTATGCCATGACTGCACGCAGCCGTGAGGGCATCGAGGGATCTTGTCGCCCGCCAGTATGGATTTCTATCCGGCCTCTCCACCAGCCACGCAGTCACGGCCGCCAAAATGACGGAACGAGGGATTCACCATTCCAGCCCTTTGTGTCTGCTGGCCTCCATAAACGTGAGAAATGCCTTCAAGTCCCACAGGTGGGACTTGGCATTTGAAGCGCTCGATCGTAACTTCAGTGTCCCGTAGTACCTACTCCGATTTCTCGGGGACTACTTGAACAAGTGCTGCCTAGAATACAATACAGGCAATTTTCCGAGTAGCTTAGAGTTGACATCGGGGACAGACCAGGGCTCCATACTGGGACCGGATATCTGTAATATCTTCTAGGACGGAATCCTTCGTATGGTAGTCCCTAAATGTGCTTTCATCGTTGGGTACGCAGATGACATTGCAGTTGTCATAATTGCAAGAGATATGGTGGGTGCACAGCTGCTGCTCTTCCAGGTCATACGCAGAGTCATTTTCTTGATTGAAGACCATGGGCTATCCGTAGCAGTGCAGAAGCCAGAGTTCGTGCTTCTTACGATGAAGCACATCAACACCTTGCGCAGCTTCATCTTAGGAGACGCGGCGGTCCAGACTAAGTCGGCTGTAAACACTTAGGTAGAACGCTCGACAACAAGCTCAATTTCGGACAGCACATAATTAGAGAAACCGATAAGGCGGTAAAAGTAATAGCCTCGCTTGGTACACTCATGGCCAACGTCAACGTTCTTCGACCGTGCATGAGGCGACTACTGAGGTGCGCAACTGAAGCAGTGTTACTGTATGGCGCGGATGTCTGTGCCGAAGTACTGCGATACGAGACATACCGCAAGCGCATAGCGGTGGTACAGAAGAGGGTCGCTCTCCGAATCTCGTGCTCCTACTGCACAGTCTCTGAGCCCGCGGTGGTAGAGATTGCGGGGTGAATCCCTATCAATCTACTAGACCAGGGGGAGACAATTTGTCCACCAACAAAAGCCCTTTCTGGTAAAGAAAGACGCAACAAGGTTCGCCAGGTCTAGCAGTTTCAAGACATGGTAAAGCAGATGGGAACGATAGCCTAGGGGAAGTTGACCATCCGACTCATCAGTCTGCTAGACAGCTAGCTAAACCGGTAGGCTGGGGAGATCGACATCTATCTCACCCATTTCTTGACAGGGCATGGACTCGTCTGTTCCTACCTTGCAGAAATGAGGAATGTAGCAGACGGCAACTGTCCCAATGGCGACTCGTCCATCAACGACGCCTACCACACATTCTTCAAATATGCCCGTTGGAGCGACGAACGTCTCGCCTAGGAGCAAGATCTCGGAGTAATCTCTCCGGGCAACGTTGTCGAGAAATTGCTTCGAGTCCAGGAGAAGTGGAACGAGGTGGCATGGTATGTCAGGAACATCTTGCAAAGGGAAAAGATGAAGATGTTCGGCCCATAGATGCGCCGCGAACGTTGCTCCAGTCTTCTGTCCCGTAGAACGGTAGAGTCCCGTATAGGGACCTGATGCAATGACGCCATCCCGCAGTAATTCCACTTGGCGGTTCCGGGATAGTTTTACTATGCCACTAGGTTGGATATGAGTTTACTCGGTAGTGCCTATTCCAACGATGAGCGCGACACTTCATGGACTTAAGTGGGGGACCCAAAGTGTCCCTATGGCGGACGGGGTCTCTGAGTTAGTGCCTACAGTATGGTATTCTCAGACCATCAAAAGAAAAATTATTATTATGGTTATTATTATTATTATTATTATTATTATTATTATTATTATTATTATTATAATTATTATTATTATTATTATTATTATTATTATTATTATTATTATTATTATAATTATTATTATTATTAGTATTAGTATTATTGTTATTATAATTATTATTATAATTATTATTATTATTATTACTATTATTAATAAAGTTATAATTATCGTTTTTATCGTCACTGTTATGAATACTATTATTATTGTCGTTATTAGTATCGTTATTAGTAGTTATTATCGTTATGATCGTGATTTTAATCGTATTTTCCTTATAAACATAATCTTCGTAATTATCGTTATTATCGTTATAATCATCGTTATTATTATATTTATTAACCTTATTATCGATACTATCTTTACTATTGTCGTTATTATAGTTATTAACGGTATTTTATTTATTACGGTTACAATTGTTATTATTTTTATTACCGTTATTATCGTTATCAACTTTATTACCGTTATTATCTTCATTATCGTTGTTAATATCGTTATAATCGTTATCATTTTTATTTTTACTATTATCGTTATTATTATTATCAATATTATTTTTTTTATCGTTACTATTATTATTATCGTTATAAATATTATTGTTATTGCATCTATTTCTATTATTATTATTATATTTATTATCGTTATTATCGTTATTATCGTTATTATCGTTATTATCGTTATTATTATCGTTATTATCGTTATTACAGTTATTATTATTAATATAGTTATTATTATCCTTGTTACCGTTATTAAAGTTATTATCGTAATTGTCGATATTATGTTTATTATGTTTATTTCTTTTATTTTCGTTATTAATATTATTATTATTATTATCGTTATAATTTCCGCTGTAATTGTTACTACTATTTTTATCGTTATTAAAGTTATATTGGGTAAAATATTTATCATCCTTATTATCGTTATTTTATTATTATCGTTATCATTACAGTAATATACGTTATTTCCTATATTATCGAATAATCACTATTAACGTTATTATAGTTGCTATCGCTAATACTATTAATATCGCTAATACTATTAATAAATACAATAATATATTAATATTATAAATCTCTTTATTATCGTTATAATTATTGTTATCGTTAATAACGTTATTATCGTAATTACCATATTAAAGCTTTATCGTTATTATTATTATTATAATTATTATTATTATTCTAATTATTATTATTACTTTAGTTATTATTGTCGCAGTTACCGTTAATATTACTATTATCGTTCTTATTAGAGTTATTAACATTATATTCGTTAATATCTTTATTATCATTATTATTATTATTATCGTTTTTAATATTACTATTATATTTTATAGTGTTATTATTATTATCGTTAATATTATCGAAATTAACGTTAATATCGTTAATTTTATTATTTTAATATTACTGTCATTAACTTTAATAACGTTACTGTTATCGTTGTTATCGTTATTATCGTTATTATTACCGTTATTATTCATATGATTGTTATTATTATTATTATCGTTATTATTATTATTATTGTTGTCTTTATTAACATTATAATCGTTATTAATATTATTATTGTTATTATACTCTTTATTATCGTTACTCTCGTTATTATGGTTATTATTATTATCGTCATTATAGTTATTATTGTTTTTATTGTAATTATCGTTGTTATCGTTATTTACATTATTATTATTATTACCGTTATTAGTATCGTTATTCTCTTTATTATTTTCACTATCGTTATTACAATCGTTATTATCATTATAATAGTTATTATTATTATTATTATACTTATTATTATCGTTATTATCGTTTTTAACGTTATTATCGCTATTAACGTTATTATCGTTTTTTTCTTTGATATTATCTTATTGTAGTTATTATTATTTTTATCGTTATTAATTTCGTTATTATCGCTATTATGTCTATTATCTTTATTATTATCGTTATAATCGTTATTACCTTTAATATTATCATTATTGCTATTTTTATTATTTTCGTAATTATTATTATCATAATTATTATTATTATTATTATTTTTATCATTATTAATGCCGCACTTAGTGCTACTATTATTATTAACTTTATTATTAACGTTCGTTAAGGATATTATCGTTATTATATTTATTATTAGTTTTATTATCGTTATTATCGTTATTATCGTAATTTTCTATATTATCGTTATTTTTGTTATTATCTTTATCTTTAATGCTTTTACCGTTATAATCGTTATTAACGTAATTATTATCTTTATTATCGTTATTATCCTGATTATCTTTATTATTATTGTTATAGTTATTTTTATTATTATCGTTATTACAGTTAATAACGTTATTATCGCCTTTATTATCGTTATTATTATTCTTATCGTGTTTTTTGTCGCTTTTATAGTGACTATTACTCTTATTGTTATTGTTATCTATATTTCTATAATTATCTTCATTATTACAATTATTATTATTTTTATTATTTCTATTATCTTTGATATTAAAGCTTTCTTTATTATCGTTATTTTTATTATTATCGTTATTATTATCGTTATTATCTTTATTTTCGTTATTATTTTTCTTATTATTTTATTTTCGTTGTTATGTTTACTATTATTATTATCGTTATTATTACTGTTGTTTTTATAATTATCGCTGTTATTGCTATTATTATTAATATTATATCTATCGATATTGTTATTGTTATTTTTATAATTATCGTTCTTATTATTATTACTATTATTATTATTATAATTATTATTATTATTATTATAAATATCGTCATTATTATCTTTATTAACTTCATGACCGTTATTATCCTCATCATTGTTATTATCGTTATTATCGTTATAATCCTTATTATCATCGATCTTATCGTTGTTATTATCATTATTATCATTATTATCGTTATTATTATAACTATAATTATTATACTTATTATTTTCGTTATTATTCTTACTATCGTTTTTATCTTTATTATTACCGTTATTGTCGTTATTACCGTTACTTCTGCTATAATGTTTATTTTTACTGCTATAATCGTTAATATCGTTATTATTGTTATTATTGAAATTATCGTTATTATCATTGTTAATATTATTATTATTATTATCGCTATTATTTTCGTTATTCTCGTTATTATTTTAACTATCGTTACTACAATCGTTATTATCGTTATAATCGTTATTATTATAATTTTTATCGTTAATAACGCTATCGTGGCTACTATCCTTATTAGCTTTATTTTTATTTTTATTGCATTTATCGTTATTATCGTTATTAATATTGTTTTAAGGGTATTTCTTTTATTATCATTATATTTATTATCATCGTTATTATTATCATAATTAAATTTATTACCGTTATTATCTCTATTATTGTCATTACCGTCATTATTATTATTATCGATATTATTATTGTTAATATCTATATAAATGTTTTTATTATTATTATCGTTATTAATATCTTTATTATGGTTATTTTATTTATTATCATTATTATCGTTGTTGTCGTTGTTACCGTTAATAAAACTGCTATAATTATAAATATTATTATTATTATCATAACTACTGTTACTATTATTATCGTTATTATATCGTTATTACAATCGTTATTATCGTTATTATCGTTATTATTATAGTCGTTATTATTATTGTTATTATCGTTATTTTTACCGTATTATCATTACTATCGTTGTCATCGTTATCGACGTTATTATCGCTATTATCGATATTACCGTTATTTTCGTTAATTTTATTATTACCGTTATTATTATCATTATTATTATTATTATTTTTTTTTCTTTGTAACGTTATTAACGTAAATATCTCTTTTATCGTTATTATTGTTATT
Organism: Vespa crabro; assembly: GCF_910589235.1. NCBI lineage: Eukaryota > Metazoa > Arthropoda > Insecta > Hymenoptera > Vespidae > Vespa > Vespa crabro. The sequence continues at coordinate 539,949 of NC_060970.1, read as the reverse complement.
ATTATTATTATTGGTATTATAAACTTTATTATCGTCTTAATCGTTATTATCATTAATATTATTATTTTCGATACTTGTATTATAATCATAGTTATTATAATCATCCTTAATATCATTTTTATTAAAGTTATTATCGTTATTATCGTTATAATCGTTCTTGCTATCGTTTTAATCTTTATAATCGTTATTATTTATATTATCGTTATTACCGTTATTATATTTATTATGTTCATTATCGCTACTATTATTGCTATTATCGTCCATATCGCTATTACGATTAATATCATTATTAACGGTATTCACGTTATTATCTTTATTATCGCTATTATCGTTATTGTTATTAGTATGGACATTATAATTATTATTATATTTATTTTTTTTAATTATCGCTATTTTTAACGTAATTACCTTTATTATTATAATTATCGATATTATTATCGTTATTATCGATGTAATCGTATTTATTATCTTTATTAAAGTAATTATTGTTATTAACGTTATTAAGGTTATTAGCGTTTCTATCATTATTTTTCTAGTTATTATCGTTATTATTATCGTTTTAATCGTTATTATCGTTATTATTATGATTATTGTTATTATTAACGTTATTATCGTTATTATCGTTGTTATGGTAGTTACCTTAAATAATATTATTATAGTTATTAATATTATTATTATTATTTTTATAATAATTATTATTAATATTATTATTATTGTTATTATCGTTATTATCGTTATTATCTTCATAAGCGTTATTATTATTATTAATACCGTTAATAATCCTATTGTATTTATCATATTTATTATCGTTATTCTTATTTATGTCGTTTTTATCATTATAATCGGTATTATCTTTATTATCTTTATTTATTATATTATCATTATTTTTATTATTAAAAATTTGATTATTGTTAATAACGCTATTATTTTAGTAATACCGTTTTTTCGTTATTACCGGTATTATCCTTATTATTATCGTTATTCTCGTGATTATTATAATTATTATTATTATTGCTATTATCGTTATTATCGTAATATCGTTTCTGTTACCGTATCTTCGTTAGTATCTTTATTACTTCCGTAATTATCATTATTATTATTATTATTATATTATTATTATTATTATCGTTATTACTTTCATTATCATTATTGTCATTACTATAGTTGTCTTGAATATTAACTTTATTATCGTTATTAACATTATTATCGTTATTATCGTTTAATCGTTACTATCGTTTTAATCGTTATTATCTTTATTATTATTGTTATCTTTATTTATATTATTATAGTAATTATTATTATCATTATTATTTTTACTATTATTATTATTGTCATTCTTATTTTTACACTTACCGCTACTATTATTATTATCGTTATTAATATCGTTGTTAACGTTATAATCGATACTATCGTTAATATTAGCGTTATGAACGTCATTATCGTTATTATCGTTAGTATTATCGTTATTAGCGTTATTGTCGTTATTATCGTTAATTACTTATTATCATTTTTATGTTTATTATCGTTATTTCTATTATTATCGTTATTATTATAATTATTATTATTTTTATTAATTTTATGATTATCGTTATATTTATAGCTATTATCATTATTATTATTTTTTATTATTGTCGATATTATTGTTATTATTATTTTTATTATTATTATCGTAATGTTCGTTATTATAGTTACTATCATTATTACCGTTATTATATCATCTATCTCGCCCATTGTTCTTGCTGTCCACCTTAGACGTGAGAAATGCCTTCAATTCCGTCAGGTGGGACATGGCAATGGAAGCGCTCGAACGTAAATTCAGTGTCTCGGAGTACCTACTCCAAATTCTCGGGGACGGACTAAACGAGCGCTTCAAGAATACGATACTGGCGATGTTCCGAGAAGCTTGGAGTTGTCATTGGGGGCAGCCCATTGCTCCATACTGGTATCAGATATCTGGAATATTTCCTACGGCGGTATCCTACGTATGACAGTCCCTTATGGTGCTTTTCTTGTTGGGTACGCAAAGGACGTTGCAGTTATCATAACAACAAGAGACACGGACTATTATCAGCTGTTGCTCAACAAAGTCATGCGCAGAGTCATCTCCTGGATGGAAGAACACGGGCTATCTCTAGCAGCTCAGAAGACAGAGATCGTGCTACTTACGAATAAGCGCATCAACACCTTGCGCATCTTCATCGTAGGAGACGCGGCAGTCCAGGCTAAAGTCGGCTATCAAATACTTAGGTAGAATGCTATACAGAAAGCTCAATTTTGGATGGCACATAATTAGGGCAGCAGACAAGGCGGAAAAAGTAGTAGCCTCGCTCGACACACTTATGTGTTGGCGAGCGCCCGTGCATAAAGCGACTAATGATTTGATGTGCCTAAGCAGTGATGCTGTAAGGCGCAAAAGTTTGGGCTGAGGCGCTGCGACACGAGAAATATCGCATACGCATAGCCGCGGTACAGAGGAGGGGCGCTTTCCGAATCGCGTGCTTCTACTGCATGTTCTCTGAGCCCGCGATGCTAGTCGTCGCGGGGGTAATCCCGATCGATCTACTAGCCCAGGAGAGACAATTCGTTCACCAGCATAGGCCCGTTTTGGAATAGGAGGAGGCATCAAGGCTGCCCAGGTCTATCAGCATCGAGACCTGGCAAAGCAGATAGGAACAGGAGCCTAGGGGCAGATGGACGGCCCGACTCATCAGTCGGGTAGATAGCTGGCTCAACCGGGAGCGGGGGAGATAGACTTCTACATCACACAATTTTTGATAGAGCATGGTCTGTTCTGCTCCTACCTCGGAAAAATGAGGAAGGTTGTAAATGACAACTGCTCCTATGGTGCCTCTACCGTCGACGGCGCCTACCACATGTTCTTCAAATATGCCCGGAGGAGCGTCGAACGACTCACCTTGGAGCAAGACCTCGGAATAATCTCGCCAGACAACGTTGTCAAAAAAATGCTCCGAGTTCTGGGGGAGTGGAACAAAGTGGCTCGGTACATCAGGGCCATCGCTATTATCGTTAATATCGATATTATCGTTATTATCCTTATTTTCGTTATTATTATTCTTGTCGTTCTAATCGTTACTATTATTATTATCGTTATTATTACCGTTATATTTATAATTATCATTATTATTACTACTATTATTATTATTGTAACTATCGTTATTATTATCGTTATTATATTTATTATCGATATTATTATTATTTCTATTATTATTATTATTATTACTTTTGTTACTATAATTATCGTTATTATTATCGTTATTATCGTTATTATCGCTATGTTTATTATTATCATTATTATTATCGTAATTAATTTTATTACAATTATTACCTTTATTACCGGTATTACCATTATTATTTTTAATATCGATATTATTATCGTTAATTTCGATATAACCGTTATTATTGTTATTATCGTTATCATTAAATTTATTATGGTTATTATCGCCATTAACTTTATTATAGTTATTATCGATGTTATCCGTAATAATATTATTATCGTTCCAAATATAATTATTATTATTACTATTGTTATTATTATCATTAATATCGTTATTATCGTTATTGTTTTTAATATCGTTATTATCGTTATTATCGCCATGATAACAGTTATTACTGTTATGATGTTTCTTATTACCGATGTAATCGTTTTTATCGCTTTTATTATGGTTGTTATCGTTATTATCGTTATTATTATTATTATCGTCATTATCACTAATGTTATAGATATCTTTATTACCGTTTTTAACGTTATTATTTATTATATCGCTATTATTACCGTTATTATTGTCATGAACATTATTATCATTACTTTCGTTGTTATCGTTATTATCGTCATTATCATTACTATCGTTGTTATCGTTATTATCGTTATTAAAGATATTGTTAGCATTATGATCGTTATTATCGTTTTAATCGTTATTATTATCGTTTTAAACTTTATAATCGTTATTATTATTATTCTCGTTATTATCACAATTATTATTATCGTTGTAACCGTTATTGTCGTTATTATATATCTTATCGCTACAATTATCGCTATTATCGTCATTATCGCTATTACCAAAAATTTTGTTATTGCACATTTTTATTAGAAATCGTGGAGGTCCTAAAGAGGACCCAGGCAGCCTTTGCGGGGTAACTCGAGGATAAAATGACGGACCCAACGCGAGACAACAACGCCTGGCCCTCGTCAGAATAGATGAGGAAGCAACAGCAAATATTTTAAAGGCCGACCGAATGCTGGTCGGCTTTGTCAGCTGCAGGGTCAGGCAAAGAGCGGAAGTGAAGCGATGTTACCGCTGTCTCGACTGTGGTCACTATAACGCCTCGTGCAAGAGCCCCGATCGCTGTAAGTTTTCCTATTTCTGCGGTAGCACGGGGCACAAGATCAAAAACTGCAAGGTCAGCGAGCCTTCTTGCTTCTTGTGCTCAATAACGTTGATGAACTTAAGAAGCACCTGGTATCAAGGGCTTGTAAAACTTTCCAGGAGACCATTGGAACAACCAACAAGAAGAAGAAAGGATGAGAGTACTTCATGGTAACCTCATTAGGAACGGGACGGAGCACCACCATCTCACCCAGCTCTGCTCTGAGAGCAAAGAAAATATTTTTCTAATCAGCGGACAGTTCCAGGACAGAGCGGGGATAGGATAGTATGCAAACGAATTGGTCTCCGCGCCCATCTGGATCCCAGATCCCCGACAAATACATGTGTCGGATCAAGGATCCAGACATGGTTACGTTTGGGTGAGACATAACTCGATGACTTATGTCTGCATATATCTTACCCCGCACTGCAAGATAGACGACTTCCCGACAAAACTGGACGATCTGGAAGACGCGTTGCGGAAAATGCAAGGGGACCTAATTCTTACTAGAGACCTCAATGCCAAAGCTCGCGAATGCGTGGAGGCCTGGCCGGACTCAAGAGGAAGACGAATCATGGAGGTGGCGTCGAGACTACAGCTATCAGTATTCAACATATGCTCGACACCAACCTTCCGAAGGCCGGACTACAGAGAGACGATCACGGACGTCTCTCTAGCCAACGAACACCTTGTGGCAAGAGTCGCAGGCTGGCGGGTAATTGAGGTTCATACTCAGAGCGACCATCAGTACATCCTATTCGATGTACACGATAGGATGCCAGCCGTGACAAGTGCAGAACGATCCCCCCGATGTAATATTGCAAGAATGGATCGAAAGAGGCTATTTTCGGTCATTTATGAAGGTTTGGAATACCATTAAATTGCTTCCGCGAGTCTATCGCCACCTGCACAAGCCAGGATGATTACTGCAGCAACTGCTCATCCAAAAGGCTTGCGCGAAAGTGGTGCCAAGAAGAGCACGAAACGGCAAAGGCGTCCTGCATACTGGTGGTAGAACGAGATCGTAGATCTTCGTAAGAGGTTCTTAAGGCTTCGCCGTTTGGCACTACGAGCGAAGTGACGTGACCTCGAGGTTGCTCTCTTGCCTGCAGAGTATTAAGCGGCCAAAAAAGTTTTGAAGAGGACCATCAAGCTCAGTCAACGATGATGCTGGAAGGAGCTGTGCCTGGATGTGGAGAAGAATCCGTGGGTATTAGTGTACCAGATGGTCACTTGCAAGCTGTGGAATCGAACGCAAGAAATCCCTCAGGACGAGAGGACGTTGGTATACATGGTGCATACACTATTCCCCTCACAGCCGAAGAGAGCGATTAGCAAGGCTGCGCCTGGCATAACCGAGGCTCCATAGTTTACGGAGGGGAGCTACTCCTGGCCGCATCTTCCATGCAGAACGAGAGAGCTCCAGGACCAGACGGCCTTCCAGCAGAAGTAATGAAAGCCGTCGCGCAGAGTCACCCTTGCTAACCATGTATAATATGTACCTCAGGGTAGACATCTTCCCCGCTCTGTGTAAGAAAGCGAGGCTTATGCTCATTAACAAGGGCAAGAGTCCAGCCAATGCCTCTTCGTCATATTTTTATATCTATATTTATCTGTCTATATTTATGCTGGATACGTCTGGCAACCTCCTGGAGAAGCTTTATATGCCACGGCTGCTTGCTGCCGTGAGGGCAGTGGGCGATCTTGCTGCACGCCAGTATGGATTTTGTTCCGACCACTCCACCATCCACGCAGTCCAGGAGGTTGTCACGGCCGCAGAAATGACGGAGCGATGGAATAAACATATTCGACCTATGTGCCTGCTGGTTAACTTAGACATGGATAACTTAGACATGAGAAATGCCTTCAACTCCGTCAGGTGGGATTTGTCAATGAAAGCGCTCGAACGTAATTTCAACTATCCGGGGTACCTACTCCGAATTCTCGGGGATTATCTGATCGGGCGCCTCCTAGAATACTATACTGGCGATGATCTAAGAAGCTTGGAGTTGACATCGGGGGCAGGACAGGGCTCCATACTGGGACCGGATATATGGAATATTTTCTACAACGGTATCCTAAGTATGGCAGTCCCTGAAGTTGATTTCTTGGTTGGGTACGCAGATGACATAGTAGTTGTCATAACTGCAAGAGACATGGTGCTGCTGCTCAACCAAGTCATGCGCAGAGTCATCTCCTGGATGGAAGAATATGGGCTATCCTTAACAGACCAGAACACAGAAATCGTGCTACTAACCTTCGTTAGTAGCGCATCAACACCTTGCGCAGCTTCACCGTGGGAAACGCGACGTTCCAGATTAATTCAGCTGTCAAGTACCTAGGAGTAATGCTCGATTGCATACTCAATTACGGAGAGCATATAATGATGGCAGCAGACAAGGCGGCAAAGTGAGTAGCACCTCTGGACAGACTCATGGCCAATGTCAACGGTCCCCGACCGTGCATAAGGCGACTACTTATGCCTGACGCCGAAGCAGTGATGCTGTACGGCACGGAAGTATGGTTCGAGGTACTGCGAAATGAGAAATATCGCAAGCGCATAGCCGCGTTACAGAGGAGGGGCGCTCTCCGAATCGCTTGCTCCTAGCGCACGGTCTCAGAGCCCGCAGTGATGGTTGTCGCCGGGGTAATCCCGTTTGACCTACTATCCAAGGAGAGACAATTCGTCCATCAGCAGAAGCCCTTTCTGGTGAAGGAGGAGGTATCAAACAACGCCTGGTGTAATTGCATCGAAGCCTGGAACAGCAGATGGGTGCAGGAACCTAGGGGCAGATGGATTGCCCGACTCATCAGTCGACTAGATAACTGGATAAATCGAGAGGTGCAAGATGTCGATTTCTACCTTACCCAATTCTTGACAGGCCATGGCCTGTTCCGCTCCTACCTCGCAATAATGAGGAATGTAGCAGACGGCAACTGCCACTATGGGGACTCGATCAAAGACGACGCTCACCACACGTTCTTCATATGTACCCGGTGGAGCGCCGAACGACTTACCTTGGAGCAGGACGTCGGAGACATCTCGCTGAACAACGTTGTCGAGAAAATGCTGAGATGGCTGAAGGATTAGAACAAGGTGGCCTGGTACACGAGGGCAATTTTACGTAAGAAAGGAAGGAGATGGGCTGCCCATAGACGTGCCACCAACGTTGGTCCAGGTTCCTGCCACGTAGAGCCGAAGAGGAAGTCCAGTTAAGGCGCATGATGCATCGGCGCCATCCTGATGTAATGTCACATGATGGTGCCTGGAATGTTTCACTATGCTACTAGGATAGATATGTGTTTAGTAAGTAGTGCCTATTCCAACGGTTAGTCCGACACTCCAGGGACTTTAACAGGGGACCAAATTGGTGAAGGGTTCCTCTATTGGGAAGGGTCCCTGGGTCAGTGCGTAAAATTCTCAGACCATCAAAAAAAAGTAATATGGCTATTAAAGTTATTATCGTTATTATCGACATAATCGCTATTAACGTTATTATTATTATTATGGTTATTAATATTATTATTATTATTATTTTTATTTTTTATAATTATCGATATTATTATCGTTGTTATTGATATTATTATAATTATCGATATGATTAACTTTAATATAGAAATAATCATTATTATAATTTTTATTAAAGTTATTATCGTTATTATCGTTACTAGCGTTGTTATCGTTGTTATCTATAATAATATATTTATAGTTATATATATTATTATTATTAATATTATAGATAATAACGTTACTACCGTAATTATTATCAATATCTTCAATAACGTTATTATTAATATTATAGTTATTATTATAACAATTATTATTATTATTATTATAACAGTTAATATCGCTTTTTGTAGTTACCATCCTTATTATCGTAATTAATTTTATTACCATTATTATCGTTATAATCGTTATTATCGAGATTATTAATATTATCGATATTATTATCGTTATTTTTACCTTAATTAAGTTTATTATATTTATTAACGTTATTATCGTTGTAACCGTTAATAATACTATTATCGTTATAAATATTATTATTATTATTATTACTATTATTATTAATATTATTATCGTTATTAATATCGTTATTATAATCGTTATTATCGTTATTTTCGTCATTATAATAATCGTTATTATTATGGTTATTATCGTTATTATTACCGTATTATCATTACTATCGTTGTCAACATTACTAAATTTATTAACGCTTTTAACGATATAATCGTTATTTTCGTTTATATTATTATTACCGTTATTATTATCATTATTATTATTATTATTATTTTTATTATAATTATTAAAGTTATTAACATATTTGTATCTATTATCGTTATTATTGCTATAATTATTATTATTTTTATTATAAACGTTATTATTGTCCTTATCGTTATAATCATTAATATCGTTGTTACCGTTATTAAAGCTTTTATCGTTATTATCGATATTATATTATATATTATATATTATATATTATATATTATATATTATATTATATATACATGTAAAGAAATTATACTTTTTCCAGGTAGATTTGTCACGCGTCTCATGGCCCGCCCTTCTTCTGTTATTGTTATCTACAAATTCTTTTGTTTCCTACAAATCGAGCCGTTAAGATTTTGGGAGAGAAACTGGCAGTAAGAAATAGAACGTAGACGAAAGAAGTAGTACGAGAGTAAAATATAAAATTTAACAGAGTGAACAATAAACGTGAATTGTCGTTTCTTTGTTCACAGAAAAACATATTTCCGTTTGTCACTTCACACTAATTAAAACGAGTTAAAATAAAAATTAAGATATTATATATGTATACATATATATATATATATATATATATATATATATATATATATATATATTAAAAGTTATTATTATTTATAAATAATATTAATTTAAATATATATATATATAATTATTTATTAATTATTCTTATATTATAATTAAATATTTATTTTTATATATTTATTTCTTAAAAGATTTAATAAATATTTTTATCTTATAATTTTTATCTATTTTATTTCACAAAGAATAATTATTATTTAGATTATAAAATAATTAAATTAAATAAAAAATTATTATTTTTAATTTATTTTATTAATTAATCAATCTCAATTTTCAAAATTATTATTTTTAATTATATCTATTAATTATAATAAAATCAACTTATATAATACTTATATAATATTAATATTATCGCTATTTGCATTATTATCTTAGTTATTACTATAATTATTACCTTTATAATTATTATTATTATAATTATTATAGTCGCAGTTATCGCTACTATTATTAATATCATTATTAATATCATTGAATTCTTTGTTATCGTTATTATCGTTAGTACTATAGTTATTATCGTTATTATCGCTTTAATCGTTATTGTTATCGTTTTAATCGTTATAAACGTTATTATTATTATTATCGTTATTATCACTATTAATATTATTATCGATATTACCGTTAATATCTTTATTATATATATTTTCTCTTCTATAATCGCTATTATCGTCAATATCGCTATTACCATTAATATCGTTATTAACGTTATTATCGTGAATATCGTCTTTCTCGTTAATATCGTTTTTATTATTATTATTATGGTTATTAGTATTATTATTATTATCTTATTTTTTTTTGAATATCGCTATTATTATCGTTATTATTGTTATTATTATAATTATCGATACTATTATCGATAATATTGATATAATCGTTATTATTATCTTTATTAAAGATATAATCGTTACAAACGTTATTAAAATTATTAGCGTTATTATCATTATTTTCCTAGTTATTATCGTTATTATTATCGTAATAATCGTTACTATCGTTATTATTATAATAATCGTTATTATTATCGTTAGTATCGTTATTTTCGTTGTTATCGTCATATGCGTTATTATTAGTATTATTGCCGTTAATAACTCTGCTGTATTTATTATCCTTATTATCGTTATTTTTATTTTTATCGTTATTATCATTATAAACGGTATTATCAATATTATCTTTATTTACTGTATTATCATTATTTTTATTATTATGAATGTGATTACCGTTATTATTATTGAAGTAGTTATTCGAGTAATACCGTCATATGGTTATTATCGCTATTATCATTATTGTTATCATTATTTTCGTTATTAATATTATTATTATTATTATTGTTTGTTGTCGTTATTATCGTTATTATCATTATTGTCGTTGCTGTTACCGTTATTTTCATTATTATCGATATTACTTCCGTTCTTATCTTTATTATTATTATTATTATTGTTAATATCGTTACTTTCGCTATTACTATCGTTAAGATCGTATTTATTATTAATTTTGTTATTATTATGTTTATTATCTTCATTATCATTATTATCATTACTATCATTGTAATCGTTGTTATCTTTATTATCGTTATTATCGTTATTTTTGTTAACATCTTTACTATTATCGTCATTACCGATATTATCGTTATTATCGTTATTATTACCGTTATTATCGATACATTCGTTACTCCTATTATTATTATTATATTTATAATCGTTATTATTATTATTATAATCGTTATTAACGCTATTTTAGTTATTTCCCTTTTTCCATTAATTTTATTATTATTGTTATTATCGTTATTATAGTTATTTTCTTTATTATCGTTATTTCAATTATTATCGTTACTATTATTATTACTATTATTATAATCCTTATTATCGTTATTATCGTTATTATTATTATTATTAACGCTATTATCGTTATTATCGTTATTATCGCTATTAATATCGTTATAATAATTATTATTGTTATTTTATTTATTATTATCGTTATTATCGTCAATGTCATTATTTTAATTAATATCATTGTTATCGTTATTAACGTTGTTTTTATTATTATCGTTATTATTATCGTTTTTAGTATTGTTGTTAACTTTATTACTGTTTTCATCGTTTTATCGTTATTATCCTTATTTTAATAATTATCGCTATTATTATCGTAATTTATGTTATAACCATTATTATCGTTGTTATTATTATTATGATTATTATTATCTTTATTAAAGTTATTAACGTTATTAACATTATTATTGTTAACGTGGTGTTTATCATTATATTTGTAGCCTTTATCGTTATTATTATGGATATTACCGTTATTATCGTTATTATTATTATCATTGCAATTATCGTTAATATCGTTATTAACAATATTAATATTATTGTCATTATTATTAACGTTATTAACATTATAGCTGTTTTAAATGTTATTTTTGTTATTTTCTTTATTTTTATTATTATCGTTAATATAATCGTAATTTAAGTTATTTTCCATTTTTATCGTTAGTATCGTTATAAACGTTATTATTGGTATCGCTATTGTCACTATTATCGTAGGTGTTATAATTATCGTTATTAATATTAATATTATTATCATTATTTTTTATAATAATCGTTATTCTTGTCGCCATTATCGTTATTATGGTTATTATCGCTATTATCGTTATTATTATTATTATTGTTATCATTCCGTTTATTTTGCTTATATACGTTATTAAGGTTATTATTCTTATTATTGTTATTATAGTTAATACAGTTTTCAACGTTTATATCATTATTATCGTTAGTTTTATTATTATCTTCACTAATATCGTAATTATTGTTATTAACATTATTATCGCTATTATCATTATTATCGTTATTTTGTTCATTTTTGTTCTTGTTAATATTATTTCTGTTATTATAGTATTTAGCCTTATTACCGTATTTATGGTTAATATCTATATAAACGTTATTACTGATATTATCGCAATTATTATTATTATTATTATTATTATTATTATTATTATTATTAATAATATTAAGGTTAATATTTTCGTTTTTACTATCCTTAATACCGTTGTTATTGTTATACTTGCAATTACCGTTATTTTCATTATTAACGTTATTATTATTATTATCGTTATTATTATCGTTTTTATTATCGTTATTAACATTATTACTATTTTCATCGTTTTATCGTTATTATCGATATGTTTATTATTATCACTGTTATTATCTTACTTAATGTTATAAACATTATTTTCGTTATTAACGTTATTATCGTTATTATGATTATTATCTATATTATTATCGTTAATATCGATATAATCGTTATTATTATTATTATTTTATCGTTATTTAGGTAATAATAGTAATTATCGTTATTATTGTTATTTTCGTTATTATTGTTATTATTGCAATTATCGCTAGTATCGTTATTAACATTACAATTATTATTATCTTTATTATTATCGTTATTATCGTTTTTAATGTTTTCATTATTATTATCGTTATTTTCGCTATCTTTATTTTTATTGTTAATATTATCGTATTTATAATTATTATTATCGTTAATAACGTTACATATGATGTTACTGTTATTGAAGTTATTATTAACTTTGATATCTTGCGGATCGTTATTATTTTATTCAATAGCGTTACTATCTTTATTATCGTTATTAACTTTATTATCGTTATTTTTTTATTATTTGTATTTCCGATTTTATTATTATTTTTATTATTATAAATATTATGTTTAATATCGTTACTATCATTGTTATTGTGATTAACGTTATTATCATTATTATCGCTCTTGTCTTTATTTCCGTTATTATTATTATTATCATTATTGTTACATTTATTATAGTTATTATTATTATTATCGTAATTATTATCGTTGTTATCGTTATTATTATTATTATTGTAGTTATTTTTATTATACTCCTCATTAACGTTACTATTATCATTATCGTTATTATTGTTATCATTGCAATTATCGTTAGTATCGTTATTAACATTATTATTATTATTATAGTTATTATTAACGTTAATATTGTTTTCATTGATATTATCATTATCTTCGCTATTTTTATTTTTATTGTTATTATTATCGTAATTAACGTTATTACTGTTTTTATCATTATTATTATCGTTAGAACCGTTACTTTCGTTGTTATTATTATTAAAATTATTATAATCTTTATTATCTTGCGGATCGTTATTATCCATATTATAGTTATTATCGTTATTATTATTTTCCATAGCGTTATTATCGCTATTAACATTATTATCGTTATTATCGTTATTAACTTTATTTTCATTATTGTCGTTATTTCCGATTTTATTATTATTATCTTTATTATTATAAATATTGTGGTTATTATCGTTACTATCATTGTTACAGTCATTAACGTTATTATCATTTTTATCGTTCTTGTTGGTTATTAATATTATTGTCATTATTATTACCTTTATTATAGTTATTTTCATTATTATCGTTGTTAATGTATTATCCTAATTATCGTAGTTATTGTTAACGTCGTTATTATGATTATTATCCTTATTATTATTCGTTGTTATCGTTATTATTATAATTATTGTAATTATTTTTAATCGTTTTTTAATTCTTTATAATCGTTATTTTTATTATTACGGTTATTATTTTTGTTATTATCCTTATAATCGTTATTATCGTTATTATTATCGTTATTATCGTTATAACCGTAATTATGTTTATTATTATCTTTATAATCGTTATTATCGTTTTTATTATCGTTGTTATCGTTACTATCGTTGATATTATTATTGTCGTTATTATCACTATTGCTATTGTTATCGGTATTACCTTTATTATCGTTATTATATATAATGTTGTTATTAATACCGTTATTATCGTCATAAACGAAAATAGCATTTCTTTCGTTCGTATCGTTATTAATGTTATTATCGCTATTATCGATATTATCATTATTATCGTTATTTTCATTATTATCGTTATTAATATCGTAATTATCGATTTTATCGTAATTCTCGTTATTATCATAATTTTATTTATTATCGTTTATTTATTATTATCCTTATTATTATATTTAATATCGCTTTAATTGTTATTATCGTTTTTACTTTCGATATTATCGTTAGTATTGTTAATATTATCATTAATAACAAAATCGTAGTTATTATCCTGATTATGGTAATCTTTATTTTTATAGCTATTATCGTTATGGTCAGTAATAATACCGTATTATCGTTATTTTCTTTTATAAAATTCAATTAATTATTTTCTTTTATATCGTTAATGTTGTCTATGTGATAACAATATGTTTATTTTGTTGAATGTTATATTGTTATATTCTGTTGAATGTTATAATGATAATAACGAGATAATCATTATTATTATTATTATTATCGTTGTTATCGTTATTAACTTTAATATAAATTACATTTTTCGGCAATTATCATTTGGAAAAGAGCATTTACAAATAGTAAAAACGATATATTCTAGTTATATTATTTAATCTGCGTCAATAGAATATAAAATCAATGAAATGGAACGAAATTTCATCTATTCGTCTTTCGGCGATACATGAATATGACCGAAAAATCGTATATACGATAGGAAACAATGTTAAATACTTCGATTACAATATAAAATAGTTGTTTGATCTTATGAAATGCAATGTTCTGAATCGATTGGTAACTTTTTTCATACTGTGGCACAGGTATTATTAAATATGTCACGATATGTATCTTCGCTTATAGCGAAATATGCTTAGGTCAATTAAGTTTTACAATAATTATCATATTAAAACGCGTATATAAACATAGTAGATTCGATATATACTTGTTATATTCTTCATTCTGCGTCGATTGACTATAAAATAAAGGAAATTGACCGAGATTTCAAATTTTCGTTTTTCGACGATCCGCGTATATGTGCGAAAAATCATATGCACTATTTGATAAAAAGGTAACAACTTTGTATCCAATATAAAATAGTTGTTTGATCTTATGAAATGCAATTATCTGAATCGATTGGTAATACTTTTCAAACTGTGGCACAACGACTATTAAAGATATCACGATTATTTCTTCGCATAGACCGAAATTCGCATAAGTCGATTACGTTTTTCGACAATAATCATATTTGAACGCGTATTCAAACATAGTAAAAACGTTATATTCTTGTTATATTCTTTATTCTGCGTAGATAGAATATAAGATCAATGAAATTGTACGAGATTTCCACTTTTCGTCTTTCTACGATACTGGTATATGACCGAAAAAACGTATATACGATATTAAACAATGTTAAAAACTTTGATTCCAATATAAAATAGATCTTCGATCTTACGAAATGCAATGTCCTGAATCAATTGGTAACTTTTATCACACTGTGGCACATGTATCCTTAACGATTTCACGATTTGAATCTTCCCGAATACCGAATATCGCATATGTCGATTACGTTTTTCGACAATTATCATATAAATACGCGTAATAAACCATAGTAAAAACGTAATATTTTTGTTATATTCTCTATTCTGCGTCGATTGAAAATAAAATCAATGAAATTGAACGGGATTTCAAATTTTCTTTTTTCGACGATACGCGTATATGAGCGAAAAATTGTATATACGATATGAAACAATGTTAAAACTTTGATTCCAATATAAAATAAATGTTTGATCTTATGAAATGCAATGTTCTGATTCGATTGGTAACATTTTCCACACTGTGGCACCTGTATTATTAGAGATTTCTCGATTTTATCTTCGCATATACGGAAATTCGCGTATGTCGATTACGTTTTTCGACAATTATCTTATGAAACCGCGAATTTAAATATAGTAAAAACTTTAAATTCTAGTTATATTCTTTATTCTACGTCGATATAATATAAAATCAATGAATTTCAACGAGATTTCCACTTTTCGTTTTCCGACGATACGCGTATATGAGCGAAAAATCCTATATACGATAACAATATTATAAACTTTGATTCCAATAAAAAATTGATGTCTGATCCCATGAAATGCAATTTTCCAAATCGATTGGTAGCATCTTCCAAACTGTGGCACAAGTATTATTAAAGATTTCACGATTTCAACTTCGCATATTCCGAAATTCGCGTATGTCGATTAAGTTTTTCGATAATTATCATCTGAAAACGCGTATATAAACATAGTAGAAACGTTATATTCTTGTTATATTCTTTATTCTGCGTCGATTGAATATAAAATCAATGAAATTGAACGAGAATTCAACTTTTCGTTCTTTCGCCGCCTCGCGTAAATGAGCTAAAAATTGTATATACGGTAGGAAACATAGATAAAAACTTAGATTCCAATATAAAATAGATGTTTGATCTTATGAAATGCAATGATCTGAATCGATTGGTAACATTTTTGAAACAGGAGCACAAGTATTAATAAAGATTTTACGATTTTAACTTCGCCTATATCGAAATTCGCGTATGTCGATTACGTTTTTCGACAATTAACATATGAAAGCGCGAATTTAAACATAGTAAAAACGTTTTATTCTCGTTATATTCTTTATTCTGAGTCCATTGAATAAAAATCAATGAAATTGAAGGAGATTTCAACTTTTTGTTCTTCGACGATACGCTTATATGAGCGAAAAATCATACATACGATCTGAAACAATGTTAGAAACTTTGGCTCCAATATAAAATTGATGTTTGATCTTATAAAATGCAATGTTCTGAATCGATTGGTAACATTTTTAAAACAGTAGCACAAGTATTATTAAAGGTTTCACGATTTTACCTTCGCGTATGTTGATTACGTTTTACGAAAATTATCATATGAAATCGCGTATTTAAACATAGTAAAATCGCTATGTTCTTGTTATATTCATTATTCTGCGTTGATTGAATATACAATCAAAGAAATTGAACGAGATTTCAACTTTTCATTTTTCGCCGACTCGCATATATCAGCGAAAAATTGTATATACGGTAGGAAACATAGATAAAAACTTTGATTCCAATATAAAATAGATGTTTGATCTTATGGAATGCAATGATCTGAATCGATTGGTAACATTTTTGAAACAGGAGCACAAGTATTAATAAAGATTTTACGCTTTTAACTTCGCCTATATCGAAATTCGCGTAAGTCGAATACGTTTTTCGACAATTAACATATGAAAGCGCGAATTTAAACATATTAAAAACGTTTTATTCTCGTTATATTCTTTATTCTGAGTCCATTGAATAAAAATCAATGAAATTGAAGGAGATTTCAACTTTTTGTTCTTCGACGATACGCTTATATGAGCGAAAAATCATACATACGATCTGAAACAATGTTAGAAACTTTGGCTCCAATATAAAATTGATGTTTGATCTTATAAAATGCAATGTTCTGAATCGATTGGTAACATTTTTAAAACAGTAGCACAAGTATTATTAAAGGTTTCACGATTTTACCTTCGCGTATGTTGATTACGTTTTACGAAAATTATCATATGAAATCGCGTATTTAAACATAGTAAAATCGCTATGTTCTTGTTATATTCATTATTCTGCGTTGATTGAATATACAATCAAAGAAATTGAACGAGATTTCAACTTTTCGTTTTTCGCCGACACGCGTATATGAGCGAAAAATCGTATATACGTTATCAAACCATGTTAAAAACTTTGATTCCAATATATAATAGATATTTGATCTTAATAAATGCAATGTTATGAATCGATTGGTAACATCTTCAACACTGTGGCTCAAGTATTATAATAGATTTCACGATTTTAAATTCGCATATACCGAAATTCGCATATGTCGTTTAAGTTTTTCGACAAATATCATATTACAACGCGTATTTAAACATAGTAAAAACGTTATATTCTTGATATATTCTTTATTATGCGATTGAATATAAAATCAATGAAATTGAACGAGATTTCAAATATTCGTTTTTCGACGATACGCGTATATGAGCGAAAATCGTATATACGATATGAAACAATGTTAAAAACTTTGATTCCAATATAAAATAGTTGTTTGATCTTATGAAATGCAATGTTATGAACCGATTGGTAATGTTAGTAATCGATAATAAACCTTATCAGGATTAATATTGCTATTAGATTTATTATCGTTATTATAATTATTCTTATCATTATTATAGTTATTACCTTTTATATTAATATTATTATTATGATTATTACCGTTATTATCGATTTATCCATATTATTATTATTATTATCATCGATATTATCCTAATTATTATATTTATCTTCGTTATTGGTGTTATTAATGTTATTATTACTATTACTATTTCCTTTATTATCGTTATTATCATTATTATCGTTATTATTATTATTATTAATATCGATATTATCGATACAATTGTTGGTATTATTACTGCTATCGTTATTATCATTAATATTATTATCGTTATTATTTTTGATATCGTTACTATCGATATTATCATCATTATTATCGTTATTATCGTTATTATCGTCATTATCGTTGTTATTGTTATTATTATTAATATTATTATTATTGTTATTATTTATATTATTATTATCGTTATTACCGCTGTTATCGTTAAAATAGTTATTATGTTTATTTTATTATTATCGTTATTATACTATGCTTCTATTATTATTATTATCGATATTATCGTGATTATAGCTATTATTATTATTATCATAATCATTCTTTTCCTTATTATATTAAATTTTGTATTTATTATTACTTTTATTATCTTTATTAACGTGACTATTGTTATTAATATTTTCGTTATTATCTTTTTTCCTTTTATTATTATTATTATTCTTACTTTTATTATTATTATTATCTATATAATAGTTATTATCATTATTATAGTTATTATATTTATTATTATTATCTTTTCTTTCGGTATTATCCTTATTATTTTTATTGTTATAATATTTAATATCGTTATTATCGTTGTTATCGTTATTATATTTATTATTATTACCTTTATTTCCATTATTATCCTTATTATTGTTTTCGTTATTATATTATTATCGTTATTACTGTTATTATGTAATTATTAATATCGATATTATCGATTTATCATTATTATCGTTCATATTGTTTTTATTATTATCGTTATTATAGTTATTATTATTGTAATTATTATCATTATTATCGCTATTATTGTTATTATCAATATTATTATTATTATTATTATCGTTATTATCGATAATATTTTCGTTATTATCGTTATTATCGTCATTAGCGTTTTCAATGATATTATTATTTTTACCGCTATTTTTTTTATTATTATTGATATTATTATTGTTTTTATCGTTGATATTGTAATTATTAATACCGATATTATGTATATTATCATTATTATTTTGATAATTGTTTTCTTTATAATCAATATTATTGTTATTATCGATATTATCGTCATTATTATCGTTATTATTGTGATTATCCTCATTATCGTTATTATTGTTAAAAATATTATTATCGAAATTATCGTTATTATTGTTAATATTATTATTATTAATATCGTTATTAACTTTATTATTTTGATTAGTGTTATTATTACAACTATTATTTTCGTTATTATCATTACTATCATTATTATTATTATTATTATTATTATTATTATTATTATTATTATTATTATTATGATTATGGGTATTATCTCTGTTATCGATATTATTATTATTATTATCTTCCTTACTATTGTTATTATTGATATTATTATTATTATTTTTATTATTATCATTATTAGCGTTATTATTGTTATTATTATTATTATTTTTATTTATATCTTTATTATTAGTATTATTGCTATTATTGAAATTATCTTTATTATTGTTATTATTATTATTACTTTTATTATTATATTTATTATCGTTATTATTATTATTAAACTTATTATTGATATTATTATTGTCGTTATTACGATTTTTTTGTTTTGAACGTTATTACCGTTGTTTTTATTTAGGTAATTAACGTAATTATTGTTGATATTATTGTTTTGATTATCATTATTATCATTATTAACGTTATAATTGGCATTAGTGTTTTTATTACTACTATTATTATCGTAAGTATCGTTATTGTCGATTTTATCAATATTATTATTATTACTGTAATCGTTATTATCGTAATATAATTATCTTTATTATGGTTATTATTGTTAATATCCTTCATATCGATACTATCTTTATTATTATTATTATTATTATAATAGTTGTTATCGTTATTATCCTTGTTTTCATTATTATTAATATTACTATTATCGTCTTTTTGTAGTTATCGTTATTATTCTTATTATTATTATTATTGTCGTTATTATCGTTATTATCGTTTTTGTTGTTATTATTAATATCGTTTTTATCTTTTTATCTTCATTATCGTTCTTATTATTATTACTATTATCGTTATAATCGTTATTGTCGTTGTTATCGTTATTATTATTATTATTATTATTATTATTATTATTATTATCCTTAATATCGTTATTATTATTACTACTATTATCGTTACTATCGTTCTTATTATAATCGGTATTATTGTAATTATCGTTATTATCGTTATTGTCGATATTGTTATTACTATTATTACCGTTATAAACCGTTATTATCGTCATTATTATTAATTTTTTCGTTATCATCGATATCATCGTTAATATTGTTAATATTATTATCGATATTATGATTAAATTTGTTAATATTATTATCGATATTATCGACTTTATCGTATATATTATTATCATTCTTAACGTTATTATTGTTATTATTGTTATCAATATTATATTTATTGTCGTTTTTATCGTTATTATTGATATCGTTATTATCGTTATTAACGTTATTATTGTTATTTTTGTAATGATTACTATTAACATTATCGTTTATATCGTAATTACCGTTATTATAATTACTATTATTATTATTTTCATTACCATTATTATCGCTAAAATCGTTATTTGTATTATTGTTAAAGACATTTTATCTTTTTTAATATTATTACTTTTATCACTACTACAATTATTATCGTTATTATCTTTATTATATTTATTATTCTTAATATTGTTATATTTATCTCTAT
The DNA here is from genome assembly GCF_910589235.1 of Vespa crabro. NCBI lineage: Eukaryota > Metazoa > Arthropoda > Insecta > Hymenoptera > Vespidae > Vespa > Vespa crabro. The sequence goes on along the minus strand of NC_060970.1, from coordinate 518,692 downwards.
TATTAACGTTATTATCGTTATTGTTGTTATTATTATAGTTATTATTATCGATAATATCGTTAATATTGTTATTATTATTATCGTCATCATCGTAATTATCGTTATTATGGTCATTATGAATAAAATTATTACCATTATTATCGTTATTATCGTTATTATTGTTATTACGTATATTATTATTATTATAGTTATTATCATTATTATTTCTATTATTATTATCAATATTAATGTATATATCGTTATTAATTTTATTATTATTATAGTTATTATCGTTATTACCGTTATTATTATTATTATTATTATCGGTATTATCTTTATAAACGTTTTTATTATTATCGTTCTTATCGTTACTATAGTTATTATCGTCATTATAGTTATTATCGTTATTATCGTTAATATTGTTATAATTATTATCGTTACTATCGTTAATATCTTTTTTATCTCAATTATAATAATTATTACTATCGCTATTATGGCAGCTTTTGATTTTATCATCGTTTATATGGTTAATATATTCATTATCGTTATTATTATTACTATTGATATTATGAAACTATTATTATCGTTATTATCGTTTTTAACGTTATTAGTGTTATAATTGTAATTATTACTACTATTGTTATCGTTATTATCGTTATTATCGTTATTATCAGTATTATTGTTATTATTATTTATCTTAATATCGTTAATATGATTATAATTGTTATTATCGCTATTATCGGTATTATAATTGTTATCGTTATTATCGTTATTATTGTTATTATTATTGTCAATATTATTGTTAAAATCGTTGTTATCTTTATTATTAATACTATTATTATGGTTATTATCCTTATTATCCTTATTATTATTATCATCGCTATTATCGGTATTATCGTTATTAGTGTTATTATTATTATTGTTATAATTTTTATATATATTATCGTTAATAATGTTATTATTATTATCGATATTATCGTTAATATAGTTAATATTATTATCGATAATATCATTAATATTGTTAATACTATTGTCGATATTATCGACATTATCGTATTTATTATTGTTATTGTTATCCTTATTATTGTTATTATTGTTATTGATGTTATTAATAATATTATTATTATCGTTATTATCGATATTATAGATATTATTATTATTATTATTATTATTATAAATATTGTCGATATTATCTTGATTATTGTTATTATTATTATTATTATAATCGTTATTATCGTTTTAATTATTATTAGTATTATTATTATTGTCGTTATTATCATTAATATCGTTATTATCGTTATTATTGTTATTATTGTTATCCTTATTTCCTATATTATCATTATTATCTTCATTATTACAATTATTATTATTGTTATTATCATTATTATCGTTATAATCTTTATTTCCCCTTATTATTATTAGTTTTATTGTCGTTTATATCGTTATTATATTTATTATCGTTGATATAGTTATTATCCTTATTATTATTACTATTTTCTAAATTATCGTTAATTGTGTAGTTATTACTATCGACATTATCGTTATCCTTAGTATTATTAACGTTAACATCGTTATTATCGTAATTATCGTTATTACCATAATAGTTATTATGGTTAATATCGTTGTTATATTTATTATTATTATTATTTTTATCGTAAATATCGTTATTATCGTCATTATTATTACTAATATTATCGTTTCTATCGTTAATTTTTATTATAATCGTTATTATCCCAATTATCGTTATTATCGTTATTATCGTTATTATCGTTATTATCGTCAGTATCGTTATTATTTTATTAATATTATTGTTATTATTGTCATTATTATTGTTATTATTTTTATTATTGTTATTATCACTATGAATATCATCGATATTTTCGTATATATTATTGTTGTTGCTACCGTTATTAGTGTTATTATAGATATTATGACTATTATTATTAGCGTTCTTTTCGTTATTATTGATATTATTATTTTTATTATTATTCGTATTATTATTGTCATTATTACATTTATTATTGTTATTATTATTATTATTATTATTATTATTTTTTCCGTTATTATCTTTATTATTGTTATTATTATCAGTATTAATATCTTAATTATTGTTATTATCGTTTTCATTATTATTACCATAATTATTATTATTGTTATTATCGTTTTTATCAATATTTTAAAAATTATTATTGTCTTTATTATCGTTATTTTCGTTATTATCGTCATTATTATTACTATCGATATTATTATTACTACTATCGTTATTATCGTTATTTTTATTATCCTTATTATTGTTATTATCGTTATTACTGTTATTACTTTATTTGTTACTATCATTATTATTGCAAACATTGTTAATATTGTTATTATTACTACTATTAAAATAATTATCGTTCTTAACGTTATTAATGTTAAAATTATTAACATTATTATCGTTATAATTATTACATTCGTTATTATTGTTATCATCTTTATTATTAGTATTATTATTATTGTAACTATCTTTATTATCGGTATTATCGTTATTATTATTATCGTTATTATTGTTGTAATCTTTATTATAGTTACTATTATTATTATCGTTATTATTCACATTATCGATATTGTTATAATCCTAATAATCGTTATTATCGTTATTATCGTTAATATTGTTATAATAATTATCGTTGTCATCGTTATTAACCTTATTTTCTAATTTATTATTAATATTTTTATCACTATTGTCGTTGTTATCGTTATTTTTGTTAATAATAATATTATTATTATTATTTGTTATTATAATTTTATCGTTATTATCGTTATTATTATTATCACTATTATATAAATTATCGTTATTATTAAAATTTTTATTTTCATCACTATCGTTATTATTGTTATATTTATAATTATTTTTATTAATATCGTTATTATCGTTATTATCGTTATTATCGTTATTATTATTATCGCTATTATCGTTATTTTCGTTATTATTGTTATTATTATTATTATTATCGTTATTATCGTTAGTATTGTTATTAATATTAACGATATTATTAATATAATCGTTAATAATATAATCGTTATTTTCGTTATTAAAGTTATTATCGTTATTTTTTTTATTATTTCTACAATTATTATCGTTATTATCGTAACTATCTTTATTATTAATATTATTATTTTCGTTGTTATCATAATCGGCGTTATTAATTTTATTGTTTTTATCGATATTAATAGCATTGTTATTATAGTTACTATCCTTATTATCGTTATTATCGATATTATTAATAATATAACAGTTATTATCGATATTATCGTTGTTATTTTTATTATTATTATCGATATTATCGTTATTATCACTTTTATTATTACTATTATCGTTATTATGGTTAATAATGTTATTATTATTATCGATATTAACGTTATTATCGTTACTATTTTTACCGTAAATATAGTTCTTATCGTTATTATTGTTTTTACTACTACGATTATTAACGTATTATCATTATTATTGTTATTATTAACGTTATTATTGTTATTATTGTTATTATTATCTTTATTATCCATTTTATTGTTATTACTTTAATCGATATTATCGTTATTAACGTTATTATTATTATAAATGTTGTGTTATTATCGTTATTATTGTTATTATTGTATGATTAATATTATTATCGATATTATCGTTATTGTCGTAATTTTCGTTATTATCTTTATTATTAGCACTATTAATATTATTATTATTATTATTATTATTATTATTATTATTATTAATATTATCTTTATTCGTTATTATCGTTATTATCTTTATAATTGTTATTACTAATATCGGTCTTATAGATATTATAGTTATTATTGTTGTTATTATTACTATATTTATCGTAATTATTGTTCTTATTCTTATTATTATTATAATAATAATCTTTATTATTATTATCGGTATTATCGTTCTTACCGTTATTCTCTTTATTACCGTTATTACCGTACTGAATATAATTTTTATTGTCTTTATTAACATTATTGTTGTTATTATTGTTATTATTAATATCGCTATTGCCGATTTTATTGTTATTATTTTATTTGATGTTAACGTTCTTGGCGATATTATCGATATTATTGTTATTATTATTATATATATTTTCGTCAATATCTTTATTTTCGCTATTATCGTTATAATTTTTATTATTATTATCGCTATTGTCGTTTTAATCGTTATTGACCTTATTATTATTACCCTTATTATCGATTTTATCTTTACTCTTATTACTATTAATATTGTTATTATCATTATTATCCCAATTATCAATATTATTATTGTTATTATTATTATCGTCTTTGTAGGAATTATCGATATTATTGTTAATATATTTATCGATGTTATAGTTATTATTATTAATATCGTTATTAATATTTTTATTATTATCGTCATTATCGATATCAACGATTTTATTATTATTATCACTATTGTAATTATTATGATTATTATTATGCGTCATTATCGTTATTATCGTCATTAATATTATTATTATTATAATCGTTATTGTCGTTATTATCGTCATTTTGGTTATTATAGTTATTATCGTTTTTATTATTATTATTACTATCGTTATTATCGTTTTTATTATTATCGATATTACCGTTAACTTCAATATTAATAATTTTATAATTTTCGTTATTTACGTTAGTATCGTTATTTTCGTTATTATCGTTATAAGTGTTGTTATTATTATCGGTATTGTCGATAATATCGTTATTGTTGTTATTATTGTTATTATTGTTACAATTATTGTCTAAATTATCGTAATTATCTTTCTTATTGTTATTATTACTATATATAATTATCGTTTTTATTTTTTTTATTGTTATTATTATTATCGTCCTCATCTTTATTAACCTTATTATCGACATATTATTATTATTATTATCGTTATTATCGCTGATATCGATAATATTTTTAATATTAATATTGTTATTATTGTTATTATCGTCATTATTGTTATTATATTTATCGCAATTATCGCTATTATTGTTATTATTATTAATATATTTATCGTTATTATTATCATCATTATTATCGTTATTATTGTTATTATTGTTACTATTAGTATCATTATTATATTTAGTATCGTTATACATCTTATTATTATAATTACTATTATCATTATGATCGTTAATATTGTTAACATTATTATTGATATTATCTTGAGTATTGTTATAATTATTAACGATAATATCTTTAATATCGTTATTATTATTATTGCTATTATTGTTATTAACGTTATTATCGTTATTATCTTTAATATGATTATTATTATTAACGTTATTATCGTTATTGTCATTAATATCTATATCATTATTATTATCGTTATTATCGTCATTATTGTTATTAATATTATAATTGTCACCGTGATTATACTTACTTTCGTTATTATTATTATTATAAATTAATGTTGTTATCGTTGTTACGTTACGATTTTTATTACTATTATCGTTAATATCGTTATTATTGTTTTTTTTATTATCATTATTATCGTTCTTATGCTACTATTATTATAATTTTATCGTTATTATCATTATTATAGTTATTATCGTTATTCTTGTTATCGTCATTACAGTTATTATCGTTAACATTGTTATGATTATTATAGTTATTATTATTATTATTATTATGGTTATTATCTTTATTACCTTTAATAATGATATTATTGTTATTGTTACTTGTATTATTAACGTTATTGTATTTATTTTCGTTATTAATATTATTATTATTATTATCGTTATTATCGCTATTATTAATGTTATTATTATTGTTATTATCTTTATTATCGCTATTATAGTTATTATTATTTTTATTATACATATCGTTATTTTTATTATACATATCAATATTTATTTTATTATTATTACTGATGTTATCGTTATTATCCTTAATATCGATATTAATATTATTATAATTATCTTCCATACCATTACCGTCGTTATTATTGCTATTAATACGATTGTTATTATTGTAATTATTATTACCCGTTATTACCGTTCTTATCGTAATCATTTTTATCATTATTATTGTTATTATCGTTTTTATAGTTATTATTTTTATTATTGTTATAGTTATTATCACTATTTTCGTTATTTTCGTTGTTATTGTTATTATTATTATCGTTATAATCATTATTATCGTAATTAATGTTATTATTATAATCGTTATTATCTTTATTATGGTTATAATCATTAGTATTATTATCGTTTGTATTATTATTATCGTTATTATAGTTATTATTATAATAATTATTATCGTTATTCTCATTATCTTTATAATAAATATAATCGTTAATTTTGTAAATATTATTATTGTTATTATCCTTATTATTGTTATTATTATTATTATTATTATTGTTAATATTATAATTATTATCGTTATTATCTTTATTAACTTTATTATTATTATCGTAATTATCGTTAATAGCGTTATAAGCAATATTATTATTGTTATTATTTTTATCGTTTTTATCAAAATTATTGTTACTATTATTATCGTTTTTGAAGTTAATAACGTCATTATCATTATTATTCCTAGTATTATTATTGTCATTATCGTTATTATCTTTATTATCGTTATTATCGCTATTATCGTTATTATTGATATTATAGCTATTACTACTATTAATATTACCGTTATTATCGTTACTATCGTTATTATAATTATCGTTATTATCGTTATTATCGGAATTATCGTTAATATCGTTATTATCTTTATTAATATTAATATTATAAGCTTCATAATCGTTATTATCATTATTATTGTTATTAATATTGTCATTATTTTCGTAAATAATATTATCGTTATTATTGTTTTTATCACTACTATTATTATCGTTATTATCGATATTATTTTTAATATCGTTATTAATATTATTATTATTATCGTTATTATCAATATTATCGATATTATTATAATCGATAATATCGCTATTATTGTAATTACTGTTATCGTTATTATCTTTACTTTCGTTATTATTATTATTATTATTATTTTTATTATCGTTATGAATGTTACAATTTGTTACTGATACTTTAGTTAATATCATTATTATTGTTCATTTTATTATCGTTATTATCGTTATTATTGCTATTATTAATATAATTATTATCGTTATTATCATTATTATTGTTATTATCATTATTATCGTTATTGTCGTTATAATCATTATTATTATTACTCTTATAAACATCGTTATCAATATGATTGTTTTTTACGATAATATTATTATTATTATTATCGTAAATATGATTAATATTATCGATATTATCAGTATTATCGTTATTATAATTATCGTTAAAATTGTTTTAATGTCTATTATTGTTATTACTGTTTTTATTACTACTATTATTGACGTTATTATCGTTATTATACTTATTATTTTTAATATTGTTATTATTACTTTTAGTATTATCGTTATTATCGATATAATCGTTATTATTGCCATTATTATTAATATTATTATTGTTCTTATCATTTTAATCGTAATTATCGTTATATTGTTATTAATATTATCGTTATTAACGATAGTATCAATGTTATATATATTATTCTTAGAATGATTATCTTTATTATCGTTATTATCTTTATTAGTATTATCGCAATTATCGTTATTATCGTTATTATCGTTATTATTGCTATTTCTATTATTATTTTTATTATCTTAATTATCGATATTATCGTTAATATTATTATCGTTATTATTGTGATTATTACTGTTAATATTATATTTATTTACGTTATTAACATATTTATCGTTATTAATATTATTGTCATTCTCGTAACTATCGTTAATATAGTTATTATTATTATTATCAACTTCATTATCGTTATTATTGTTATCGTTATAATCGTTATATAGTTATTATCTATATTATCGTTATTGTTCTTATTATTATTAATGATATTATCAATAATATTGTTATTAGTATTATAGATATTATCGTTACTATCAGTATTATTACTATCGTTATTATCGACATTATCGTTATTATGGTTACTATTATTATTATTATTGTTATAATTATTATTATTTTTATTATCGTTAATATCATTCATATGATTATTATTATTAACGTCATTATTATTATTATCGTTGATAATGTTATTATCATTATTAATGTTATTATTACTATCACTATTAACGTTAAAATCGTTATTATCTTTAATGTCGTTATTATTCTTATTATTATTTTTCGTTATTATCGTTATTATTGTAATTGTTATTATTATTAGTATAGTTATTATCATTATTATTATTTTTATTACCCTTATTATCGTTATTATTGTTATTATTGTTATCGTTGCCATCGTTATTACCACTATTATCGTTATTATTACTATTATTGTTATTATTGATGTTATCGCTATTATTGTTATTATTATTATCGTTATTAACCTTATGTTATATGTATATATATATGACCTTTATAATTGTTCTCATTATTATAGTTATTAACGTTACTATTGTAATTGTTATTTTCAATATTAATGTTATTATCATTATTATCGTTTTTGTCATGAATATCGTTATTACCTTATTATTATTTTTATTATTAACGTCAAAATCGTCATTATTGAAACTATCGGCAATATTATTATTACTGTAATCGTTATTATCGTATCATTATTATCGGCCTTATTGTTATCATCATTTTATCGTTAATATCGTTATGATCGCTTTAATTGATATCGTTATTATCGTTGCTATCGTTAGAACCCTTTTTTCGTTATTATTATTATTATCGCCTTTATAATTTTTATCGTTATTATTATTATTATTATTATCGTTATTATCCTTATTATCGTTATTTTTGTTAGTATCGATATTATTATTATTACTATTATCGTTATTATTGTTAATATCATTAACGTTATTATAGTATTTTTTGTTATTATTGTCATTATAATTACTATTATTATCGATATTATCATTAATTTTGTTCTTATTATTATCTATTTTATCGTTATGTAATTATTATTTTTATCCAAAATATCGTTATTATCAGTATTACAATTATTATCTTTACTACAGTTAATATTCTTATTATTATTATGCGTTATTATCATTATTATCGTCATTATTATAGTTACTATTATCGTTATTATCGTTATTACCATTAATATTATTATTACATTTGTTGTCATTATCGTTATTATTATTATCGTGATTATCGTTATTATCGTTAATTTTGTTCTTATCGATTTTATCATTAATTATTGATTTTGCCGTTATTGTGATTATTACCGTTATTTTCGTAATTCACCTATTTAACGATATTATTATTATTATTCTTATTATTATCTTTATTATCGATTATATTGTTATTATTATTAACGATGTTTTCGTTATTATCCTTATTATCGCTATTATTATTAGTATTAATGCCGTTATTTTCGATATAATTATTTCCATTAATATCATTATTGTCGTTATTATTATTTTAATTATTGTCTCTATTATCTTTATTATCGTTTTTTCCAATACTATCTTTATAATTGTAATTATTATTATCGTTATTGCCGTTTTTATCGTTCTTAACTTGAATGTTATTATCCCTATTGTCGTTATTACGTTTATTTTAACTACTATTAATATCGTTATCACCTATATTATCGCTATTTTCGTTAATGTTATTATTATTATTATCGTCGTAATAGTTATTATCTTTACTATTGTTATTATTAATGTTGTTAGTGTTATTATTATTATTATCGTTAATATCGTTATTTTCGTTATTATTAATATTGTTGTTATTATCCCTATTATCGTTAATATCGTTATTATGGTTATTATTATTATTATTATTATTTTTATTAACGTTAATATTGCCTTAATGTTATTATTATTATTAATGTTATGTTTATTATCGTTTTTATTGTGATTATTATTGTTATAACTAAAGTTATTATCGTTAATATTGTTATCGTTAATATCGTTATTAGAGTTATTTTTGCTATTCTTGTTATTATTACTACTATTATTATTTTTATTATCGTTCTTATAGTTCTTATTATTTTTTTTTTGTTATTACCATTATAATTGTTATTATTCTTATTATAATTATCATTCTTATCCTTACTATCATTATTTTAGGGATAAACTTATCATAATAATCGTTATAATCGTTGTCATTGATATTATTGTTAATATTATTATCGTTATTATCGTTATAATTGTTATTATTATTATCGTAATTATCGTTATTGTCGATATTATTGTTAATAATGTTATTATTATTATTGCTATTATCGTTATTATTGTTATTATTATTATCGTTATTATTATTAGTATCGTTATTATCTTTAATATTGCTATTATTAATATCGAAATTAACGTTACTTTCGTTATTATTGATATCGTTTATATAGATATTACCGTTATTATTGTTGTTATCGTTACTATCGTTATTATTATTGTTATTATTTTTGTCTTTTTATCGTTACTGTTATTATGCTTATTATCGTTATTATCGTTGCTATTGTTCTTGTTATTATTATTCTTATAGCTTTTATCGTTATTTTCGGTAATATCGTTATTATCTTTATTAATATTATTTTTATTGCCGTTATATCGTTATTATCGTTATTACTATTACTACTATTGTCGTACTTATCGTATAATAAAAATAATACCATATCGCTATTATTTTTATTATAATTATAAATGACGTTATTATTATTATTATAATCGTTATTATCGTTATTATCGTTATTATTGTTATTATTGTTATTACTGTTATTATTATTATTATTAAAATTATTATTATTATTTTAAATATTATTGTTATTAACATTGTTTCCTTGTTATCGTTATTATCGTTATTATACATACTATCACTATTATTAATATTATGATCACTACGATCGCGATTATCTGTATTATATTTATTATTGTTATTTTTATTATTATTATTATTTCCAATAATAACTTTATTATTGTTATTATAGTTATTATTGTTATTATTATTATTATTATTACTATTATTATTGTTATTATTATAGTTATTATCATGGATACAATTATTATTATTAGTAATGTTATTATTTTCGTTATTAATGTTTTTATAGTTATAATCATTAGTACCATTACTATTGATATTACTGTTATTATTATTATTATCGCTATTGTCGCTATTATTATTGTTATTATCATTATTATTTTTGTTTTAACGTTATTATCGTTATTATCATTAATATCGTTATAATTATTTATATCGATATTATCCATATTATTATTATTATTATTGTTTTTAATATTATTGTTATTTTCGTTATTACTTCAACTATTATTATTTTAATTATACTTATTCTTATTTTATTATCATTATTGACGTTATTATTGCTATTATCATTATTATTATGGTTATAATTAATATTATGGTTATAATATTTATTTTCGTTAATTTCATTATTCTCGTCGTTATTATCGTTACTATTAAAATTATCTTTATTATTATCGCTATTAACGTTATTAGCGTTATTATTTTATTATAGTTATTAACGTTATTGTCGTTTTGATCGTTATTATCGATTCTATCGTTATTATTGTCGTTATTATCGATACTATTATTATAATTGTTATTATTATCGTTTTAACCTTACCATCGTAATTATCGTTATTATAGTTATTAACGTTATTATCGTTATTGTCCTTATTATTATCATTATTTTGATTATTATTTTTGTTATTAACGTCATTATCTTTATTACCATTATTATTGTTATTATGGTCATTATTATCGTAATTATCGTTAATATCGTTAAAATAATTAACATTGTTATTATCGTCATTAATATTATCATAATTCTTCTTATTATTATTATTCTTATTACTGCCGTTATTAGAGTTATTATGGTTAAAATCGTTATTTTTATTATTATCGTCATTTTCATTGTTATTAACATTGTTATCGTTATTATCGTCATTATGGATTTATCGTTAATATGTTATTATTATTCTAATTATCGTTGTTAACGTTAATATCGTTATTATTGTCATAATCATTTTATCGATATTATCGTTACTTACGTTATTGTCATTATAATAGTTATTATCGATATTATTGTTTTTATCGTTGTTGACTTTCTTATTGTTATGAATATTATTATTATCGTAATTAACGTTATTATTGTTATAATCGTTATTTTCGTGATAATAGTTATAATCGATTTTATCGTTATTATTGTCGTTACAATCGTTACTATTATTATAATCGTTATTATTATTGTTTCAACGTTATTATCGTAATTATCGTCATTATAGTTACTTTCTTTATTGTCGTTTTTATTAATATTATTGTCATTATTAGTTTTGTTATGAACGTTATTATCGTTATTATAACTATAATGGTAATTTTTGTCGCTATTATCATTATTATCGTTTATTTCGTTATAATGAGTAATATCGTTATTATCGTTATTATTATTTTTATTATTATTATTTTTATTAATATTTTTATTAACGTTATTAACGTTATTATTGCCATTATCATTATTATCGTTATTAACTTTATTATGATTATGATACTTATTTTCCGTAATTTCGTTATTATTGTCTTTATAATATTTACTATTAAAATTATCTTTATTATTATCGTTATTATTTATATTATTATTATTACAGTTATTATCCTTATAATCGTTATTATCGTTATTATTGTTACTATTGTTATCATATTATCGTTATTATTATTGTTCTTATTATCACTATTATTACTATTGTTATCTTTATTAATGTCTTTATTACGATATTTTATTATGACAGCATTATTTCACACTCAACTCTGAAATCTTTCTCTCGACTGGTTGGAATATTTCTATATCTGACAGTCGCATGCGCCCGAGGGCACACTCATAATTTTCCATTTACTTGTCGGAATATTTCTCTATCCAACAGCCGCATTGATTCTAGAGTCACTCGCGTAACTCACCCTCGTCAAGTCGGAATATGTCCAAGCACAGCAGCCGCATTGGATCGAATAGCACTCCCATAAATTCCTACCGGTTAGTTTGAATATTTCGAAGCACAAAATTCTCATTGCTTCACAATTCACTCGCATATCTATACTTCGACTAGTAGAAGTATTTCCAAGACCGACAGTCAATTTTTTCCAAGTGGCACTCGCATATCTTTCACATGACTAGTCGGAATATTTCCAAGTACGATAGTCTCATCGCTTCCCAATTCACTCGCATACCTATACTTCGACTAGTAGAGATATTTCCAAAGCCGACAGTTAATTTGTTTCGAGTGGAACTCTCCTAACTTCACCCGATTAGTTGGAATTTTTCCAAGTCCGATAGTCGCATTTTTTCGAGTGGAACTCGTATAACTTTCTCACTACTAGTCGGAATATTTCCAAGACCGACAGTTACATTGGTTCACATTTCACTTGCATAACTATACTTCGACTAGTTGGAATACTACCAAGACTGACAGTATAATTGTTTCGAGTGGCACTAGTATATCTTTCACCTGTCTTGTCGAAATAATTCCAAGACCGACAGCCGCATTAGTTCGAGGAGCACACGCAAATATTTCAGTCGACTAATCGGAATGATTCCAAGTCCCAATATCTCATTGGTTCATAAGACACTCATATTACTTTCCCTCGTATAGGCGACATAATTTCAAGTCCGGCAGTCGCATTGGTTCGTGTGTCATTCGCAAAACTTTCCCTCCACAAGTCGGAGTATTTCAAATTCCAACAGCCACATTGTTTCGAGAGGCACTCTCGTAACTTTTCCTCGACTCGGAGGAATATTTCCAAGCCCGACAGCCGCTTTTTTCGCGAGTCACTAACATAATTTTCCTGAACCTTTTGGAATGTTTCCAAATCCGGTCGCCGCATTGGTTTTGGAGGCATTCGCATAAATTCTCCTTGAATATTCGGTATATTTTCAGGCACGACGGTCGCATTGAATCAAAATTCAATCGCATAGCTCTCTATTTATTAGTCATTTCAAAGTCCGATAGCAGCATTGTTTCGAGTGACACTCGCTTAACTTTCATTCTAATTAGCGGGATATTATCAAGTCCAGCAATCGCATAGTTACTAGTGTAACTAGCATAAATTTCCTTCGACTATTCCGAATATTTCCAAATCAGACAGCCGAGAGGCACACGCATAACTTTTACCCGACTAGGTAATGTTTCTAACACATCCGCTTTGGATAGATAGTCACTCGCATAACTTCCCTCGAATAATCGGATTGTTTCTATGTCCGACAGTCGCATTGATTTGAGTGGCACCCGTATAATTTTTTCTCGTCTCTATAAAATATTTCCAAGACCCATAGACGAATTACTTGTTACTCTCATGACCTTCCCTCGACTAGGTGGAATATTTCTAGATCCGACCGAAGAAATGGTTCGAAAGGCACTCGTATATCATTCTCACGAATAGTCGGAATATTTCTAGGTCTGACATTCGAATTGTTGCCAGCGGCACACGCACAACTTTCCCTCGACTAGTCAGAATATTTCCATGTCTCATATTCGCATAGGCTCATAAGTCATTCGGATATCTTTCCCTCAACTAGATGAATTATATTTAGGTGTAACGTTTGAATTGGATCGAGAGGAACAAGCAGAACATTCCCGCACTTATTCTCGATTTTTCCCAGAACAACAGTAGCATTGGTTCACTTGCCACTCACATAGCTTTCCCTCGGCTAGGGGGAAAATTAATATGTACGACAATAATATCGGTTCGAGGGGCATTCACATATCCTTCTCTCGACTATACGAATATTTGAAAAGTCCAACAGTCGCATTGGTTTACAAGTCATTTGCATAACATTCCCTCGACTAGTTGGAATGCTTCCAAGACCGATAGTCGCATTGTTTCACATATCACTCACATAACTTTCCCTCGACTAGTCAGAATATTACCAGGTACGACAGTCGCATTGTTTAGAGAGGAACTTCCATAACTTTCTCACAACAAGTCGGAATATATCCAAATACGACAGTCGCATTGGTTAGTGAGGCACTCGGAAAAATTTCATTCGAATTGTCGTAAGGTTAAGAGTCCGACAGTATTATTGGTTCGAGAGGCATTCCTATAACAATCCTTCGACTAGTCGAAAGATTTCAAATTCCGTCATTTATATTGATTCGAGAGGAACGCTCATAATTATGCCTCGACATGGGATAATTTATCTAGGTTCGACAGACGCATTGTATTGGGAAACACTTTTATATTTTTCCTATGACTAGTAGGAACAAAAACGAATCAGATAGTATCATTGATGCGTGACATAATCCCATAGCTTTCCCTCGACTAGTCGGAGTATTTCTAGGTCCTACAGTCGCATTGGTTCGAACAGCACACGCATATCTCCCTTGAGTAGTCGGAATGTTTCCAAGTCTGAGAGTCGCATTGGTTGGAGTGGCACTTGAGCAACTTTCCATCCAATAGTCGAATTGTTCCAAGTATGACAGTCACATGGGTTCGAGATGCACACGCATAAATTTCCCTCGACCAGTCGGAATATTTTCAATTCCGACTGTCGCATTGGTGCGAGACGAAGATTCATAACATTCCCTCGGCTAGTTGGAAAATTTCTAAATACGATAGAGGCAGTGTTGTTGGAGGCACTCGAATAACTTCCCTTGACTAGTTCGAATGTTTTGAAGTCCGACAGTCGCATTGAAGTAAGGCATTCGCACAACTTTGCCTTGATTAGATGGATTTTTTCCCAGCAAGAAATACGCACTGTTTCGAGAGGTACGAGTTCAGCATTCTCTCGACTAGACGAAAAATTTCACTCCAGAATGACGCACTGGATAGTGAGGCGTTTGTATAACTTTCCCACTACTAGACGGTATATTGCTAATACCGACATTCGTATTGTATCGAGAGGCTTTCACATAACTTTCCCTCGAATAAGCGGAGAGTTTCCAAATCTGTTAGTCGACATAATGTGAGAGCATACGCACAAATCTCCTTCGACTAGTTGGAAAGTTCCGAGTTCGACAGTCGCATTGGATCGAGACGCACTCGCACAACTTTCCCACGACTACCTGGAATATTTCTATATCCATAAGACGCACTGGTTCGAGAGGAACGAGCACAAAATTCCCTCGAGTATCCGAAATATTTCGAAGTTCGAAAGTGGCACTGGTTAGAGAAGCACTCGTATAACATACTATCGTGTAGTCGCATTCTTTTGAAGTCAAACAATCACATGGGTTCGTGAGGAAATCGCATAACCTTTCCTGGACTTGTCGGAAAATTTCAAGGTCTGACAGTTGCATTGATTCGAGAGGCACTCGCATATCTTCCTCTCGAATAGACGGAATATTTCATGGTGTGACTGTCGCAATGGTTCCAAAAGCTCTAGCATAACATTCTGTTGAATAGATGGAATAATTGCAATTCCGACAGTCGTAATATTGCTAGAGGTTCTCGCATAACTTTCCCTCGACTAGGCATAATATATCTAGGGCTGCCTTTCGCATTCGAAATGCCCTATCATAATTTTCCCTAAACTAGTAGGAGCATTTCTAAGTACTATAGCCGCGTTGGTCCGAGAAGTACTCGCACAACTTTCCCTAGACTAGGCGGAATATATCTAGGTATTCAGTCTCATTGCTTGGCAAGAATCTTGCACACCTTTCTGTCGACTAGTGGTAATATTTCTAGTACTGACTTTCGCATTGTTCTGGGAGGCACTCGCACAACTCTCCCTCGATTATTCGAAAAAATTTCAAGTCCGAAAAACGCACTGCTTCGAAAGGTACGTGAACAAAATTCCTTTGACTGGTCCGAATGTTTCCAAGTAGAGAAGTCGCATTGGTTCGGGATCCACAATCACATCATTCCCTCGATTAATATCTCCCGATGAATATTTCCAGAAATGACAGTAACATTGTTTCGAGAGGCACTTGCAAAACATTACCTTGTCTAGTCGGAATATTCCAAGTCCGACAGACATATTGATTCGAGAGGCACACGCATAACTATTCCTCGTCTATTCGATTTATTTGCACGTCCGACAGTTGCATTGGTCGAGTGGGTCTTGCATAACTTTCGCCGACAACTTTCGCTTTGGTTTACTAGTCACTCGCTTAACTTCCCACGACAAGTCAAATTATTTCCAAGTTCAGCAGTCGCCTTTGCACGAGAGGCAAAGCTTTCCCTCGACTAGACGGAATATTTCCAAGCCCGACAGTCGCATTGGTTCACAAGTTAATCGCATATACTTGCGTGGATTAATCGGGATATTTTATTGTCCGCCCGTCCAATCAGTTCCAAAGTAACACGCATAACTTACCCCAACTCTTCGAAATCATTCCAAGGACGATAGCGATATTTGCTCGAGAGGCAATCTCATAACTTTTCCCGATTAGTCGTATTATTGCCAAGTCCCGCAGACTCATTGGTTCGATTTCCTCTTGCATAAGTTTCCCAAGACTTGTCAGAATATTTCCATGTCCATCAGCCTCATTTGTTCAAGAGGAACTTGTGTAACATTCCCTCGACTAATTGTACTATTTGAAGCTTGACAGTTCCTTTGGTTCACAAATTACTTGCATAACTATCCCTCGACAAGTTGGAATATATCTAAGTCCGAGAGACGCATTGGTTTGAGAGGCACTCGCATAACTTTCCCATGTCTATTCGGAATATTTTCATATCCGACCGTCGCATTAGTTCTAGATTTACTCGCATAACTTTCCTTCGACTATTTGGAAAAGTTCCAAGTCCGACATCCGCTTTGATTCGAGAAGCACTCACTTAACTTTCCCTTGACTAGCCGGAATATTTCCAATCACGATAGTCGGATTGGTTGACAAGATACTCGCTCAAAGTTTCCCGACTAGTCGAAATATTTCCTAGCCCTACAGCCGCTATTGTTCAAAAGTCACTTGCATAACTTTCTTTCGAGTAGTTGGTATATTTTCAAGTCCAACCGTTGCATCGGTTCTAGAGTCACTTGAATATCTTATCCCCTACTATTCGGACTACTTCCTGGTCCGATTGTGGAATTAGCTTTATTATCACACGCATGACTATACTCTGACTATTAGTAATTTCTTCAAGTCCTACGGCTCCTTTGGTTCGAGAATCACTCGCACAAATTTCCCACGGCTAATCGGGATATTACCAAGTCCGGCCACCGCTTGAGTTCTAACATAGCTCGCATAACATTCCATCGACTACTCTGATTAGTTCCAAGTAAGATATTCGCTGTGGTTCGTGTGTAAGTACTAGTATAAGTTTCTCTCCTTTAATGGGAATATTTTCAAAGCCTACAGCAGCATTGGTTTGGGAGGCACTCGCGTAAATTTCACTCGACTAGGCAAAATACTTCCATGCCCGACAGACGCATTTTACGAGATACACGTATAACCATCCCTCGACTAGTCAGGATATTTCCAATTCTGACAGTCGCTTTGATACACAAGTCGCACTTAAAACTTTCCCTTGATTAGTTGGAATGGATCCAAGTTTGCCTGTCGTTTTGGTTTGGTGGCTGTCGCATAAGTTTACATTGAGTCGTCGTAATATTTCCGAGCCCGACAGTCGCATTGGTTCAAAAGTTACTGTCATAACATTCCCTCGACTTGTCGGAATGATTCCAAGACCGACATCCGCATTTGTACGGGAGGCACTCGATAACATTCTCTAGACCACTGGTAATATTCCCTTTACATACAGTCGCTCTGGTTCACAAGTCACTCTCATAACTTTCCTTCAAATATTCGGAAAGGTTACAATTGCGCCAGTCTCTTTGGTTCGCGTGGCAGTCGCATAAGTGTTACTTGACTAGTCTTATTATTTCTAATTCCGACAGTCGTAATGTTTTGACAGGCACTCGTATAACTGTTCTTCGACGAGAAAAAATATTTCCAAGCCCTATTGTCGCAATGCTGCATAAGTCCCTCACGTAACTTTCCCCTTTAGGGCGGAATGTTTCCAAGACCACCAGCCGCATTGGTTCGAGAGGCACTCACATAACATTCCATTGACTAGCCGTAATATTTCCTAGCCCGACAGTCGCATTGGTTCAAAAACTACTCTCATAACTTTCCCTCGACTAGTCCGAATATGTCTAAGTCCGGCAGCTGTATTTATTCGAGAGGCATTCGCATAAATTTCTCTCAACTGTTCGGAATATTTCTAAGCCCGATAGTCACATTGGTTTATTAGTCACTCGCCTAACTCTCCCAGACAAGTCTGAATATTTCCAAGTACTATAGCGGCATTGGTTTGAGATGCAGCCGCATATCATTCCCTCGACTGATCGAAACATTTCCAATACCGACAGTCGCTTTGGTTCACAAGTCACTGTCAAAACTATTCTTCGACTAATCGGAATGGTCCCAAGTTCGCCAGTCGTTTTGCTTCGAGTGGCCACCGCATATGTTTCCCTTGAATAGACGGAATATTTCCTAGTCCGTCATTCGCATTGGTTCGAGAGACACTCTCATAGCTTTCCTTTGACAAGTCGGAATATTTTCAAGTCCGACAGCAGCATTGTTTTAAAGATACATTCATAATTTTCCCTCGACAAGTCGGAATATTTTCTAGTACGACAGAAGCATTTGTTCGAGAGGCACTGGCAAAAATATCCCAGACTATTACGAAAATGTCCAAGTCCGTCTGTTTCATATGTGCTAGAATCACTCGCATAACTTTTCCCGACTAGTGGGTTTATTTCTGAGTTCCACAGACGCATTGGTTCGATTGTCTCTCGCATAAATTTATCACGTCTAGTCAGAATATTTCCATGTCCAAAAGATGCATAGGTGCGAGTGGAACTCGCATACCTTTCGACGACTAGACACAACAATTATAAGTCCGTCAGTCTCAATGGTACGAAAGGCACTCTCATAATATTCCCTCGACTTGTCTGAATATATTTAGTTTCGACGGTAGCATTTGTTCGAGTGACACCCTCATAACATTCTCTCGACCTGTCGGAATGTATGTATGTTGGACAGTCTTACTGGTTCGAGGTGCACCCTCATTACTTTCCCTCGACTAGTAAGAATATTTCTTATAACTACAGTCACATCCGTTCAAGAGGAACTTGCTAAACTTCCCTCGTCTAGTCGCTACAATTTTAAGATCGAAAGGCGCAATGATGCGAGATGTATTATCATAACTTTCCGTCAACTAGTCCTAATATTTCTAGGTACGCCAGTGGCATTGGGTCGATTGGGATTCGCAAAATTCACCTTCGATTAGTCGGAATACTTCCAAGCCCGAAAGTCGTATAGGATCGAGTGGCACTCTCATATTTTTTCTTGATTATTCGGATTATTTCTGTATTCGACAGTCGCATTCGTTCGAGGGGAACACGTATAAATATCCCTCGAGTAATTGGAATATTTCCAAGTCCAACAGTTGCACTGGTTCGAGTTTGTCTCTCATGACATTATCTCGACTAGATGGAATATTTCTAAGTTCGACAGTTGCATTGTTCCAAGAAGCACTCGTATAACTTTCTCTCGCCTAGTTGGAATATTTCCAAGCCCGTCAGATGCAATTGTGCGTGAGGAACTCTCATAATTTTTTCTTGACTAGTCGAAATATTTCCAAGTCGGAAAGACGCATTTGTTCGAAGGGCACTATCAGCATTTTTCCATGACTATTGGGAAAGTGTCTTGGTTCGACTGTCGCATTGCTTCGAGAGGCACACTTATAAGTATCCGTCGACTAGTGGGTATATTTCCAAATCCGATAGTCACATTAGTTCGAGAGACACTCTTATAACTTTCCCTCTACAAGTGGCAATATTTTTTATTCCAACAGTTGTATTCGTTCGAGAGTATCTCGTATAATTATCCCTCTTCTAGTCGGATCATTTTCAAGTTCGAAAGTGGCATTGGTTCGTGTAGCACTCGTATATCTTTCACTAGACTAGTCGGAATATTTCCAAATCCTATAGTCGCATATGTTCGAGATGCACTCGCATTACTTTCCCTCGTCTAGTTGCAATATTTTCAAGTCCGACAGTCCCAATGATTCGTGATGCATTGGCTTAACTATTCCACGATTAGTCGGGATATTTCTAAGTCCGACAGTCTCAGGGGAACGGGAGGCACTCTTATAATATTCCCTAGACTAGTCTGAGTATTTTTAGGTCCGACAGTTGCATTGGATCGAACGGTACTCGTATAACTATCCTACCTCATTTCGGAATATTATCAAAACTGACATTTAATTTGGTTCACAAGACATTCGCATAAATTTCCCTCGACTAGTCGGAATTTTTTAATTCCAACAGTCGTGACCTTTCGAGAAGAAATCGCATAACTTTACCCTACTATTAGGAATATTTCGAAGTCCGACTGTCGCATTGGTTCGAGAAGCACTAGTATAACTTTCTTTTGAATAGTCTGTATTCTTCCAAGTCAGTAAGTCACACTGGTATTAGAGGCACTCTCATAACTTTCTCTCATCATTCGAAAACTTTCTATTTCTTACAGTCGCAATGGTTCCAGATGCATTCGCATAATTTTACCACGACTAGTTTGAATATTTATGAGTCTGTCAGATGCATTAATTTAAAAGGTAATCCCATAACTTTCCCAGAACGAGTATGAATACTTCCAATTCCGACAGTCGCAATGATTCGAGAGGCACCCACATAACTTTCACTCGACTAATATTTCCAAATCCGACAAACGCTTTCGATCACAAGTCACTCGCATAACTTTACCTCGATTAGAAGTAATATGTCTAATTCCGAAGATTGCATTAGTTCACAAGTTACTCTCAAAACTTCCTTTCTACTTGTCGGGATATTCATAGGTCCGACAGTCTCATTGGATCGAGAAATACTCGGATAATTTTCCCTCGGCTAGTCTGAAAACTTCAAAGTCTGACAGTCGCAATTTTTCGCAAGTCACTCGTAACTTTCCCACGACTAGCCGGAATATTTCTAGGCCCGACATTGACATTGGTTCGAGCAGCACTCGCATAACTTTTAATCGGCTAGTTTGAATATTTCCAAGTCCGACGGTGACATTGGTTCACAATTCACTCGCATTACTTTCCCTCGACTAGTCGGAATATTTCTAGATCCGACTGTCGCATTGTTTCGAGATTCACTCGCATAACTTTCCTTCGAATAGTCCTAATAATTCTAAATCTTTCAGTCGAATTGTTCCGAGAGGCACTCGCATAACTTTTCCTGGAATGTTAAGAATATTTCGAAGTCCGACAGTCGCTTTTGTTCATAAGTAATTCGCATATCCTTCCCTTGTCTAGTTGAAATATATCCAAGTTCGACAGCCGCATTGTTTCAACAGGCACTCGCATGACTTTCGTACGTCTCGTCGGCGTATTTCTAAATGCGACAGTCCCATATTATGATTATTATGATTATTATTGTGAATATTATAATAATTGTGGCTATGATTATAATTATTAAGTATATTATTCGTATTATATTTATTATAATAATTATTATTATTATGATTATTATCATTATTGTGATCATTATTATGATCATTATGATTTTTATGATTATAATTATGATTATTATAATTTTATGAACATTATCACGGCTTTTATTATTCTTATTCTTATTGTGAATATTATTACTATTAGTATTAGGATTATTAATAATATTACGGTATTTATTATGATTATTATGATTATTTTTACGATTATTGTTATTATTATTATTATCATGATAATTAGAATGTACATTAAAATTATCATGATTTATATTATTCTTATTAGCATTATTATGGTTATTATATCCTTTATGATAATTATGTTTATTTTGATTATTATTTTCATTGTGTGTGTTATTATTATTATTATGATTATTGTCATGATTATTATGTTAATCATTATTATTATTACGATTATTATGTCTATTAGGATTTTTCTGGTTATTACAAGTTTAATACATATATTATGCTTATTAATGTGAATATAATTATAATTATTATTAAGATTACCATTATAATTTAAATTATTATATTTATTATTATTATTGTGGTTATTATGGTTATTATTGTGATTTTTTATTATATTATGATTATTATTATGTTTAGTATTTTTATTATTAGCATTATTATGATTATTATGATCTTTATGATTACTATTGTCATTATTTACATTATTATGATTTTTATTATAATTATGTTTATTATGATTATTATTATGATTATTATCTTAGTTAGCATGATTAATATTATAAATATTATTGTTAATGTGACTATTAGTATGTCTACCTTTATTGTTAATATGGTTATTATGATTATTATATTTGTTACGATCATTATGCTTATAATTAATATTATGATTGTAATTATTATTTTTAATATTATAATTGTGTTTATAATGGTTATTATTATGATTATTAAGTGTATGAAGATTATTGTTAAAATTATTATGTTTTTTCATCTATTATCATTATCACGATTAGTATTATGATTATTGTTTTCATGGTTATTAATATGATTATTATGATTTTTATTATATTTATAGCGATTATTATTATTATTATGGTAAATATTATGTTTCTTAGGATTATTACTATTATTCCTTTGAACAATATTATCATTTTTAAGATTATTAATATAATTATTAGGATTTCTATGGTTATTATGAATATTATTATGATATTTATTATTATAGATATTAAAATTATTATTATGTCTATTAAGATTATTTTTATAATTATAATGATTATTATTATATTTATTAAGAATATTATGTTTATTATTAAAATTAATATGACTATTACTATTCTTATTGAGATTATTACGGATATTTTATTTTTCATGGCAATAATTATGATTTTTTTTCAACATTAGCATGATTATTATGATTATTACCATGGTTATTGTTATTATTCAGATTATTATTATTAGCAATATTTTAATGATTATTACTTTGATTATTATGATTATTATGGTTTTTATAAAAATATTATAATATTTATAGTTCTTTAATTGTAATTATGAATTTTATTGTGATTATTATAATTTTTAAGACTATTATTATTCTCATATGCATTATTATAGACAATTTATTTTTAATGATTATTATTATGATTATCATGATAATTACTATTATTATAAATATTATTATGTTCATA
The DNA here is from genome assembly GCF_910589235.1 of Vespa crabro. Taxonomy (NCBI): domain Eukaryota; kingdom Metazoa; phylum Arthropoda; class Insecta; order Hymenoptera; family Vespidae; genus Vespa; species Vespa crabro. The sequence goes on along the minus strand of NC_060970.1, from coordinate 494,619 downwards.
TGATAATTATTAGTTTTATTTTGCACATAATGATTATTCTTACTATTATTATGTGTATTATGATTATTATTCTTATAATTATTATAATTATATTTATTATGATTATATTATTAATAATATTGTTATTTGCATAGCTTTTGATGGCAAGCCGAGTGCTAGTCTGCTTCGCCAGCTGAAAAGTCAGGCTAAGTACAGAAGTAAGGCGATACTACCGCTGCCTCGACTGCGGCCAATATAGTGCATCGTGCAAGGGTCCTAACCACAATAAACTCTGCTGTTTCTGTGGCGGCACGGAGCACAAGCTCAAAGAATGAATGGTCAGCGAGCTCACTAGCCTCTTGTGTTCCGAAGGAGGTGCTGAACCCAAGAAGCATTTGGACGGAACAAGGGTGTGCACAGCCTTCCAGGAGGCCCTTGCAACAGCCATCAAAAAAGATGAGAGTACAGCAGGGTAACCTCAATAGGAGCAGGAAGGTTCACAACCTCCTCACCCAGCTCTGATCTGAGATCAAAGCTGATATTGTTCTTATCAGTAAACAGTACCAGGACTGGGCAGGAGCAGGATGGTACACCGACAAATTGGGCACAGTGGCCATCTGGATCCCAGATCCCGATACAAGTGTCGTATCAAGGATGCGGACGCGGTTACGTTTGGTTGAGACATAACTTGTTGACTTATGGCAGCGTGTATCTCATCCCCAACGACCGGATAGACAACTTGCAGACCAAACTGGACGATCTGGAAGACGCATTTAGGGAATGGCAAGGGAAACTCATTGTGGCTGGAGACCTCTACGCCAAAGCTCGCGAATGAAGAGAGGCTAGGCTGGACTCCAGAGGAAGACGAATCATGAAAGTGGTGTCGAGACTGGAGCTAGCAATACTCAACGCAGGCTCGATGTCTACATTCCGAAGGCCAGACTAAACAGAGACGACCCCGGACGTTTCTCTAGGCAACGAAAACCTTGTGGCATGTATCCCAGGCTGGCAGGGGATCGAAGATTACTCCGGAAGCAACCACCAGTACGTCCCATTCGACGTGCACGATAGGAGGCTAACGGTAACAATCGCAGCGGAACCCTCAGGTGGAACATAGCAAGAATGGATCGAGACAGGCAGTCCTCAGCCATAGATGAAGATTGAAGATCCCATCAAATTGCACTTACTGGGCTATCGCCAACTGCACAAGCCAGGATAAAGATCGCAACAACTATGCAGCTCATTCAAATGGCTTGCAAGATAGCGATGCCAAAAAGAGCACGAAACTTCAGAGGCGTCAAGCATTCTGGTGGAAGATTGAGCTCGCAGATCTTCGTAAGAAGTGATTAAAGCATCGCCGGTAAACACAACGAACGTCGATACGCGATCTCGACGCTGCCCTCTTGGCCACAGCGTATCAAACGGACAAAAAATCATTGAAGATGATCATCAAGGCCAGCCAAATATCGTACTGGAATGAGCTGAGCCTAGATATCGACCAGCATCCGTGGGGATTAGGGTACCAGATCGTTACTCGTAAGATGAGGACATAAACATAAGTAATCCGTCAAGATGCGATGAGCCTGGAAAACATCTTACATTCCCTATTCCCCTCAATGCCGGAGGGAGAGATTGGCTCGGCTGAGTCTGGCACACCGATGAGTCACAGTTTAGGGACGGGGAGCTGCTCACGGCCGAATCTTCCATGAGGTACAAGAGTGCTACAGGACAAGACGGCCTTCTAGTGGAAGTTGTAAAAGCCGTCGCGTAGAGTCACCCTGAGCCCTTGCTAAATATGTATAACACGAGCAGCAGGGAGGTCATCCTCCCCACCCCGTGGAAAAAAGCGAGACTTGTGCTCATAAGCAATGGCATGGGTCCAGCTGATGCTGCTTCGCCATAAAGGCCTATTTGTATGCTGGATAGGTCTGGCAAGCTCCTGGAGCAGCTGCTTAGGCCACGGTTGCTTACGACCGTGCTGTCCGTCAGTATGGATTTCGATCCAGCCTATCCACCATCCATGCAGTCCGGGAGGTTGACACGGCCTCTAAAATGACGGAGCGCGGGAATCACCTATCCCGACCTTTGTGTCTGCTGGCCACCTTAGACGTGAGAAATGCCTTCATCTCCGTCTGGTGGGACTTGGCAATGGAAGCACTCGAATGTAACTTCAATGTCCATGAGTACCTTTTCCGAATTCTCAGGGACTACTCGATCAAGCGCTTCCTCTAGTGCAATACGGGCGATGTTCCGAGAAGTTTGGAATTGTCATCGGGGGCAGCCTGGGCTCCATGCTGATACCGGATATCTGGAATATCATCAACGACGCTATCATATGTATGGCAGGCCCTGAGGGCACTTTCATGTTAGAGTATGCAGAGAACTTTGAAGCAATAATAACTGCTAGATACACCGAGGAGGCACAGCTTTTACTCAACCAGTTCATGCGCAGAGTCATATTTTAGATGAAAGACAACGGCTATCCCTAGCAGCTCAGAAGACTGACATCGTGCTACTTACAAAGAAGCGCATCAACACTTTGCGGAGCTTCAATGTAGGAGAAGCGACGGTTAAGACTAAGTCGGGTGTCAAGTACTTAAGAGTAATGCTCAACAGCAAGCTCAATTTTGGAAAGCATATTACTAGGGCAGCCGACATGGCTGCAGATGTAGTAACCTCGCATGGCATACTCATAGCCAACATCAACGGTCCCCGACCGTGCATGAGGCAACTACTGATGCGCGCTGGCGAAGCAGTAATTCTGTATGACTCGGACGTCTGGGCCGAAACGCTCTGATACGAGAAATACTGCAAGCGCATAGGGACGGTACAGTGGCGCTCTCCGAATCGAGTGCACCTATCGTACGGTCTCTGAGCCCACGGTGCTAGTGGTTCGATCTACTAGACCAGGAGGGAAATTCGTCGTCCAACAGAAGTCTGTTTTTGGAAAGTAAGAGGCATCAAGGCTCGCTTTGTCTAGCAGCATTGAGACCTGGCAAAGCTGATGAGAACGAGAGCCTAAGGGCAGATGGACGATCCGACTCATCATTCCGCAAGACAGCTGGCTAATCCGGGTGGCGGGGGAGGTCGACTTCTACTTTACCCAATTCTTGACAGAGCATGGATTGTTTTGCTCCTACCTCGCAAAATGAGGAAGGTTGCATAAGGCAACAGCCCCTATGGGGTCTTGACCAATGATGATGCCTATCACACGTTCTTAAAATGTGGCTGGTGGAGCGTATAACGTTTCGCCTTGGAGCAAAACCTCGGAGAAATCTCGCCAGACAACGTTGTCGAGAAAATGCTCCGAGGAAGAAGAGTGGAATAAGGTGGCCTGCTATGTCAGGGCCACCTTGCGCAAGAAAAAGAAGGAGATGGTTATTATAGTAAATATTATTAGCATTGTTATTATCGTTATTAACGTCATTACCGATATAATCGTTATATAACTGTTATTGAAGTTACTATCGTAATTAATATTGATATTTTTATTATTAGTATTATTATTATTATAGTTTTTATTTTTGTTATTTTTATTTTTGCTGTTATTATTATTATTGTTATTAATATCGTAATTTACGTTATTATGCTTATTATCGTCATTATCGTTATTATCGTTATTATAGCTATTAACGTTACTATCGTTATTATGGTTATTATCGTTATTTTTGTTATTATCTTTATATTACTATTATCGTAATTATTACTATTATTCTTATCATAATTATCATTAATATCGTTTTTATCGTAATTTACGTCATAATCGTTATTATCGCTATTATCATTTTTATTGTCGTTATAATTATTATTATTATTAATATTATTACTATTATTACTATTATGTTTATTATTACTCATATTATTGTTTTTATCTTTATTATTATTATTATTATTATCATTATGACCTATATAGTCGTTATCTTTATTATCTTCATTATCTTTATTATCGTAATTATTTTCACAATCGTTATTATACTTATTATCGCTGTTAATGTGTTTCTCATTATTATTGTCATTAACGTAATTTTATTTATTATCTTTATTATCATCATTATTATTGTAATTATTATTATTATTTTTATCGTTACTATCGCACGTATTTTTATTATTCTTATTGTCGTTATTATAATTATAATCGTTATAAACGTTATAAGAGATATAATTGTTATTATTGTTATTTTCTTTAATATCGATATTATTATTATTTAAATTTGTATTATTGTTATCGTTATTATTATCTTTAATATCGTTATAATTATACTTGAAGTTATTATTATCGTTATTGACTTTAATATCATTTAATCATTATTACCGTTAATATTTAGATAACACTTATTATTATCATTATTAGCGTTTTTATCGTTTATATCGTTATTATTGTTATTAGTAGTTCTTTTATCGATATTATCGTTGTTATTAATATTATAAATATTATTAATGATATTATGGTTACTATCGTTATCATCATTATAATCTCTATATTTTATTATAATCGTTATTATTAATATTTTTATTATTATCGTTATAATCTTTAAAATCGTTAATATCGTTCTCATCGATATTATTGATATTATTATTATTATTATTATTATTATTATTATTATTATTTTTGTTGTTATTATCATTATTTATGTCTTAAACTTTTTTATTATAATTATTGTTCTTTTTCTTATTATGTATGTCATTATTGGTTTTACCTTCATTACCATTACTATCTTTAATATTTTTATTATTATCATTACCGTTATTATCCTTATTATTATTAATATTAATATTGTCATTATTATTATTATGACTATAATTATTATTATCTTTATTATCGTTATTATCGTTAATATCATTATTTTTATTATTATTATTATTATTATTATTTTTATTTACGTTATTATTGCTATTCACGTTTTAGACGTTATCATTATTATTATCGTTATTATTATAGTAATCAACGATATTATCGGTATTATTTTTATTATCCATGTTATCATAATTATTATAATTATCGCTATTGCCGTTATTATCGTTAATAATATTTTTATTATTATCGTTATTGTAGTCTTTATCGTTATTACCGTTGTTACCGTTATTATCGTTATTATTGTTATTTTTATTATTACCGTTATTATAATTGTTATTATTAATATTACTATTATCATTACTAATATTATTATTATTATTATTATTATTATTATTATCACAATAATTGTTAATATCTTTATTATTATTACAAGCGTTATTATCGTCATATTTATTATCGTTATAATTGAAATTACTATTATTATTATTGTTAATATTATCGTTATTGTCGTTCTCATAGATATTATTGATAATTTTATTATTAATCTTATTATTATTATAAACATTATTATCCTTATTTTCGTTTTAATCGTTAATATTCTTATTATCCTTTTCAATACATTTATTTATGTTATTATCGGAATTATCTTTAATTTCGTTATCGTTATTGTTGTAATTATCGCTTTTGAAGTTATTACCATTATTAAAAATTAGTTATTATCGTTACTATAGTTATTATCGTTATTTTCATTATTATCGTTTATATAGTTATTATCGTTATGTTTGTCATTATTTTTATAATTATTAGTATTATAGATGTTATCGTTGTTATTATTTTTATTAATATTATTATTGTTATTTTCATTACTATCGTTACTATCGTTAAATCTCTATTCTTATTAAAATCATTATTATTAAGATTAATATTATTATCGTTATTATAGTTATGATCGTTATTATTTTTATCGATATTACCTTTATCATTACTATTTGCGTTATTAAGATCATTATTAACGTTATTAACGTTACTAACGTTATAATAGTTATTATAATCGTTATTATGGTTCCTATCGTTATTATTATGGTTATTATCGTTATTATCGCAATCAGTATTATTATCGTTATCATTATCGTTATTAAGGTTACTACCGTTTCTATCGTTATTATCGTAATTATCTATATAATTGTCATTATTATAATTAACATTATTAGTATTATTATTATTATTATTATTACTATTATTATCGTCATTATTATCTTTAGTATCTTCGCTGTTATGATTTTAATTATTATTATCGTTATTATTAACGTTATTAACATTATTAATGTTATTATGGTTATTGGCCTTTTTATTGTTATTATTGGTAAGACAGCCATTATTATCGTTATTATCGTTAATGTTGGTATTATCGTTATTATTATAATTACCTTTATTAACGGTATTACCTTTATTATCGTAATTATTTTTTTATCCATATTATAGTTATTTTATCTTAATTATCGTTAATATCGTTTTTAATATTTTTGTAATTATTATGGTTTTAACGGTGTTATTATTATTATTATTATTATTATTATTATTATTATTATTATTATTATTATTATTATTATTGTTATTATTATTATTACTATCGTTGTTGATGTTATTATCTGTATTACTATAGTTATTAACTTTATTATCGTTATTATCGTAATTATCGTCACTATCGGTATTATCATTATAATCGTTATTACCGTTAATTTCGTTATTATCGTCATTTTTATTATAATAGTTATTAATATTATTATTATTTTCGTTATTAACGTTGTTTTTGTAATTATCCTTATTATCCTTATAATTAATATTATCATTATAAACGTTATTATCGTTATTATCCTCATTATCGTTATTATCGTTAATACTATTTTTATCATTATTATCATTATTATCATTATTATTATTATTATTATTTTTATTATCGTCATCATTGTTATTATTATTATTACTATCGTTGTTGATGTTTTTATCTGTATTACTATAGTTATTAACTTTATTATCGTTATTATCGTAATTATCGTCATTATCGGTATTATCCTATTAACATTATTATTGTTACTATCGATATTATAAGTATTATGGATACTATTATTACCGTTATATTTGTTATTATTATTAATGCTATTATTTTTATTATCGATATTATCGTTACTATCGTTATAATCGTTATTTTTATCATGATCTAAATTATTATAAATATTATTATTATTATCGATAATTTTATTAATATCGTAATTGTTGTTCTTATCGTCAATATTCTTATGATCGTTATTATCACTATTATCTTTATTATTATTATTATTACCTTTATTATTATTATTATTTTCGATAGTAATATCATTTTTATCGTCTTTATCGTTATTATTATCGTTATTAAAGTTATCAACGATATTATTGATATTAACGTTTTATTCTATTTTATCGTTAATATAGTTACTATCGATATGATAATTATTATAATCGTTATTATCCTTATTATCGATATTATCGTCATTATCGTTACAATAGTTATAATTATTATCATTATTTTTATCATTATTGTCGTTTTTTTATATTATTATTATTCTTATTAATACTCTAGTTATTATTATCGTTAAAATCGTTATTATCGTTTTAATTTTCATTATCGTAATTGTTATCGTTATAATCATTAAACCGATACAATACCCAATATAATCCACCGATACAACTCCCAATATTATATCGTTATTATTAACGTTATTAACATTTTTATCGTTATTATTAATATTATTATTATTTTTATTTCTGTCATTATCGTTAATCATATTATAACTATTATTATTATTACTATTAAAGTTATTATTATCGTTATTATCGTTGTTATTAGTAATATTATTATTTTAATTATTATTATTATTTTATTATTATTATTATTATCGTTAATATCGTTAGTATCCATATTATCGTTATATTTATAATTTTCGTAATTATTATCAATATTATTATTACTTTTATTATCGACATTAACTTTATTATTTATATGATTAAAATTATCGTCATTATTATCGTTATTATCATCTTTATTGTTTTTATTATTTTTGAGGTTATTATTATCGTTAAGAACTTTCTTATCGTTTTATTGTAATTACCATTATAAATATGATTATCGATATTATTTTCGTTATCGCCGTTAGTATCGTGTTTATTGCTATTATCGTTATAAACACCATTATTTTTATAATTATTATTATGATTATTATTTTTGTTATTATTAATATTCATATTTTAATTATTATTAATATTATTATTATTTTTATTATCGTTCTTACCGTTCCTGTTATTAATATTATTAATATTATTATTATTAGTATTATTACTATTATTATCGTTAATGTCGTTATTATTTCTATTATCGTCAATATCGTGAATATCGATATTATTGTTATGTTTTCTATATTTAACATTATCGATAATATTTTTCATATTATTATTGTCGATATTTTCATTATTATCGTTATTATCGTCATAATTGATACAATAGTTATTATTGTTAATATCATCTTCGTTGTAATTATTATCGTTATTATTATTATCATAGTTATTATCGTTATAATGATTTTTATCATTATTATTATCCTTATTGTCATCATTATCGCTATAATTGTTATTTTAATTATCATCGTTATTATCATTATTATTATATTTCGTATTATTAGTAACGTTATTAACCTTATTATCGTATTTATCGTTATAATCGTTATTGTAATTATTAACTTTATTATACTTATTATCGTTATATTTGCTATTTTTATCATAATCGATTTTATTATTAATATTATTATTATTATCGATATTTTCGTTACTATCGTTATTATTATTAATTTTATTATTATCGTTATTATTATTATTTTTATCATTTTTATTGTAATTAGCTTTACTATCGTAATTATTAATTTTTTTATCGTTATTATCGTTATTATCGTAAATATCGTTTCGTTAGAATCTTTGTTATCTTTATTATCATTACTATTGTAATTTTTGTTATTATATTTATTAATGTTATTATTGTTATTTATGTAATAATCGGTATTATTATATTATTATATTTATCTTTTATTATCGCAAGTATCGTTATTATCGTTATTACTATTATAATTACTATAATTATTATAATTATTATTATTATTATTATTATTATTATTATTATTATTATTATTATTATTATTATTATCATTATTAAAGTTATTATCTTTCGCTCCGGAGCGCTTGCGCCATAATGTTATTGCTGTGAACGGTTCGCATTACTGAGTAGTTGACCCTGCAATAGGGAATGTTTCGAAGTAATTAGAAGTCATTTCTTGTTCTCTAAATTTTACAATGATGTTTATTATATTCAGTAATATCATCTTTCTTTTTAAAATATAAAGTGCATAATCAAAATTTATTTTTTAAAATATTTTATATTATTGTTCATGTAATATTTTTAATACAACGAAATTACTATAGTATTTTAAGCCGAACATAAATCGTGTTTGCTCTCACTCTCGAAAAATATTTTCTTAAATTTTCTTTCCCCATGAATAAAATTGGGTCTAAAAAATTAAATATTTAAAAAATCAACATATTATAACAAAGGCAGAAACTAAATATTTACTGATATATATCCGTCTCTGGTAATGTCCTAAAGAAGACTGAGACTGTGTATCGTTAAAACGAAACACAATATCGTCTTGTCGTTAGTGTTTTATTTCGTGATAGTTATTTGCTTTTAAGGCATGCAGCGTTGACAGATATTCGAATAAAAAGAGTATCTCATGTAAAAAATGAAATCAAAGTATATATGGTATGAACGTATATGTACCCTCTTCGTACCCGAGCATCCGCTTTTTGGGATCGTATATATATGCTCTTCGTACATGAATGATCATAATTCGAAGGTGTATATATAAGCCCGTCGGAGCGAAAGGGTTAATCCTTAATATCGTTATAATTATTCTTATCGTTTTTATCGTTATTATCGTTATTATCGCTATAATTAAGATTACCTACATTACTATCTTTATTAACGTTATTATCGTTATTATCGATATTATCGTCAATTTTAATATTACAGTTATTATTGTGATTATTTTTATCTTTAATTTCTTTATTATCATTATTACTGTGATTATCGTTAATATTGTTATAACCGTTAAAATCGTTATTGTTATTATTGTTATTACTGTTGTTATCATTAATATCGTAAATACCTCTGTTGATATTATTATTATTATTATTAATATTATTATTGTTATTATTATTTAATTATCGTTAGTATCGTTCTTATCGTTTTTATCGTTATAATCGGCAGTATCGTTATCAGCGTAATTATCGTTATTATTCTTATTATTATTTTAAACGTTATAGGCGTTGTTATTATTGATATTATTATAACTATTATTATTATTATTGTTATTGTCGTTATTATTGATATTATTGTTATTATCGTTATTTTCGATATTATTACTATTATTATTTACATTATTATTATCACTATTAGTTTCGTTATTATCATTATAATTATCCTTGACGTTATTATTATCGTTATTAACGATATAATCGGTATTAATAATATTATTATTGTTCCATTATTATCTTTATTATCGCTATTATAGTTAATATCGTCAATTTTATTATTATCCATATTATTATTTTTATCAATATCATTATTATTTTTATTATCGTTATTATCGTTGGTATAGTAATTACCGGCATTGTTGTTATTAACGTTATTTTTATTGAAATCGTTATTCTAATTATTAATATTATTATCTTTATTATGGCATGTAACGTTATTTTTGTTATTATCGTTATTATCCTTATTATTTTTATTGTTATTAGTATTACTATTATCGTTATTATTTCCATTATTGACGTTATTATCCTCCTTATCGTTATTATCGTTAATATCGTTACAATAATTATTACCTTTTTTATCGTCATTATCCTTAATATCGTTATTATTAGTGTCATAGATATTATCGTTATTATCATTATTATCGATATAAATAAGATTATCGTTATAATTATTGTTAATGACGTTATTATCGTTATTACCGCTATTATCGTTATTATCGTTATTATTATATTCTTCTTTATTATCTTTATTATTATTATAATTATTATTATAATTATTTGCACCATCGTTATTATCTTCATTTTCGTTATTATTATTATTATTATCATTATTGCCTTTATCATTATTATCGTTATTGTCGTTATTATTATTATTTTTATAAATATCAATATTATCGTTATTATTGTTATTATCCTTATTATCGTTATTGTCGTTATTATCGTTAATATTGCCATTACCATTCTCATCGTTATTATTATTATTCTTAATATTAACGTTAATATTGTTATTTTTATTATAACCGTAATCATCATTATTATTATTATTATCATTATTAGAGCAAGCATCGTTATTATTGTTATTATCGACTTTATCGTTATTATTTTTATTATTATTAGTATTCTTATTATCGTTATAATTACTGTTACTATCGTTGTTATGGTTATGATTTTTATTATCTTTTTTATTATAATTATTAACGTTATTCTCGATCTTAGCTTTATTATTGTTATCATTGGCATTACCATTATTAATACCGTTATTATCATTACAATCTTTATTATTATTATTATCCTTAGATACGCTATTTTCATCATTATCGATTCTATTATTAATATTATTATTATTATTGATGTTTTCGTTTTTGAAGTCGTTATTGTTGTTATTTTTATGATCCTCATAATCGTTGTAATCATTATTATCGATTTTATCGTTATTACAGTTTAAATTATAATTATGGTTATTATCGTTATTATCGTTACAATCGATATTTTTATTTTTATCTTTATTATCAATATTATAATTGTTATCGTTATTATCATATATCGTTACTATTGTAACTAATATCGTTACTATTATCGTTACAATTATTATTATTGTTATTATCGTTATTATTTTCATCTGTCCTATCACTTATATTATTTTACTTATTATTATTAATGTTATTATCGTTATATCGAAATTATCGTTATTATCGTCATTTTCTTTGTAAGCGTTCTTAACGTTTTTATCGTTATCATTATTATTATTTTTATTATTGTATCGAAATTATCTTTATAATCGTTATTATCTTAATTATTGTTAACTTTATTGTTACTGTTATTATTATTATTATTACTATTATTATTATCATTAATATCTTTACTTTCATTATTATTGTTATTATCGCTATTATTATTATTATTATTATTATTATTATTATTATTATTATTATTATTATTATTATTAATAATAATATAGTATCTACCGTTCATAATGTTATTATTGATTTTATTATCGTATACAGGTTATTAATGTTATCATCGTTATTGTCTTTATTATCCTGATTATAGTTAATATCGTTATAATCTTTTTTATCTTTATTATCTTTATTAATATTAATTTTATTAGATTTTATCGATTATATACTATTATCGATATTACTGTTCTTATTATTATTATTATTGTTATTATCGTGACTCTCGTTATTACCGTTATATTATCTACTTTTATTACTACCGTTATTTTTAGTATTATTACTATTATCGTTATTATCCTAACAATCATAATTATCGTAATTTTAATCCGATCGGATGTACCTATTAAATAATATTTTCGATAAACATCTAATTATTTTAACAATCTTTAGTGTATGACGGATAGAGTAAAGTATTATTTAAACAATAGTACATTTATTTAGACATAAAAAATTTGGACAAAAAACTAAAATAATTTTAATATGATATACGAATACTTCAAAGATCTTATTTCTCCACGATTGTGGGGTCGGAAGAACCTAGTGGATTCAAGCACGAAATCAAATCATTTTAGATTGACAATCTGATCTTACTTTGGAATTTTATTCCTATCATTGTAACACACAATTTCAATATCAATATGGAAAAGTCGCTGAAAGAAAGCACTACCCCAGGTGGCAGCTCAGAAGGAAAATCCACTATTGCATTATGCAATGCATCGGGACCTAGGGTTTTGGTGAGTCCCAACATCTGCAATAAGGATGAGTAGGAGCATCCTTGGAATCCTTCCAGACTTAAGATTGAAAAGAAGTTTTTTCGGGCTCTTTAAATGTGATTTCTTTGATAAAGTTTGGTAATCAAAAGGAATTAGAACTACTTCTGGATAGAAATGATATACAAATTTTATCAGATCGGGGACAAGATTTTTTTTGGCTAAAAATGTTACAGAAACAAAAGACTATAGAATCTTTAAAGGCAAGCCTACGATTAAAATTATGAAAGGAATGTTAATCTTGGGAACAGCCTTTTATATCCATAAAGATTATTAAACTGGGTAACTAAATTCTAATTCCGCTAAGTAAGAATCTCTCTTTCGAAAATGAAATGCAAAAATAAATTATACACTTTTATTAATTGTCATGCACCAATAAGTAAAGACAACAAAGAGAACCAAAATAAAGTAGAGGGATTCTGGGACCTTTTGGACGATGAAATGTAATCTCAATGTTATAAAATTCCAAAATCAAATGTAGTGATATTACTTGGAGATTTGAATGACGAAATAGGAAGAGAGAATTGATAGTCCAATAGTGAGAATTGATAGAACAATAGAGAATATGCTGCACAATAAAGAACAAATAGAAATGGAATGTGATTGCTTACTATTTGTAAGAACTTTCAAATGAAGGTAATGTCGACTTCCTTCCAGAAATTGCCAAGAAGAGCTAAAACATGGATTTCTCCAAATCCAATGCTAGGTGAATTTCAAAAAGATCGTGTAGCAATATCCAAAGGAAATATGACGGAAATTATGAATGTCAAGGTATGAAGAAGTAGAGAATTTGACTCTGATCACTATTTGTCTAAAATTCAACACAAATTCTTTTCCAACAGAAATCACAGAAGTGGGGAAAAAATAATAAAGTAAAATACACATGGACTCCAAATTACAAAAGAAACTATGGAAACATTTCAGGGAGAAATAAAAGTAACTCATTATGGGAAGTGCCAAGATTTATCTAAAGAAATAACCAACGCAGCCCAGAAAACATTTTGATCGGCCAAGCATAGAAAAAAACCTTGGTGGAACAAAATATGTGAAGATGCACTACAGGATAGAAGAAAACTTTGGAAAAAGTGCAAATGCTCGGGGAAGACTGAACACCATGACCAATTCAAACAACAAAGGAAAGACACTGCTAGAATAATAAGGGGAGTTAAAGTATCTTTCGAAAAATCACAATTTATCGACATGCAAAACAACTTTACTAAAAATAATTCACGAAATTTCTATCAGACTTTTAAGAGTTAATTAAAGGCGTATCAAGCTCCTAGAACATACTACAAAGATGAAAATGGTAAACTTGTCCTAAGCAATGCGGAAAACTGAAATACTTGCAAAATACTTCGGTCAACTTATAAACTTTCCTGAACCGAAACATAAATTGGAATTCTCTGAAACAACTGAAAATCTGGAAGAAGATATACCACCTAATGCTGAAAAAATTAAGGAAGCAATTAAAAATCTAAAAAATAATAGAGGTAGTGGGGAATACTCTATAACAGCTGAATTTTTGAATTGGTCTCTGTCAAAAATCATTAAAGAGCTGAAGATAATCTTCGAAGATATTTGGAGAACAGAGAGGTTTCCAGAAGAGTGGAAAGTAGCACTAATTCCCCCATTACTTAAAAAAGGGGAAAAACTGAACTATGATAATTATATCTTCTGCAAACTGCATTCAAGGTAATCTCAAATATATTGCTGAATAAAATAGAAACAACACTTGATAAGCAACTGGGCGAGTATCTAGCTTGATATCGGAAAGATAGAACTTGTACAGAACAAATTTTTAACTTAAAATACATATTTCGCCATAGAATACTGAATTCAAAGATATATTTATAAAATGTATAGATTTTAAAAAGGCAATTGACTCTGTTGATACAGAAACCTTAGGTAAAGCAATACGTGAATTTGGAGTTAAAAATAAATTGACAAACTTAATACGTGAAACATTCACTGACACGATTTCAAAAGTAAAATTTATGAGTGAGATATCTAATCCTCTTGAGATAAATACAGATGTAAGGCAAGGTGATGGTTTATCTCCTCTTCTGTTCAACTGTGTTCTAGAAAAAATTGGAAGAATTAGAAAGATAAAGTTAATAGAACAAAACATTCCGACAGTAACTTTGGGTAGAAAAAACAAAGGCATTGAAATATGTTGCCTAGCATTTGCAGACGATATTGCTAAAGTGTCAGACAACCTAAGTAGTGTAACAACACAAATCAATCCCTTGGATGAAATACCTAACAAAGCAGGTTTGAAAATCTCCGTAGAAAAAATTAAAATTATTAACAACATCAAGAACGCACCAAAACTTTTATCTAGAGATATTGGTGCATTGGAAAAAATAAAGAAATTCAAATACCTAGCAGAAATAATTCAAGAAATGGTTTAGAAAAATCTGCAGTAGAAGAGAGGTTACGAAAGATGGAAATAGCGTATGGTATCACAAAGTATTTTTACAACAAAAAGTGTTTATCTAAATATCTTAAAATAAGACATTACGCTACAGTAGTGAATCCAGAATGCATATAAGCGAGTGAATGCTTGTTACTAAATTAAAGATTAGATAAACTAGAAGTACTAGAAAGGAGAATCATGAGGAAAATATTAGGTCCAGTGAAAACAACAAAAGTATGGAATTTAATATCTAATGACGACATATACAGGAACAAAGAAGACATGACAGAAACGATAAAGAATGGAAGACTTCAATTTTTTGGCTATATCTACAGAATAGATGAGTCCCGATTATCAAAAAGGATACTCATGTATCTTTGGGAGGAAAAGGCAACAACTAGCTTTGATTCGAGAGTTAAAGAAATAATATAAGTGCGGAAGAAATAACAGACAGAGATTTTTAGAAAAAGGTTATTAAAAATGGATGGTTTTCAAGGAAGATTGAAGAAGGAACCTGGTGCGAAGTGATCTGAGGACAGAAAGAAGCACCATAGTGAAAAGATGAAGGAATATTGGATGGAACTGAAAGTAAAACAGCTAAGTGAGAAGAATTGAAATTGGCACGTGATCCCTAGCAGACCTCATCGAAAGAAGAAGAGGAAAGAATTATCGTTATAAAAGTTATTATGGTTATTATTGTTATTATCGTTACTACAGTTATTACCGTTATATTCCGAATTACCCTAACTATCGTTATTATCAGTATTTTTAAAATTACCGTTATTATTATCATTATTATAATTACCGTTATTATCTTTACAATCATTACATTTATTATTATCGATATTAATAATATTATTATTATATTCGATATTATCGTTATTATCGTATTATAGTTATTATTGTTATTCTTCTTATAATTGTTATTATCGTTATTATTGTTATTATTACTATCAACGGTATTATCGTTGTTATGTCTCGCAAGTTATGTACCTTAATAGAGCTAACTCCAAAGTATGTAAGCTATTCCGACCATTGCAGGTGATTTGTGCCCATTTCGGCCCTTACTTGGGCAGTTCAATTGGCTCGGCATTTGCACCGAGTGTCGAATCGATATTTCAAATGCTCACTTACCTCTTGGGAAGACAATCCAAGCTGATGGTGGAGACTTATTTCCAGATATTTGGGGGTCCTCTGATCCAAAATCTGAAGGTCCAGTGGGGGTATCCACCTTCTAGAGAGCTGCAGGGGAATCAGGCGGTATGAGGGAAAATTTTCTTTCTCTTCTTCAATTGATTCAACACCCAAAGTATCGTTATAAAGTTCGGTTTCGTGCTAAAGCTCCTTTAACAGACGACGTAGTTGATATTTTCTACCGCAGCGACGTACCTTCGGCATTAGGAGGGTAAGTAATAGGAAGAGGTGTTTGTTTGGTGGTAGGAGAGAAATGAGAAAAGTGTTTTATTATTATTTATATACATTATTATTTATTACGACAATTTTATAGCAGGATACTCGTGCGGTTCGTCCTCACCGAGCAATAAGGATTGATGAATGTATGGATATAAAGAAATCATGCACTGGTTAACAATAACAATTTTATTTATGTATTAAATGTTTCACTAAAGTACACAGATTAATTACACCTTTGGATGATGTTCCGCACGCGAACGTGGTTATTTTATTGTTTTTAATAAAGAATTTAATTTTAATTTTAATTGACGGGTTCTAACTTATTTAATTGACAAAGATAAACTCTAGCGTAAAATTCAAAGTTGGATAATGACTGCTTAAGGCTCGAGACTAGGAGCTTGCGTCTTGTTGAGTAAGGCTGCGAACGATGATTGTCTGACGACGCTCTTTGCTCCTGCTAGGGCGAGTCCGGTTGACGTCACTGCGCATGTGCGCCGCTCGAGCCTGCCGCCTAAGTGCGGTGGTGGTGGGACACGCCGTTCGCGCTTGCCGTCTGAATGCGGAGGTGGTGAGGCAGAACTATGCGAGCGTTCCTTTATTACCTCTTCCAAGTATTGCGTTCACACGGTGCTTATCACCGGATGTAATTCTGGGAGCTCTTAGCCCCTGGAATGTTGTTATCAGCAGGTGTGGTTCCGAAAATATTGTCGATATCGTTGTTGTTAATAGTTGGAACGCAGGATGTTAAAACCCATATCACCAGATGTCGTCTCGCCATAATCGATAAGTATGTCTTGCAATTATTTATTACATTTATTTAGAGATATTTCTCGCATTAATTTATTAAGGTTGTTGAACATTAATTCATTAGGGTAATTGTTAATTTTATTATAGTGTTGTATGTATATGTGTGTATTTTGTTAACATAGGTCCCAATTTGTTCGCTAATTATTATTATTATTCTTTTATGTGTTTTATGTATTATTAATAAGAAGGTGCTGGTAGTAACAGGAGTTTATAAGGTATCTTAGCTAATATTGCTAGTAGTAAAATTATCCAAATTTTGAATATATATAATAATATTTATCCTATGAATGAGCGATATGAATTTTGAAGGATGATCCCCTTCACTTAAGCTAGCTTATGTATTAATCTTTCATTTATACTATAACTTACATATGATATTCCTTTTTTTTTATTTTACATACGTTGCTTGTCGCGGGATGTAACAATTCTTATTATTATGTTAATTATTATTTTCGTTATTATTATCGTTAATATCGTTATAATCGATATTATCGCTATTATCATTATTATCGTTATTATAATTATTTTCGTTATTATTATTACCCCCTGTGGGTAGGGGGAAGTAGAATACTCCCACATTACTCCCTGCTTGTCGTATGAGGCGACTGAAAGAGACTGTGTGAATGGCGTGTGAATGTTATTTTAAGGCTATTCATACCTTTGTACTTCTTTTGTTTCCTTTTCTATTCTTTCTCTCACTCTCAAGTTTCCTTCCGTTCCTCTCCTTTCCTTTGGGGAGCTTGCCTCCCAATAATATATTTCGTATGATGTATAGTACAGAAAATGGCAAAAGCGGGCGTGGGAGGAACACCCATACCACTGCGGTGTCAGGTAGTGTCAGGCCAGGCCACCCGCCGTCGTCATTCAGCACCTGCCAGGAGCTTGGGGTAGGCAACCTGGCCCCAGCTCTGGATATTGCAACAGGAAGAACACGACAGGTAGGCGACCTGGCCTGCGGTGTCTATATCACAAGAAAGGGTACGATATGAAGAAAGCCACTTAGTGGAGTGGCTATTGGCTGCCAGGGCCATCGATAGCACACGGTTCTCCGGCCTGACGTCACCTATCCAGCCTGCGATGGGGACACCACAAGATGTAGAGAGAGAGAAACTCGCGCAAGCGAAAGTTCTCCTTGCCAAAATGAAGGTGGCTATTACTAGACAGTCCAAAGTAAACAACGCTATTAAGTAAGGGCTTCCAGAACTGGAGAACATCATAGACAGTCTCGAGTTCACTTATAAATTTCGAACAAAGGTCAATAAGCGAGCGAGGACCCTCGCCAGAGTTTCTCAGAGCCCTGGGGCAAATTCTATAACTGATGCTGGCGCAATTAAGAGAATAGCCACAAGCCCGCCGCTGTTGCCTGAAGAGAGCCTCAAAAGACCGATGCAATAGACGACGACGTCTCTTGCCACCACGTAGACGGAGTTCGAGAAGAAGAGAAGAAATAAGGATAAAACTTCGAAGATGGCGGCGGAACATCCACAGCAAGAGAAAAAGAAGCCGATCAAATCGAAGGATAGGCCGAGAAATGAAACGAGGCAGGACGCGATCCTCCTGAAACCTCCGCAATGTCAATCTTACACAGACATAGACGGAGCCAACCAACAGCACTTCAAGACTAGCGCCGCAGAGGTAGACGTTAGATCGGTCCGGCAGACCAGAACCGGAGGGGTTCTCCTCGAACTGAAGAATACCATTGCTCATATCAGGGCCTCATTCGCAGAAACCCTAAGGAAAAGAAGTAGGAGAAACGATCAGCATCACGGAACAGGTCCCTAGAGCTACGCTGGAGATACGGGACTGCGATTGCTGCGCATCGTTGGTGGAAGTCGAGGAGACCCTAAATAGGACCATGCCAGTCTACTCGGGGAAACTTGAAGATAGATTGATTAACCCCAACGCGAGACAACAATGCTTGGCCCTCGTCAAAATAGAAGAAGAAGCAGCTGCGAAGCTTTCAAAGGCCGGCCGAGTGCTGGTCGTCTTCGACAGCTGCAGGGTCAGGTGAAGAACAGAAGTGAGGCGATGCTACCATTGTTTCGATTATGGTCACTATAACGCCTCGTGCAAAGGCCCTGATCGGAGAAAATTTTGATATTTCTCTGGCGAGCATAAGATCAAAAATTGCTAGGTCAGAGAGGCTTCTTACTACCTGTGCAACCATAACGTTGATGTACCTAAGAAGCACCGGGCGGGATCAAGGACCTGCAAAGCTTTCCAGGAGTCCCATGCAACAGCCAACAAGAAGAAACAAGGATGAGAGTACTTCAGGGCAATCTTAAAAGAAGCAGGGCGGCACACCACCTTCTAACCCAGGTGAGACATAACTCCACGACTTATTTCAGCGTATATCTCTCCCCGAACGTCCGGAAATACTACTTCCAGACCAACCTGGACGATCTGGAAGACGCGTTCCGGGAAATTCAAGAGGATCTCATTGTGACTGGAGACCTCAATGCCAAAGCTCTCGAATGCGTGGAGGCCAGGCCGGACTCCAGAGGAAAACGAATCATGGAGGTGGCGTCGAGACTACAGCTATCAGTATTCAACACAGACTCGACACCAACCTTCCGAAGGCGGGACTACAGATTGACGATCCCGGACGTACCTCTAACCAACGAACAACTTGTGGCAAGAGTCGCAGGCTGGCGGGAAATTGAGGATTATACCGGGAGCGAACATCAGTACATCCTTTTCGATGTACACGATGACAAGGGATCCCACAGGATGCGAGGACGTTGGAATACATTGTGCATACTCTATTCCCCTCACAGCCGAAGAGAGAAATTAGCAGGGCTGCGCCTGGCATAATCGAAGGGCCACAATTTACAGAATAAGAGCCGCATTTTTTGACATTCTATGTGGAACAAGAAATCTCCAGGTCCTGACGGTCTTCCATCGGAAGTAATTAAAACTGTCGCGCAGAGTCACTCTGAGCTCTTGCTAAACATGTACATCATTTGCCTCAAGTGGAGCACCTTCCCCGACCCGTGGAAGAAAGCGAGGCTTGTGCTGATCAGCAAGGGCAATGGTCCAGCAGTGGCAGCTTTGTCATACAGGCCTATTTCTATGCTCGATACGGCTGGCAAGTACCTGGAGAAGCTGCTTATGCCATGATTGCACGCAGCCGTGAGGGATTCGATGGATCTTGTCGCCCGCCAGTATGGATTTCTATCCGGCCTCTCCACCAGCCACGCAGTCACGGCCGCCAAAATGACGGAACGAGGGATTCACCATTCCAGCCCTTTGTGTCTGCTGGCCTCCTTAAACGTGAGAAATGCCTTCAAGTCCCACAGGTGGGACTTGGCATTTGAAGAGCTCGATCGTAACTTCAGTGTCCCGTAGTACTTACTCCGATTTCTCGGGGACTACTTGAACAAATGCTTCCTAGAATACAATACAGGCAATTTTCCGAGTAGCTTAGAGTTGACATCGGGGACAGACCAGGGCTCCATACTGGGACCGGATTTCTGAAATATTTTCTAAGACGGAATCCTTCGTATGGTAGTCCCTAAGTGTGCTTTCTTCGTCGGGTACGCAGATGACATTGCAGTTGTCATAATTGCAAGAGATATGGAGGGTGCACAGCTGCTGCTCTTCCAGGTCATACGCAGAGTCATTTTCTTGATTGAAGACCACGGGCTATCCGTAGCAGTGCAGAAGCCAGAGATCGTGCTACTTACGATGAAGCACATCAACACCTTGCGCAGCTTCATCTTAGGAGACGCGGCGGTCCAGACTAAGTCGGCTGTCAAAAACTTAGGTAGAACGCTCGACAACAAGCTCAATTTCGGACAGCACATAATTAGTGAAACCGACAAGGCGGTAAAAGTAATAGCCTCGCTTGGTACACTCATGGCCAACGTCAACGTTCCTCGACCGTGCATGAGGCGACTACTGAGGTGCGCTACTGAAGCAGTGTTGCTGTATGGCGCGGAGGTCTGTGCCGAAGTACTGCGATACGAGACATACCGCAAGCGCATAGCGGTGGTACAGAAGAGGGTAGCTCTCCGAATCTCGTGCTCCTACTGTACAGTCTCTGAGCCCTCGGTGGTAGAGATTGCGGGGTTAATCCCAATCAATCTACTAGACCAGGGGGAGACAATTTGTCCACCAACAAATGCCCTTTCTGGGAAAGGAAGAGGCAACAAGGTTCGCCAGGTCTAGCAGTTTCATGACCTGGTAAAGCAGATGGGAACGTGAGCCTAAGGGTAGTTGACCATCCGACTCATCAGTCTGCTAGACAGCTGGCTAAACCGGGAGGCTGGGGAGATCGACTTATATCTCACCCATTTCTTGACAGGGCATGGACTCTTCTGCTCCTACCTTGCAGAAATGAGGAATGTAGCAGACGGCAACTGTCCCAATGGCGACTCGACCATCAACGACGCCTACCACACATTCTTCAAATATGCCCGTTGGAGCGACGAACGTCTCGCCTTGGAGCAAGACCTCGGAGTAATCTCTCCGGGCAACGTTGTCGAGAAAATGCTTCGAGTCCAGGAGAATTGGAACGAGGTGGCATGGTATGACAGGAACATCTTGCATAGGGAAAAGATGAAGATGTTCGGCCCATAGATGCGCCGCGAACGTTGCTCCAGTCTTCTGTCCCGTAGAACGGTAGAGTCCCGTATAGGGACCTGATGCAATGACGCCATCCCGAAGTAATTCCACTTGGCGGTTCCGGGATAGTTTTACTATGCCACTAGGTTGGATATGAGTTTACTCGGTAGTGCCTATTCCAACGATGAGCGCGACACTTCATGGACTTAAGTGGAGGACCCAAAGTGCCCCTATGGCGGATGGGGTCTCTGAGTTAGTGCCTACAGTTTGGTATTCTCAGACCATCAAAAGAAAAATTATTATTATGATAATTATTATTATTATTATTATTATTATTATTATAATTATTATTATTATTAGTATTAGTATTATTGTTATTATAATTATTATTATAATTATTATTATTATTATTACTATTATTATTATTATTATTATTATTATTATTATTATTATTATTATTATTATTATTATTATTATTATTATTATTATTATTATTATTATTATTATTATTATTATTATTATTATTATTATTATTATTATTATTATTATTATTATTATTATTATTATTATTATTATTATTATTATTATTATTATTATTATTATTATTATTATTATTATTATTATTATTATTATTATTATTATTATTATTATTATTATTATTATTATTATTATTATTATTATTATTATTATTATTATTATTATTATTATTATTATTATTATTATTATTATTATTATTATTATTATTATTATTATTATTATTATTATTATTATTATTATTATTATTATTATTATTATTATTATTATTATTATTATTATTATTATTATTATTATTATTATTATTATTATTATTATTATTATTATTATTATTATTATTATTATTATTATTATTATTATTATTATTATTATTATTATTATTATTATTATTATTATTATTATTATTATTATTATTATTATTATTATTATTATTATTATTATTATTATTATTATTATTATTATTATTATTATTATTATTATTATTATTATTATTATTATTATTATTATTATTATTATTATTATTATTATTATTATTATTATTATTATTATTATTATTATTATTATTATTATTATTATTATTATTATTATTATTATTATTATTATTATTATTATTATTATTATTATTATTATTATTATTATTATTATTATTATTATTATTATTATTATTATTATTATTATTATTATTATTATTATTATTATTATTATTATTATTATTATTATTATTATTATTATTATTATTATTATTATTATTATTATTATTATTATTATTATTATTATTATTATTATTATTATTATTATTATTATTATTATTATTATTATTATTATTATTATTATTATTATTATTATTATTATTATTATTATTATTATTATTATTATTATTATTATTATTATTATTATTATTATTATTATTATTATTATTATTATTATTATTATTATTATTATTATTATTATTATTATTATTATTATTATTATTATTATTATTATTATTATTATTATTATTATTATTATTATTATTATTATTATTATTATTATTATTATTATTATTATTATTATTATTATTATTATTATTATTATTATTATTATTATTATTATTATTATTATTATTATTATTATTATTATTATTATTATTATTATTATTATTATTATTATTATTATTATTATTATTATTATTATTATTATTATTATTATTATTATTATTATTATTATTATTATTATTATTATTATTATTATTATTATTATTATTATTATTATTATTATTATTATTATTATTATTATTATTATTATTATTATTATTATTATTATTATTATTATTATTATTATTATTATTATTATTATTATTATTATTATTATTATTATTATTATTATTATTATTATTATTATTATTATTATTATTATTATTATTATTATTATTATTATTATTATTATTATTATTATTATTATTATTATTATTATTATTATTATTATTATTATTATTATTATTATTATTATTATTATTATTATTATTATTATTATTATTATTATTATTATTATTATTATTATTATTATTATTATTATTATTATTATTATTATTATTATTATTATTATTATTATTATTATTATTATTATTATTATTATTATTATTATTATTATTATTATTATTATTATTATTATTATTATTATTATTATTATTATTATTATTATTATTATTATTATTATTATTATTATTATTATTATTATTATTATTATTATTATTATTATTATTATTATTATTATTATTATTATTATTATTATTATTATTATTATTATTATTATTATTATTATTATTATTATTATTATTATTATTATTATTATTATTATTATTATTATTATTATTATTATTATTATTATTATTATTATTATTATTATTATTATTATTATTATTATTATTATTATTATTATTATTATTATTATTATTATTATTATTATCATTATTATTATTATTATTATCATTATTATTATCATTATTATTATTATTATCATTATTATTATCATTATTATTATTATTATTATTATTATTATTATTATTATTATTATCATTATTATTATTATCAATATTATTATTATCATTATTATTATTATTATTATTATTATTATTATTATTATTATTATTATTATTATTATTATTATTATTATTATTATTATTATTATTATTATTATTATTATTATTATTATTATTATTATTATTATTATTATTATTATTATTATTATTATTATTATTATTATTATTATTATTATTATTATTATTATTATTATTATTATTATTATTATTATTATTATTATTATTATTATTATTATTATTATTATTATTATTATTATTATTATTATTATTATTATTATTATTATTATTATTATTATTATTATTATTATTATTATTATTATTATTATTATTATTGTTATCCATATTATCGTTATTATTATTATTATTATTATTATTATTATTATTATTATTATTATTATTATTGTTATCCATATTATCGTTATTATTATTATTATTATTATTATTATTATTATTATTATTATTATTATTATTGTTATCCATATTATCGTTATTATTTTTATTTAATATCGTTATTATCATTATTACTACTATAATTATGATAATTATTATCGTTTTTAAATTATTATAATTATTATCTTTAATATTGTCAATATGATCTTTAATATCGTTATTGTTTTTATTGCTATTATCTTTATTATCGTTATTATTATTAACGATATTATCGTTATTATCGTTATTACTGTTATTATTGTTTTTATTATTATCGGTATTATTGTCAATATTGATGATATTATAATCGATATTATTGTAAATATTGTTATTATCGTTGTTATCATTATTATTGTAATTAATATTAAAGTTATTGACTTTATTATTATTACTAGAGTTCTCATTATTATTGATACTAACGTTATTATTGTTATTATTATTGTAATTATTATTGTTATTAGCATTAATATCGTTGTTATCGTTATTACTGTTATTATTGTTTTTATTATTATCGGTATTATTGTCAATATTGATGATATTATAATCGATATTATTGTAAATATTGTTATTATTGTTATCGATGGTATTATCATATTATCATTATTATTGTTATTATTATTATCGTTGTCAATGTGATTATTCTTATTTTTGTTATTATTATTAATATTGTTATTATCGTTTTTATCATTATTATTGTTATTAATATTAAAGTTATTGACTTTATTATTATTACTATAGTTCTCATTATTATTGATACTAACGTTATTATTGTTATTATTATTGTAATTATTATTGTTATTAGCATTAATATCGTTGTTATCGTTAATATCTTTATTATTTTTATTATTATTATTATTATTTTCACCATTATCGTAATTTTCGTTACTATCAATATTATTATTATTACTGTAATCGTTATTATCGTAATATAATTATCTTTATTATTGTTATTATTGTTAATATCGTTCATATCGATACTATCTTTATTATTATTATTATTATTGTTATTATTATAATAGTTGTTATCGTTATTATCCTTGTTTTCATTATTATTAATATTACTATTATCGTCTTTTTGTCGCTATCGTTATTATTCTTATTATTATTATTATTGACGTTATTATCGTTATTACCGTTAATCTCTTTCTTATCGTTATTATCGTACATAATAGAATTTTTATTATCATTATTATCGTTATTATCGTTCTGTTGTTATTATTAATATCGTTTTTATCTTTTTATCTTCATTATCGTTCTTATTATTATTACTATTATCGTTATAATCGTTATTGTTATAAATCGTATAATCGTTATTATCGTTATTATTAATATTATTTTTATCGTTATTGTCGTTGTTATCGTTATTATTATTATTATTATTACTATTATTATTATCCTTAATATCGTTATTATTATTACTACTATTATCGTTACTATCGTTCTTATTATAATCGGTATTATTGTAATTATCGTTATTATCGTTATTGTCGATATTGTTATTACTATTATTACCGTTATAAACCGTTATTATCGTCATTATTATTAATTTTTTCGTTATCATCGAAATCATCGTTAATATTGTTAATATTATTATTGATATTATGGTTAAATTTGTTAATATTATTATCGATATTATCGACTTTATCGTATATATTATTATCATTCTTAACGTTATTATTGTTATTATTGTTATCAATATTATGTTTATTGTCGTTATTATCGTTATTATTGATATCGTTATTATCGTTATTAACGTTATAATTGTTATTTTTGTAATGATTACTATTAACATTATCGTTTATATCGTAATTACCGTTATTATAAATACTATTATTATTATTTTCATTACCATTATTATCGCTAAAATCGTTATTTGTATAATTGTTAAAGACATTTTATCTTTTTTAATATTATTACTTTTATCACTACTACAATTATTATCGTGATTATCTTTATTATAATTATTATTCTTAATATTGTTATATTTATCTCTATTATTAACGTTATTTTCGTTATTGTTGTTATTATTATAGTTATTATTATCGATAATATCGTTAATATTGTTATTATTATTATCGTTATCATCGTAATTAACGTTATTATGGTCATTATGTATAAAATTATTACCATTATTATCGTTATTATCGTTAATATTGTTATTACGTATATTATTATTATTATAGTTATTATCATTATTATTTCTATTATTATTATCAATATTAATGTAAATATCGTTATTAATTTTATTATTATTATAGTTATTATCGTTATTACCGTTATTCTTATAATTATTATTATCATCATTATCGTCATTATTTTTACTATTTATATTATTATTACCACTATCGTTATTATCGTTATTATTATTATTATTATTATCGGTATTATCTTTATAAACCTTTTTATTATTATCGTTCATATCGTTCCTATAGTTATTATCGTTATTATAGTTATTATCGTTATTATCGTTAATATTGTTATAATTATTATCGTTACTATCGTTAATATCTTTTTTATCTTAATTATAATAATTATTACTATCGCTATTATGGCAGCTTTTGATTTTATCATCGTTTATATGATTAATATATTCATTATCGTTATTATTTTTATTATTATTAAATTTATTATCGTTTTTATCAGTATTATTACTATTACTATTATAGTTTTTATCGTT
The DNA here is from genome assembly GCF_910589235.1 of Vespa crabro. Lineage (NCBI taxonomy): Eukaryota > Metazoa > Arthropoda > Insecta > Hymenoptera > Vespidae > Vespa > Vespa crabro. Next base: position 466,807 of record NC_060970.1, on the reverse strand, counting down.
TTCATTATTTTCGTTATTATCGTTTTAATCGTTATTATTGTTATCGTTATTATCGTTATTTTCGTTATAATAGTTATTAATGTTATTACTACTATTATTATTGTAATTATATTTATTATTATTATTATTATTATTGCCGTTAAAATTGCTATTATTTTTAACGATATTATAATTCTTATTGTTAATACTATTATTATTATTATTGTCTTTACTGTTGTTATTATTATCGTTATCTTCGTTAATATCGTTAATAATCTTATTATTATTCTTAACGTTATTATCGTTATAATCGCTATTATTGCTTATATTAATATCGTTATTGACGTAAATACAGTTATTGATTTTATTATAGTTAATATCGTTATTATCGTTATTATCGTTATTATTGTAAGTATTATTATCATTTTTATCGTTTTTATTGATATTATTATTATAATTATTTTCCTTATTATCATTATTTTTGTTATTATCGTTATTATTGTAATTATTATTATCGTGAATATCGTTATTATCGATATTATTATTATTATTATTATCGGTGGTATCTTTATTATCGTTATTTTCTTTATTATTATCATAGTTATTATCGTTATTATCGTTATTATTGTTATTATTATTATTATTATCGATATTATCGTTACTATCGTTATTGATATCATTTATAACATTTTTATTTTAGTTATATGGTATTATATTTATCGTTATTATCATTAATAACCTTATTATCGCTATTATCGTTATTATTATTATCATTACTACTATTATTATTGTTATTATCGTTATTATTAGTATTATAGTTATTCATATAAATATTATTATCGTTATTATGATTATAACTTTTATTATCGTTATTATCGATTTATAATTGTTATCGTTATTATCGTTATTATTGTTATTATTACTGTCATTATTATCGTTAATATCGTTGTTATATTTATTAATGTTACTATTATTATGGTTATTATCCTTATTATCGCTATTATAATGATCATTGTTATTATCGGTATTATCGTTATTACTGTTATTATTATTATTATTAATATTTTTATAGATATTATCGTTGTTACCGTTTTTCTCTATATTACCGTTATTATTGCTATTACAATTATTATTTTTGTTATCGTTATTATCGATATTATCGTTAATATTGTTATTATCTTTATTATTATAAATTTTGTTATCGTTATTATCGTAATTATCGTTATTATTATTATTATTATTATTATTATTATTATTATTATTATTATTATTATTATTATTATTATTATTTTCGTTATTATATTTATTATCGCTACTATCGTTATAATCGTTATTATGGGTATTATCGTTAATATCGTTATTATCTTTATTAATATTAATATTATTATCTTTATTATCGTTATTATCGTTATTATTTATATTAATATTATCATTGTTATCGTTAATAATATTATTGTTATCTTTATTATCGTTATTATTGTTATTATTTCAACTATTATTATCGTTATTATTGATATTATTTTTAATATCGTTATTAATATTATTATTATTATCGTTAATATCGATATATCGGTATTATTATAATCGATATTATCGCTATTATTGTTATTATTGTTATCGTTGTTATCTTTACTTTCGTTATTATTATCATTATTATTATTATGCTTATTATCGTTGTTAAGGTTACAATTGTTACTAATATTTTCGTCAATATCTTTATTATTGTTCCTTTTATTAATATAATTATTATCATTATTATCATTATTATCGTTAATATCGTTATAATCGTTATTATTATTACAATTATAAACATCGTTATCATTATTATTGCTACTAACATTAATATTATTATTATTATTATCGTTATTATTGTTTTTATTTAATCGCTCTTATCGTCATGATCGTTATTATTGTTATTATTACAATTATTAATATCGATATTATCCTAAATAATGTTATTATATTATAGATATTATCGTTATTATCGTTATAATTATTATCGTTAAAATCGTTTTTATGGCTATTATTGTTATTACTTTCATTATTACTTCTATTATTGTAGTTATTATCGTTATTATACTTATTATTTTTAATATTGTTATTGCTACTTTTATCATTATCCTTATATCGTAATAATCGTTATTATTGTTATTACTATTAACATTATTATCGTTCTTATCATTATAAACGTTATTGTCATTATTATTGTTATTAGTATTATCGTTATTAACGTTAGAATCAATGTTATATATATTATTCTTAGAAATATTATCTCTATTATCGTTATTATCGTTATTATCGCTATTATCTCTATTATGGTTATTATCGTTATTATCGTTATTATGGTTACTATCATTATTATTATTATTGTTATAATTATTATTGTTTTTATTATCGTTAATATCTCTTGTATGATTATTATTATTAACGTCATTATTATTACTATTGTTTCTAATGTTATTATCGTTATTAATGTCATTATTACTTCCGTTATTAACGTTAAAATCGTTATTATTGCTATTATTATTAACGTTATTATCATCATTATCGTTATTATTCTTTTGATAATTATTGTTATAATCTTTATTATTGTTATTGTTATTACTATTAGTATAGTTATTATCATTATTATTATTGTTGTTATCGTTTATATCGTTATTGTCGTTATTATTGTAATTATTATTATCTTTGAACAGTAATTATCTCTATTTACGTTAATGTTATTATTATTATTATCGTTATTATTGTATCTATCGTTATTATCGTTATTATTATTATCGTTATTATATTTGTTATTATAGTTATTATTTTTTTTATCATCATTAACGTTAATATTGTTATTATTATTACAGTTAGTTTTGTTATTATTGTTATTATAGTTATTATCATTTTTATCGTTTTATCTTCATTTCCGTTCTCATTATTATTTCTATTATCGTTATTGTTATAATCCGTATAATCGTTATTATCGTTATTACTTTATTATTGTTATTATTATTAACATTGTCATCGTTATTATCCTTATTTACTTTATCTTTATTATTTTTATTATCCTTTTTTTTGTTATTATTATTATCGTTGACTTCGTTATTATCCTCATTTTCGATATTATTATTATTATTTTTATCGTTATTGTCTTTGGTATCGTTATTAAAGTTAATATGGTTATTATCTTGATATTTATTATTAATATTATCGTTGTTATCGCTATTATCCTTATTTTCGTTATTATTATAATTAATATTATTGTTTTTATTGTTGTCATCTTTATTAGTATTATCGTTATTATCGTTATTATCCTTAATATTGTAATTATTATTATTATTAATATTATCGTTATTATTGATATTAATGCTGTTATTATTTTCGTTATTAACGTAATTCTCATGATTAATTTTATTATTAGTATCGTTATTCTCGTCATTTCCTTTATAATCGTTTTATTTATGATTATTAACGATACTATCGTTACTACTGATTTCTTAAATATAGCTATTACCGTAAATATAGTTATTACTACTAGTATTATTAATGTTATTATCGATATTATCGTTATTATTATTATTGTTATTATCGTTATTATCGTTATTATTTTTATTATTGACGCTATTATCGTTATTATCCTTATTTTCGTTATTTTTCCTATTATTGTTGTTGTTATTATCTACGTTCTCGTAGATTATTGATATTTTTAATATAGTTATTATCGTTATTACTGTTTTTATTATTATTGCTATTATCGTTATTATCGTTCTTATTGATATTTTTGTTATAATTATTATCGTTATTAACGTTATTATAGATATTATTATCATCGCCAATATCGTTATTATTATTATCGTTATTATAGTCATTATCGTAATTATTGTTATTTTTGATATTATGATTATTACTATTATCGTTATTATCGTTATCATTATTATCGTTATTATCTTTATTATCGTTATTGTTGCTATTATCATTATTATTATTATCAATATTATTGTTAATATTATTGTTATTATTATCGTTAATCGTTATTTTAGTTATGATCGTTATTATTAATATTGTTATTATAGATAATATCGTTCTTTTCTCTATTATTGTTTTTATTATTATCCTAAATATAGTCATTATCGTTATTTATTATTACTACTATTATCGGTATTATAGTTGTTATTATAATCGTTATTATCATTATTATCGTTATTATCGTTATTATTTTTATTATCGTTATTATTGTTATTATTGTTATTATTTTTATCGATATAATCGTTAATATTATTATTATTATCGAAATTATCGATATTATCGATATTATCGTATTTATTATTATCGTTATTATCGTAATTATCGATACTATTACTATTATTATTATCGTTAATATCATTATTATCCTTATTTTCTTTATTATTATTATAGTTATTATCGATATTATCGTTTTTCATGTTATAATAATTATTATTATTTTCGATGTTAACTTTAATAATATAATTATTATTATCGATATTATCGTTATCATTGTTATTGTCATCATCGATAATATCGTTATTATTGTTAATATTATAATTATCGTTATTACCGTTAATTACCTTATTACCGCTATTATTGTTATTAATGTTAGCATTACTACTATTATTATCGTTATTATCGTTATTACTATTATTATTATTATTATTATTATTATGCTTATAGATATTATCGTTAATAATGTTATTTTTATTATCGATATTATCAATAATATTGTTAATATTATTATCGATATTATAATTAATATTGTTAATATTATTATCGATATTATCGACTTTATCGTATTTATTATTATCATTATTATCGTTATTATTGATATTATTGTTGTTATTAATATTATATTTTTCGTTATTATTGTTATTATCGATATTATTATTATTATTATAATTATTATTATTTTTATTGTTATTGTTATTAGCGTTATTATCGTTTTTATTTTTATTATTAATGTCGTTATTATCGTAATTAGTGTTTTTCTATTTATTATCGTTAATATCTTATTTAAATAATTTTCTTTGTAGTTATTTACGTTATTATTGTTATTATTAGTATTAATATAATAGGTCTAATGGTTCTTATCATTATTATAGATATTATTATTTTGATAAATCTTGTTATTATCGTTAATTTTGTTCTTATCGTTATTATCGTTAATATCGTTATTAGTGTTATTATTATTATTATTATTATTATCTTTATTATGGTTATTAGTATTATCGTTATTATTGTTATTTTTATTATTTCTAATAACGTAATTATCGATATTATTGTTATAATTATACTGATATTATCGTTATTATCGTTATTATTTTTATTATTATTAAATTTATTATGGTTTTTACGGTATTATGATTATTACTATTAACGAAACTATCGTTTTATTATTATCGTTATTATCGTAATAATCGTTATTATTGTTATCGTTATTATCGTTATTTTCGTTATAATGGTTAATAATGTTATTGCAATTATTTTTATTGCTATTATCTTTTTTATTATTATTATTAATATTGCCGTTAATATTGTTATTATTATTAACGTTATTATAATTATTATCGTTATTACTATTGTTATTATTATTGTCGATATTAACGTTATTTTCTTTAATAGCGTTATTATTGTTATATTTGTTATTATTACTACTATTATTATCATTATTTCTGTTGTAATCGTTAATATTACTATTATTAATATTATTATTACTTTTTTTATTATCGTTATAATAGCTATTATCGTTATTATCATTATTATTGTTATTATTATGATCGTTATTAACGTTATTTTCGATAATTTCTTTACTATCTTTATTATTATTATTATTGTTGTTGTTATTATCGTTATTATCGTTATTACTATTACTACTATTGTCGTTTCAATCGTTAATACCATATCTATATTACCTTTACTATAGTTATTAATGTCGATGATATTATTATTGTTATCGTTATTATCTTTTATATTGCTATTAATAATATCGAAATTAACGTTATTTTCGTTATTATTGATATCGCTAATATAGTTATTATCGTTATTATTGTTGTTATCGTTATAATCGTTATTATTATTGTTATTATTTAGGTCGCATAATCGTTACTGTTATTAGGTTTAATATCGTTATTATCCATGTTATTGTTCTGATTATAATTATTCTTATAACTTTCATCATTAATTGCGAAAATATCGTTATTATCTTTATTTAATTATTTTTATTGCCGTTATTATCATTATTATCGTTATTATCGTTATTACTATTATTACTATTGTCGTCTTTGTCGTTAATACCATATCGTTAATAAATTTATTATAGATATTATAGATATTATTATCGATATTATCGTCATTATCGTAATTATTATTATCTTCATTGTCGTCGTCATGTTTATTATCGTTATTATAGTTATTATCAATTTTATTATTGTTATTATTATTGTCTTTATTATCGTAATTATGGATATCGTAATTATTGTTTTTATCGTTATTATTGTCATAATGTTATTATATCTATTATTATTATCGTTATTATCGTAAATTATCATTATAATTATTACTAGTATTATTACTATTATTATTATCGTTTTTACCGTTATTATCGTTATTATCGATATTGTAATTATTATTATTTCCATTATAATCATTATTATCGTCCTTATTAATAATATAATACCTTTATTATCGATATTAGAGTTACCAATTTTATTATTATTACCGTTATTATCGTTTTTATCGTTATTAACGTTAAAAATTATATTATTATTATCTATTTTATCGTTATTATCGTTATTACTACTATAATTATGATAATTCTTATTGTTTTAAAATTATTATCATTCTTATCTTTAATATTGTCAATATTATCGTTAATATTGTTATTGTTTATATCGCTATTATCATTATTATCATTATTATTATTAGCGATATTATCGTTACTACCGGTATTACTGATATTATTGTTATTATTATTATCGATATTATCGTCAATATTGTTGTTATTATTATCGATATTATTGTTAATATTGTTATTATTATTATCGATAATATCGTTATTATCGTATTTTATATTATCGATATTATCGTTTTTATACTTTTTATCGTTATTATTGATATTATTTTATTTTTCTATTATTTTTATCGATATTACCGTTAATATGGTTACTATTATTATTATTATTATTATTATTGTGTCGTTATTATCTTTATTATGGTTATTATTACTATCATTATTATTATCGTTATAAACGTTATTATCGTTATTATAATTATTACTTTTTTATTACTACTATTAATATTGTTATTATCGTTTTTATATTTATTATTCTTAAAATTGTTATTATTACTCCTATTATTATTCTTATTATCGTTATTGTCGGTATTATTTTTATTATTATTAGTATAATTATCGTTCTTATCATCATAATCGTTATTTTCGTTATTATTGTAATTATTATTATCGTTAGAAACTTTTACATCGTTATTATCTTTATTATTACTATTATTATCATTGTTAATATCGTTATTATCGTTATTATCATTATTACTGTTGTTATCGTTTTTACTGTCATTATAATAATTGTTATTATACTTATTATCGTTAATATTGTTTTTGTTGTCATTATTATTTTCGCTATTATCGGTTGTATCGTTATTATCTTTATTATCTTTAATACGATTATTATTATTATCGTTATTATCGTTATTATTAGTGCTATTTTTATCGTTATTATCGTTATTATTGCTATTAGCGTTATAATTACTATTATTATTATCGTTATTATCGTTATTAACGTTATTATTATTACAATTCTTATTATTATTATTATTATCGTTATTGTCGTTATTGTTATGATTGATAATATCGTTATTACCGTTATTATTGTTATTATTATTATTATTATTATCGTTATTATCTTTATTATTATTGTTATTATTGTTTATATCGTTTTTATCGTAATAATTGTTATTATTATTATCGCTATTATCGTTACTATCTTTAATATCTCTATTATTACTACTATTTTCATTGTTATTATCGTTATTATAGTTATTATCTTTATTATCATGATTAACGATAATATTGCTATTATTATTACTGTTATTATTGCAATTATCGTTATTATATTTATTATCATTTCTATCGTTTTATCTTCATTATCGTTCTTATTATTATTACTATTATCGATATTATCCTATAGTTATAATCCGTATAATCGTTATTATCGTTATTGTCTTTATTATTGGTATTATTATTATTGTTGACATCGTTATTATTCTTATTATTATTATTATTATTATCGTTGACATCGTTATTATCGTTATTTTCGTTATTATTATTATTATTTTTATCGTTATTGTCGTTGGTATCGTTATTATTGTAATTATTATTATCCTTATTATTGTTATTATCGCTCATATTCCTCTCATTATTAGTGTTCTTAACATTATTATTGCTTTTAGTATTATTATTAGCAATGTTGTTATCAATTTATCGTTATGATCGTTAATTATGTTATTATCTTGATAATTATTATTAATAGTATCGTTGTTATTGATATTATCCTTATTTTCGTTATTATTAATATTAATATTATTGTTTCTATCGTTGTCATCGTTATTAGTATTATCGTTATTATCGTTATTATCATTAATATTGTTATTAATATTATTATTATTATTATCGTTATTATCGTTATTAATGCTATTATTATTACACTTATTAACGTAATTATCGATATTAGTTTTATTATTATTATCGTTATTATCATTATAATCGTTATTTTCGTGAATATCGTTATATCCTTTGTTATTAATATTCTTATTATTATCGTTATTATCGTTATTACCGATATTATTATTATCGTAAAAATCTTCATTATCGTTATTATTTTTATTATTATTATGGGTATTATTATAATTACTATTGTCGTTATTATCGTAATTAATGTTATTATAGTTATTATAAATATCATTACTATTAGTATTATTACTTATTGTATTATTAGTATTATTACATATTGTTATTATTATTATCGAATTGATCGAGATTATCGTATTTATTTTTATCATTATTATCGTTATTATTGCTATTAGCGTTATAATTACTATTATTATTATCGTTATTATCGTAATTAACGTTATTATTATTACAATTCTTATTATTATTATTAACGTTAATATGGTTATTATCGTTATTTTCATTATTATTATTATACTTATTATCGTTATTATCGTTGTTAATGTTATTATTATTATTATTATTATCGATATTATCGTTATTGTCGTTATTGTTATGATTGATAATATCGTTATTATTATTAATATGGTTATTATAATTATAGATATTATCGTTAATAACCCTATTATCGTTATTATTACTTTTATTGATATTATTAAACTATTATTATCGTTATTATCGTTTTCAACGTTATTAGTGTTATAATTGTTATTATTACTACTATTATTATCGTTATTATCGTTATTATCTTTATTTCCCCTCATTATTATTATTAGTTTTATTGTCGTTTATATCGTTATTATAGTTATTATCGTTGATATATTTATTATCCTTATTATTATTACTATTATCTAAATTAATGTTAATTGTGTAGTTATTATTATCGACCTTATCGTTATCCTTAGTATTATTAACGTTAACATCGTTATTATCGTAATTATGGTTATTACCATAATAGTTATTATCGTTAATATCGTTGTTATATTTATTATTATTATTATTTTTATCGTAAGTATCGTTATTATCGTCATTATTATTACTAATATTATCGTTTTTATCGTTAATTTATATTATAATCGTTATTATCGCAATTATCGTTATTATCGTTATTATCGTTATTATCGTTATTATCGTCATTATCGTTATTATTTTTATTAATATTATTGTTATTGTTATCATTATTATTGTTATTATTTTTATTATTGTTATTATCATTATCAATATTATCGATATTTTCGTAAATATTATTATTGTTGCTACCGTTATTAGTGTCATTATAGATATTATGACTATTATTATTAGCGTTCTTTACGTTATTATTGATATTATTATTATTATTGTTATTCGTATTATTATTGTCATTATTACCTTTATTATTGTTATTATTATTATTATTATTATTATTATTATTTCCGTTATTATCTTTATTATTACTATTATTATCAGTATTAATATCTTAATTATTATTATTATCGTTTTCATTATTATTACTATAATTATTATTATTGTTATTATCGTTTTTATCAATATTTTTAAAATTATTATTGTCTTTATTATCGTTATTTTCGTTATTATCGTCATTATTGCTACTATCGATATTATTATTACTACTATCGTTATTATTGTTATTTTTATTATCCTTATTATTGTTATTATCGTTATTACTGTTATTACTTTATTTGTTACCACTATTATTATCCTTACTATCATTATTATTGCAAACATTGTTAATATTGTTATTATTACTACTATTAAAATAATTATCGTTCTTAACGTTATTAATGTTAAAATTATTAACATTATTATCGTTATAATCATTACAATCGTTATTATTGTTATCATCATTATTATTGGTATTATTATTATTGTAACTATCTTTATTATCGGTATTATCGTTATTATTATTATCGTTATTATTGTTGTAATCTTTATTATAGTTACTATCATTATTATCGTTATTATTCTCATTATCGATATTGTTATAATCCTTATAATCGTTATTATCGTTATAATCGTTAATATTGTTATTATAATTATCGTTGTCATCGTTATTAACCTTATTTTCTATTTTATTATTAATATTTTTATCACTATTGTCGTTGTTATCGTTATTTTTGTTAATAATAATATTATTATTATTATTGTTATTATAATTTTATCGTTATTATCGTTATTATTATTATCACTATTATAGAAATTATCGTTATTATTAAAATTTTTATTTTCATCACTATCGTTATTATTGTTATATTTATCATTATTTTTATTAATATCGTTATTATCGTTATTATCGTTTTTATTATTATTATTATTATTATTAATATAATTATTGTCATTATTAACGTTACTATCGGTATTATTGTTATTATTTTAATCGTAGTCATCGTTATTATCATTTTTATCGCTATTATCTTATTATTATTATTATTATCTTCGTAATCGTTATTACCGTTATTTTCGATATTATTTTTATTACTATTATTATTATTACTATCCTTATTATCGGTATTATTGTTATTATTATTTACGTTATAAACGTTATTATCGTTATTAACTTTATTATTATTAATTTCATTATCGTTATTACCGTTATAATCGTTAATATTATTATTATTATGGATAATATTGTTATTATCGTTATTATTGTTAATACTGTTATTATTGTTATTATTACTACTATTATTATTATTATCTTTATTATTGTTAATATTGTAATTATTACCTCTATTATTATCATTTTTATCGTTTACACCGTTATTAATCTTAGTTTCCTTATCATTATTATCATCAATAATGTTATTATAGTTGTTATCGTTATTATTGCTATTATTATTATAATTTTTATCGTTATTAGCCCTTTTATAGTTATTATTATCATCCTCATTATCGTTATTAGCATAATCGTTATTATCGTCATTATTGTAATATTTTCTATCGATATTATTATTACTATTATCGTTATTATCGTATCATTATTATCCTTATTATCTTTATTAAGGTCATTATTGCTATTATTATTACTATTATAATCGATAATATCTTTATTATTAATATCGTTATTATAGATAAATCGTTATTTTTTTGTTATATTTTTAATATTATTATTATTGTCTCTATTATTATCGTTATTATCGTTATAATCGTTATTATTGTTATTATTACTATCGTTATTATCTATATTATCGTTATTATCTTTATTATCAGTATTATAATTATTGTCATAAATATTATTATCGTTATTATCATTATTATCTTTATTATCGTTATTATCTTTATTATCAGTATTATAATTATTGTCATAAATATTATTATCGTTATTATCATTATTATCTTTATTATCGTTATTATTGTTATTTTTTTTATCGTTATTACCGTTAATATCTTTGTTATTTTATTATTATTAAAATTATTATCGATAATAACAATAATATTGTTAATGGTATTATCGATATTATCGTTAAAATTATTATTATTATTATCGAAATTATCGGTAATATCGTTATTATCATTATCGTTATTATTATTATTATCATTGATATCTTTATTATCGTTATTATTATATTTATTATTATCGTTATTATCGTTATGAACGTTAATATTGTTAATATTATTATCGATAATATCGTAATTGACGTTATTATTGTTATCGTCATTACAGTTATTATCGTTATAATTGTTATTATTACTATCGTTATAATATTTGTTATCGTTATTATCGTTACTATTATTTTATTCCTATCGTTATTATAGTTATTATCGATATTTTTGATATTACAATTATCGATGTTATCGTTATTATCCTTATCATCATTATTAATACTTTTATTATTATCGTAATTTTCGCTATTATCCTTAATATTATTATTATTATTATTATTATTATTATTATTATTATTATCCTTATTATAGTTATTATTGTTATTATAGTTATAATTGTTATTATTCTTATCTTTATTTCTTTATTATCGTTGTAATTCTTATTATTATTATTGTTATTATCGTTATTATAATTATTATTGTTCTTATAATTGTTGTTTTTCTCATTATTATCGTCATTAACGTTATTATTGTAATTATTTCTATCGTTATTACCGTTAATACCATTATTATCGTTAATACCATTATTATCTTTATTATCGTTAGTATCGTTATTATTATTATTATTATTGTCGTTATTATTGTTAATATTTTTATTACCGTTATTTTCGTAATTAACCTTATTATCAATAATATTATTATTATTATTATTATCGTTATCATCTTTGTTATTGTTATTATTGTCATTATTACTATCGTTAATATCGTTATTAACGTTAGTATCTTTATTATTGTTGTTACTAATATCGTTATTATAGATATTATAGATATTATTATTATTATTGTTATTCGCCATTATCGTTATTGTCGTTTTTATTGTTATTATAATTATCTTTATTATCGTTATTATTGCTATTATTATTACTATTACTATTATTATTATTGCTTTTATCGTTATTATTATTATAATCATTGTCGTTATTATTATTATCGCTAACATCATTATCGTTATTATTGTTACTATTGTTATTGTTACTTCTATTTTTGTCACTAATATCGTTATTTTCGTTATATTTGTTATTATTATCATCGATATTGTCGTTAGGATCGTTATTGACTTTATTCTTATTATTTTTATTATCGTTATAATCATTATTATCAATATTATTAATATTACTATTGTTGTTATTAACGTTATTATCGTAATTATTATTATTGATTTTATCTTTTTTATCGTTATTATTACAATAATTATTTTCGTTATTAAAGTAATTATCGTTATAAATTTCATTAATATTATCGTTATTATAGTTATTATCGTTATAATCGTTATTATTATTACTATTATTATCATCACTATCGTTATTATTGTAACGATGAATATTATTATTATAATTGTTATCGTCATTTTTATTATAGCTATTATCGTTATCGTCGTTATAATCGTTATTATTATTATTATTATTCTCGTTATTATCGAATTATTATAATGGCTATTATCGTTATTATCGAATTATTATTATGGCTATTATCGTGATTATTGTTATTATTGTTACTTCTATTTTCTTTTTTATAATTGTTATTATCGTTAATAGCGTTATTATTGTTATTATCGTTATTATCGTTATTATTAGTATTATTATTATGTTTATTATCCTAATTATTATTATTAGTATTATCGTTACTATCGTTATTATCGTTATTATCATTATTATCGTTAATATCGTTATTATATCTACCATTATTAATTGTATTATTATTGTAAATATCGTTTTTTGCTATCACATTTATAATTATTATTGTTAACATCATTATTATTGTTATTAACGATATTAATGTTATCATTGTTATTGTTATTATCGTTGTTATCGTTAGTACTGTTATTAATATTATCAATATTAACGTATTTATTATTATCGTTATTATTGTTATTATCGTTATTATCCTTATTATTGATTTTATTTTTTTTATTACTATTGTTGTTGCCGATATTATCGTTATTATCGTTATTCTCGTTATTATAAATATTATATTAATTATTACTATCGACATTAACGTTAATATTATTATTGTTATTATTGATATTATCGTTAATATTTTTATCATTGTTTTCGATTTTGTCTTTGTTATCGATATTATTATGGTCGTATTATCGTTATTATTGTTAATATAGATATTACTACTACTACTATTATCTTTATTATCGTCATTAACGTTAGTATTATTTTTATTATTATTATTAGTATTATTGCCGTTATTATCGTCATTAATATTATTATTATTATCGTTATTACCGTTATTATCGTCATTATTGTTATTATTATTATTGTTATTACCGTTTTAATAGTTATTTTTGTTATTATTATTATAGTTATTATAAATATTGTCGTAAATATCAATTTAATTTTTTTTATTATTTTCGTTGTTATCGTTATTATGGTTATAATTATTAGTATTATTATCGTTTCTATTATTATTTTCGTTTTTATACTTATTATTATAATAAATATTATCGTTGTTATCTTTATTGATTTTATTATTATTATCGTAATTATCGTTTATAGCGTTATAAGCAATATTATTATTATTATTATTAGTATCGTTATTATCGTTGTTATTGTTATTATTGTTTTTATTGTTATTATTCCTAATGTTTATATCGTTATCATCGTTATAATCGTTGTTATTATTATTATTATTACTATTGTCGTTATTATCGTTATTAACGTTATTATTTTTATATTTTTTATCGTCTTTAACGATATTAACGTTATTATCATTACTACAGTTCTTTTCGTTATTATAATTATGATTATTATTATTATTAATATTATTATTATTATTATTATTAATATAGTTATTTTCGTTATTATTGATATTATCGATATTATTATTATTACTATTATCGTTATTATCGATATTAGTTTATAGTTATTATCGTTTTTGTCGTTATTATTGTTCCTATTATAATTATTATTATCTATATTATCGGTAATAGTGTAGAGATCTCTTTTATTCTTATTATTATTATCGTTATCATTGTTATTATCATTATTATTTTTATTAATATTCTTTTTATTGTCGTTATTATAATTATAATCGCAATTATTTTTATTATTATTATAATTATTATTATCGTTATTATCGTTGTTATCGTTATTATTATTATTATTATTATTATTATTATTATTATTATTATTATTATTATTATTATTATTATTATTATTATTATTATTATTATTATTATTATTATTATTATTATTATTATTATTATTATTACTATTATTATTATTATTACCGACATTATCGTTAACGTTGTTAATGATATAATCGATATTATAGTTATTATCATTATTATTAGTATGGTTATTATCGTTATTATCGTTATTATTATTATTATTATTATTATCGATATCATCGATACAATTGTTAGTATTATTATTACTGCTATCGTTATAATCATTAATATTATTATCGTTATTATCTTTGGTATCGTTACTATCGATATTATCATCATTATTATCGTTATTATCGTTATTATCGTCATTATCGTTATTATTGTTATTATTATTAATATTATTATTATCGTTATTATTTATATTATTATTATCGATATTGTCGTAATTATAGCTATTATTATTATTATCATAATCATTCTTATCGTTATTATATTAAATTTTGTTTTTATTATTACTATTATTATCTTTATTATAGATACTATTGTTATTAATATTTTCGTTATTATCTTTTTTCCTTTTATTATTATTATTATTCTTACTATTATTATTATTATTATCGATATAATAGTTATTATCATTGTTATATTTATTATATTTATTATTATTATATTTATTTTCGGTATTATCCTTATTATTGTTATTGTTATAATAGTTAATATCGTTATTATCGTTGTTATCGTTATTATATTTATTATTATTACCTTTATTTCCGTTATTATCCTTATTATTGTTTTCGTTATTATATTATTATCGTTATTATTGATATTATTGTAATTATTAATTTCGATATTATCAATTTATCATTATTATCGATCATATTGTTTTTATTATTATCGTTATTATAGTTATTATTATTGTAATTATTATCATTATTATCGCTATTATTGTTATTATCAATATTATTGTTATTATTATTATCGTTATTATCGATATTATTTTCGTTATTATCTTTATTACCGTCATTAGCGTTTTCAATGATATTATTATTTTTACCGCTATTTTCGTTATTATTATTGATATTATTATTGTTTCTATCGTTGATATTGTAATTATTAATACCGATATTATGGATATTTTCATTATTATTTTTATAATTGTTTTCATTATAACCAAAATTATTGTTACTATCGATATTATCGTCATTATTATCGTTATTATTGTTAAAAATATTATTATCGAAATTACCGTTATTATTGTTAATATTATTATTATTAATATCGTTATTACCTTTATTATTTTATTTGTGTTATTATTATAAATATTATTTTCGTTATTACCATTACTATCATTATTATTATTATTGATATTATTATTATTATTTTTATTATTATCATTATTAGCGTTATTATTGTTATTATTATTATTATTTTTATTTATATCTTTATTATCAGTAATATTGCTATTATTGTCATTATCTTTATTATTGTTATTATTATTATTACTTTTATAATTATAGTTATTATCGTTATTATTATTATTGAATTTACTATTGATATTATTGTTGTCGTTATTAACGGTTTTTTTTATGAACGGTATTACCGTTGTTTTTATTTAAGTAATTACCTTTATTAATGTTGATATTATTGTTTTTATTATCATTATTATCATTGTTAACGTTATAATTGATATTAGTGCTTTTATTACTACTATTATTATCGTAAGTATCATTATTGTCGATTTATTAATATTATTATTATTATTATTACCGTTATTAACGGTATTATTATTGTTATTATCGTTGTTATTACTATTATTATTATCGTTATTATCGTAATTATTATCTGTTTTGTCGTTATTAACGTTAATAATTTACCGATATTATAGTTATTATCAATATTTGTGTTGTTATTGTTATTATTTCGATTACTATTTCCGTTATTATCGTTATTATCGTTAAGAATAATATTATTATTTTCGTTAATATCGTCCTTCACGTTAATATTATTATTATTACCGTTATTATCGATTTTATCGTTATTATTGTTATAATTATTATCGATATTATCGTAATTATTGTTGTTATTATTATTATTCTTAATATTATGGTTATTATCGTTAGTATCGATATAATCTTTATTATTGTTATTATTATTGTTGTTATTATCGTTTTTATCATTATTATTATTATTACTATTGTTGTTATTATCGTTAATACCATATCGTTATTTTATTTATTATATTTATTAATGTCGTTATTATTAATATTATTATCGTTATTATCTTTAATATTGCTATTATTAATATCGAAATTAACGTTATTTTAGTTATTTTTGATATCGTTAATATAGTTATTATCGTTTTTTTTTGATATCGTTAATATAGTTATTATCGTTATTATTGTTTTATCGTTATTATCGTTATTATTATTGTTATTATTATTGTCGTATTATCTTTACTGTTTTTATGTTTATTGTTGTTATTATCGTTGTTATTGTTCTTATTATTATTAATTTTATAGCTTTTATCGTTAGTTTAGATAATATCGTTTTTATCTTTATTATTATTATTTTATTGCCGCTATTTTTGTTATTATCGTTATTACTATTACTACTACTGTCGCCTTTATCGTTAATACCATATCTTTATTATATTTATTATAGTTATTAATGTCGTTATTATTATTATTATTATTATCGTTATTATGGTTATTATCGTTATTATTATTAATAATCATATTATTATTTTGATTGTCGTCATTTTTTTTTATCGATATTATTATTATTATTATTATTATTATTATTATTATTATTAATATTATTGTCATTATTATCGTTGTTATCGTAATTATTATAATCGTTATTATCAATATTACCGTTCTTATGGTTACTATTATTATTATTATTATTTTTAGAATTATTATTGTTGAAATTATAGTTAATTTCTTTATTATGATTATTATTATTAACGTCATTATTATTATTATCGTTGATAATGTTATAATGGTTATAAATGTTATTATTATTATCATTCTTAACATTAAAAATCGTTTTTATTGCTATTATTAATGTCGTTATTATCAATATTATTATTATTATTATCATTAATATCGTTGTTATCGTTATTATTGTTATTACTATTAACTTTTATATAGTAATTATACCTATTAACGTTAATATTAATAATAATATTCTCGCAATTATCGTATTTATCGTTATTATTATTAATATTATAATCGTTATTATCCTTACTAACTTTAATATATCTATTATTATTATTATTTTCATTGTTATTATCGTTATTATAGTTAATATTTTTATTATCGTTATTATGGTTACTTTTCTTATTATTATTGTTGATATTATCGCTAATATCTTTATTATGATTATTACTATTAACGTCATTATTACTATTATCGTTTTTAATGTAATTATCATTATTAATTTTATTATTATTATCGTTATTATTATTATTATTATTCCTATTACTTTCTTTATTGTCATTACAATGGTTATTATCATTATTATCGTTATTATTGCTATTATTGATATCGTTATTATCATTATTATTAATATTATTATTATTATTGTTATTATCATTATTATCTTTATAATCGTTATTATCGTTATTATCTCTATTATTATTATTATTATTATCGTTTTATCGTTATTATCGTTTTTATTATTAGCAGTATTGTCGAAAATATCGTTATTACTATTATCGATTCATATCTATGTTATCGTTATTATTATTTTTATTATTATTATTATTGTGATTATCGTTAATATTGTTATTAATTTTTTGCGATGTTACCGTTATTATGGTTACTATTTTTATCGTTATTTTAGTTATTATCGTTATTATTGTTATTACTACTATTATTATTAACGTTATTATCGTTATTATCGTTATTCTTATTATTATTATTATCGTTATTATGGTTATTAGTATTTTCTTTATTATCCACATTATCGTTATTATTGTTATTATTATTAATTCTAATAACGCAATTATCGATTATATTATTATAATTATACCGATATTATCGTTATTATTGTTAATATTGTAATTATTATTATTATTATAATCGTTTTTATCATTATTAGCGTTATTATCGTTAATATCGTTATCATATTTATTATTATTATTATTATTGTCGTTATTATCATTATTATCTTTATTGTTATAATTACTATTGTCGTTATTATCGTTCTTATTATTATCGTTAATATCTATAATATCACCATTATTATTATTATTAATTTTATTATCGTTATTATCGCTATTAATGTTCTTATTATTATTGTTATTATCGTTATTATAGTTATTATTATTAATTTTATTATCGCTATTATCACTAATATCGTTTGTATCTTCAATATCGTTATTATATTTATTATTATTGTTACCGTTACTAGTATTATTATCGTTATGATCGTTATAATCCTTATTATTATTTTTATAATTATTATTATCATTATCGTTATTTTCGTTATTATCGTTATTATCGTTATTAAAAATATTATCGTTATTATTATCATCGTTATTATAGTTATTATCGTTTTTATTATTATCGTTATTACCTTTTTTGTTGTTGTTATTGTCATTATTATTATTATCGATATTATCGTTAATATTGTTATTATTATTATCGATATCAACGTTATTATCGTTATTATAAGAAACTTTAATATCGCTATTATCGTTATTATTGTTAATATTGTTATTATTATTGTTAATTTCGTTATTTTTTTATTATTATTATCGTTATTTCCATAAATTCGTTATTATCTTTATTTTAATTATTATTATTATTGTTATTATCGTCATTATCGTTAATAGCGTTATTATCGTTATTATCGATAACGTTAAAACCGTTATTATCGTTATTATTATTATTAAAATTATCTTTATTATCGTTAATATTGATAATATTAATATCTATAATATCATTATTATTGTTATTATTATTATCGACGATATCTTTATTATCCTTATTATTGGTATTATTAATATTTCTTTTATCGTTATATTCGTAAATATTGTCATTTTTATTATCCTTATTATCGTTAATATTATTATAATCGTTATTATTGTTAATATTATTATTATAATTATCTATATAATTGTTAATATTTTTATTAATATAATCGATATTATCTTTATTTTTCTTATTAATATTATTGATGATATCATTCTTATCCTTAGTATCATTTTAATTATAATTTTTATTTTCTTAATTATCGTTATTGTTGCTATTATTATTATTGTTATTAATGTCAATATCGGTATTATCTTTATTATTGTTATTATTATTAAAGTAATTATCGTTATTATAGCTATTATTATCATTTCTATTAACTATGTCATTGTTATAATTATCGATATTATCGTTATTATATTTATTACTATGATTATTGTTACTATTACTGCTATTATTATCTTTATTATCGTTATGATCATTATTATTATTATTATTTTTTTTATTATCGATATTATCGTTATCATCGTTATTCTGATAATTATTATTATCGTTAATATCGTTATCATCGTTATTTTCGTTATTATTGTTTTTACCGTTTCTATCGTTGTTATAATTATTATTATTATCCTTATTTTAAAATCGTTATTATCGTTATTATTGTTAATATTGTTATGATTACTACTACTGTCATCGTTATAATCGTTATTATAGTTATTATTCTTAATATAGTTAGTATTACTTCTATTATTATCATTATTATTGCTGTTATTATTATTATCGTTAAATACTTTTTTATCGTTATTACCTTTATTATTACTATTATTATCATTGTTATTATCGTTAATATTGTTATTATAATTATTATCGTTATTATCGATATTATCGTTATTATTATAGATAAATTATAGTTATTATCGTTATTATTGCTTCTGTTGTTGTTATTATTATCGCTATTATTGTTAGCATCGTTATTACCGTTATTATCTTTAATAATATTATTATTATAAACGTTACTATCGTTATTGCCATTGTTATCATTATTATCTTCATTATTAGTATTATTATTATCGTTATTATCTTTATTATCGTTATATTTGTTATTAATATTATAGTTGTCACCGTTATTATACTTACTTTCTTTATTATTATTATTATTATTAATGCCATTATCGTTGTTTTCGTTACTAATGATATTACTATTTTCGTTAATATCGTTGTTATTGCTATTATTATTATTATAATTTTCGATATTATCATTAATATTGTTATTATTATCATCGTTATTATTGTTACTATCGTTATTAACGTTATTATCGTTACTATCGTTATTATCTGTATTATTATTATTATTATTATTATCGTTAATATCATTATTATCGTTATTTTCGTTATAATTATTATATTTATTATCATTATTATCGTTAATAATGTTATTATTATTATTATTATTATCGATATTAAGGTTTATAATATTATTATTATGATCGATATTATCGTTAATATTGTTAATATTATTATCAATATTATCGTTAAATTTGTTAATATTATTATCGATACAATCGACTTTATAGTTTATATTATTAACATTATTATCTTTATTATTTTTATTGTTATTATCTTTATTATAGTAAATATCGTTATTATCTTAATTATTACTAGTATTATTATGGTTATTATCGTTATAATCGTTAATATTATTATCGTTAACAATGTTATAAGCATTATTATCGTTATTATTGTTATTACTGTTATTATTACTAATACTATTATCGTTATAATCGTTATTATAATTATTAATCTTAATATTGTTATTATTACTTCTATTATTATCATTTTTATCGTTATTGTCGTTATTATTTTTAATATTATTATTATTATTATTATTATTATTATTATTGCCGTTATTAAATTTATAATCGCTACTATCCTTGTAAGCGCTTTAATTGATATTATAGCTATTATTTGTTTTAATATTACTGTTATTATTGTTATTATCGTTATTATTAATATTATTATTATTATTATTATTATTGTAGATATTAACTTTTTTAGCGTTATTATTATCATTATTATTATCGTTATTATTGTTATTATGATTTTATCTTTATTATCATTATTATCGTTATTATCGTTAATATCGTTATTATCTTTATTAATATTAATATTATTATCTTTATTAGCGTTATTATCGTTATTATTAATATTAATATTGTCATTATTATCGTTAATAATATTATCGTTATATTTATAAACGTTATTATTGTTATTATTTGTATTATTATTATCGTTATTATCGATATTTTTTTAATATCTTTATTAATATTATTATTATTATCGTTATTATCGATATTATCGGTATTATTATAATCTATATTATCGCTATTATTGTTATTATTGTTGTCCTTATTATCTTTACTGTCGTTATTACTATTGTTATTATTATTTTTATTATCGTTGTTATCGTTACAATTGTTATTAATATTTTCGTTTATATCGTTATTATTTTTCCTTTTATTATCGTTATTATCGTTATTATTGCTATTATTAATTTAATTATTATCGTTATTATCATTTCTATCGTTATTATCGATATAATCGGTATTATTATTACTATTATAAACATCGTTATCATTATTATTCTTACTTACGATAATATTATTATTATTATTATCGTTACTATCGTTATTATTATAATCGCTATTATTGTTATGATCGTTATTATTGTTATTATTACAATCATTAATATCGATATTATCGTATATTGTTATTATTATTATCGATATTATCGTTATTATCATTATTATTATTATCGTTAAAATCGTTTTTATGGCTTTTATTGTTATTACTTTCATTATTACTTCTATTACTGTAGTTATTATCGTTATTATACTTATTATTTTTAATATTGTTATTATTACTTTTATTATTATCGTAATATGGTATTAATAGTTATTATTGTTATTATTATTAATATTACTATCGTTCTTATCATTATTAACGTTATTATCGTTATTATTTTTATTAGTATTATCGTCATTAACGTTTGTATCAATGTTATATGTTATTCTTAGAATTATTATCTTTATTATCGTTATTATCTTTATTAGCATTATCGCTATTATCGTTATTATCGTTAATATCGTTATTATCTTAATTATTATTAATTTTATTATCGTTATTATCGTTATTATCGTTATAATTGTTATTTTTATTATCGTAATTATAGTTATTGTTGATATTATTGTAATTAGTGTTATTATTATTATAGTTATTATCGTTATTATTGTTAATATTATTATCGTTATAATTGTTAATATCGTTATTATCTTTATTGTTGTTCTTATTATAATCGCTGTTATCGCTATTATTGTTATTATTTTAATCGTTGTCATCGTTATTATCATTGTTATCGCTTTTGTCATTATTATTATCTTCGTAATCGTTATTACCGTTATTTTCGATATTATTTTTTACTATTATTATTATTACTGTCCTTAATATTGCATTTATAATTTACGTTATTAACGTTATTACCCTTATTATCGATATTATTGTTATTGTTATTATCGATGTAATTATTATTATTCTTATTATCGTTAATATTAATATTATTATTATCGATATTTTCGTTATAATCGTTATCGATAATATCGGTATTATCGTTATTATAACTATTATTATTTTCCTTATTATCGATATTATCTTTATTTTTATTACTATAATATCGTTATTATGGTTAATATAGTTATTTTTATTATCGTTATTATTATAATTAGTGTTATTACAGTGAATATTGTTATTATCTTTATTATTTTTCTTATTATAATCGATATTATCGTTACAATTATTATTATTATTATTACTATAATCGTTATCATCGTAAATATTATCTACGTTAAAAAAGAATTATCTTTAGTAACGTTAATATCGTTATTATCGTTATTATTGTTATTATTTTATGATTATTATTATTATCGTTATTATCGTTATTGTCATAAATTTCGTTATTATCTTTATTATTAACACTGTTAATATTGTTATTATTATTATTATTATTATTATTATTATTATTATTATTATTATTATTATTAGTATTATTATTATTATCTTTATTCGTTATTATCGTTATTATCTTTATAATTGTTATTACTAATATCGGTATTATAGATATTATAGTTATTATTGTTGTTATTATTACTATATTTATCGTAATTATTGTTCTTATTCTTATTATTATTATAATAATAATCTTTATTATTATCATCGATATTATCGTTCTTACCGTTATTCTCTTTATTACCGTTATTACCGTACTGAATATAATTTTTATTGTCTTTATTAACGTTATTATTGTTATTATTGTTATTATTAAAATCGCTATTGTCGATTTTATTGTTATTATTATTATATATATTTTCGTCAATATCTTTATTATCGTTATTATCGTTATAATTATTATTATTATTTTTGTTATTATTGTTATTATCATTATTTTCGCTATTATCGTTATAATTTTTATTATTATTATCGCTATTGTCGTTTTAATCGTTATTGACCTTATTATTATTACCCTTATTATCGAATTTATCTTTACTCTTATTACTATTAATATTGTTATTATCATTATTATTCCAATTATCAATATTATTATTGTTATTATTATTATTAATATCGTTATTAATATTTTTATTATTATCGTCATTATCGATATCAACGATTTTATTATTATTATCACTATTGTTATTATTATGATTATTATTATGCGTCATTATCGTTATTATCGTCATTAATATTATTATTATTATAATCGTTATTGTCGTTATTATCGTCATTTTCGTTATTATAGTTATTATCGTTTTTATTATTATTATTACTATCGTCATTATCATTTTTATTATTATCGATATTACCGTTAACTTCAATATTAATAATTTTATAATTTTCGTTATTTACGTTAGTATCGTTATTTTCGTTATTATCGTTATAAGTGTTGTTATTATTATCGTTATTGTCGATAATATCGTTATTGTTGTTATTATTGTTATTATTGTTACAATTATTATCTAAATTATCGTAATTATCTTTCTTATTGTTATTATTACTATATATAATTATCGTTTTTATTTTTTTTACTGTTATTATTATTATCGTCCTCATCCTTATTAACCTTATTATCGACATATTATTATTATTATTATCGTTATTATCGCTGCTATCGATAATACTTTTAATATTAATATCGTTATTATTGTTATTATCGTCATTATTGTTATTATATTTATCGCAATTATCGCTATTATTGTTATTATTATTAATATATTTATCGTTATTATTATTATTATTATTATTGTTATTATTGTTATTATTGTTACTATTAGTATCATTATTATATTTACTATAGTTATACATGTTCTTATTATAATTATTATTATCATTATGATCGTTAATATTGTTAATATTATTATTGATATTATCTTGAGTATTGTTATAATTATTAACGATAATATCTTTAATATCGTTATTATTATTATTGCTATTATTGTTATTAACGTTATTATCGTTATTATCTTTAATATGATTATTATTATTAACGTTATTATCGTTATTGTCATTAATATATATATCATCATTATTATCGTTATTATCGTCATTATTGTTATTAATATTATAATTGTCACCGTGATTATACTTACTTTCGTTATAATTATTATTATAAATTAATGTTGTTATCGTTGTTACGTTACGATTGTTATTACTATTATCGTTAATATCGTTATTATTGTTCTTTTTATTATCATCATTATCGTTCTTATGCTACT
Source organism: Vespa crabro (assembly GCF_910589235.1). NCBI lineage: Eukaryota > Metazoa > Arthropoda > Insecta > Hymenoptera > Vespidae > Vespa > Vespa crabro. Next base: position 440,575 of record NC_060970.1, on the reverse strand, counting down.
ATTATTATAATTTTATCGTTATTATCATTATTATAGTTTTTATCGTTATTCTTGTTATCGTCATTACAGTTACTATCGTTAATATTGTTATGATTATTATAGTTATTATTATTATTATTATTATGGTTATTATCTTTATTACCTTTAATAATGATATTATTGTTATTGTTACTTGTATTATTAACGTTATTATATTTATTTTCGTTATTAATATTATTATTATTATTATCGTTATTATCGCTATTATTAATGTTATTATTATTGTTATTATCTTTATTATCGTTATTATAGTTATTATTATAATAATTATTATCGTTACTCTCATTATCTATATAATAAATATAATCGTTAATTTTGTAAATATTATTATTGTTATTATCCTTATTATTGTTATTATTATTATTATTATTATTGTTAATATTATAATTATTATCGTTATTATTTTTATTGATTTTATTACTATTATCGTAATTATCGTTAATAGCGTTATAAGCAATATTATTATTGTTATTATTTTTATCGTTTTTATCAAAATTATTGTTACTATTATTATCGTTATTGAAGTTAATAACGTCATTATCATTATTATTCCTAGTATTATTATTGTCATTATCGTTATTATCTTTATTATCGTTATTATCGCTATTATCGTTATTATTGATATTATAGCTATTATTACTATTAATATTACCGTTATTATCGTTACTATCGTTATTATGATTATCGTTATTATCGTTATTATCGGAATTATCATTAATATCGTTATTATCTTTATTAATATTAATATTATAAGCTCTATAATCATTATTATCATTATTATTATTTTTAATATTGTCATTATTTTCGTAAATAATATTATCGTTATCTTTATTATCGTTATTATTGTTTTTATCACTACTATTATTATCGTTATTATCGATATTATTTTTAATATCGTTATTAATATTATTATTATTATCGTTATTATCAATATTATCGATATTATTATAATCGATAATATCGCTATTATTGTAATTATTGTTATCGTTATTATCTTTACTTTCGTTATTATTATTATTATTATTTTATTATCGTTATTATCGTTATTATTGCTATTATTAATATAATTATTATAGTTATTATCATTATTATCGTTATTATCGTTATAATCATTATTATTAATACTCTTATAAACATCGTTATCATTATGATTGTTTCTAACGATAATATTATTATTATTATTATCGTAAATATTATTAATATTATCGATATTATCAGTATAATCGTTATTATAATTATCGTTAAAATTGTTTTAATGTCTATTATTGTTATTACTGTTTTTATTACTACTATTATTGACGTTATTTTCGTTATTATACCTTTTATTTTTAATATTGTTATTATTACTTTTAGTATTATCGTTATTATCGATATAATCGTTAGTATTGTTATTAATATTATCGTTATTAAGGATAGTATCAATGTTATATATATTATTCTTAGAATGATTATCTTTATTATCGTTATAATCTTTATTAGTATTATCGCAATTATCGTTATTATCGTTATTATCGTTATTATTGCTATTTCTATTATTATTTTTATTATCTTAATTATCGATATTATCGTTAATATTATTATCGTTATTATTGTGATTATTACTGTTATTATTATATTTATTGACGTTATGAACGTATTTATCGTTATTAATATTATTGTCATTCTCGTAACTATCGTTAATATAGTTATTATTTTTATTATCAACTTCATTATCGTTATTATTGTTATCGTTATAATCGTTATATAGTTATTATCTATATTATCGTTATTGTTCTTATTATTATTAACGACATTATCAATAATATTGTTATTAGTTTTATAGATATTATCGTTATTATCAGTATTATTACTATCGTTATTATCGACATTATCGTTATTATGGTTACTATTATTATTATTATTGTTATAATTATTATTTATTTTTATTATCGTTAATATCATTCATATGATTATTATTATTAACGTCATTATTATTATTATCGTTGATAATGTTATTAACATTATTAATGTTATTATTACTATCACTATTAACGTTAAAATCGTTATTATCATTAATGTCGTTATTATTCTTCTTATTATTATTCGTTATTATCGTTATTATTGTTATTGTTATTATTATTAGTATAGTTATTATCATTATTATTATTTTTATTATCCTTATTATTGTTATTATTATTATCGTTGACATCGTTATTATCCATATTTGCGTTGTTATTATTATTAATTTTATCGTTCTTGTCGTTGGTATCGTTATCAATGTAATTAATATATTCTGTATTATCGTTATTATCGTTCCTATTCTTCTCGTTATTATTGTTATTATCTTTATTATTGTTATTATTATTATTATTATTATTATCGTTATTAATTTTATTATTATTATCAATATTATCGTAATTATCGTTTTTATTATGATTATTATTATTGACATTATCGTTATTATTGTTACTATCGGTATTATTATTAAGACCATTATCGTTTTTATCGTTATTATTACTATCGTTTTTATCGTCATTGTCGTTATTATTGTTAATATTATTATTATAATTAGCGGTATTATAGAAAATATTCCTATTATTATTATCAATATTATCGTTATTATTGTTATTATTGTTATTATTGTAATTATTACTAATGTTATTATCGTTATTTCGTTATTATCGTCATTATTGTTTTTTATTGTTATTATTGCTTCTATTATTATCGTTATTATTGTTATTATTGTTGTTTTTTATAATGTTATTATCGTTATTATCATTATAATCGTTATTATCGTTATTATTATTATTATTATATTTAATATCCTTATGATCTTTACTATTTCTATTATTATTATTTTGTTTCCTTAGTTAACGTTATTATAATTATTATCGCAATTTTCGTTAATTTCGTTATAACCTTTGTTATTTTTATTATTATTATCGCTATTATCATTATTATCGTTATTATTATTATTATTATTATTATCGTTAATATCATTATTATCTTTATTATGGGTATTATTATTATTATTATTGTCGTAATTATATTAATTAATGTTATTATTGTTATCATTAATATCCTTACTATGGATTTTGTTGTTATTATTATAATCGATATTATCGTTTTTTGCGTTATTACTAATATTATTGTTATCGTTATTACCGTTAATAATGTTATTAACATTATTATTACTATAATTATTATTGTTACTATCTTCATTAACCTTATTATAATTAATGACGATATTATTATTATTATTGCTATTATTATTATCCTTACTTTCGTTAATATCGTTATTATCTTTAATATGATTATTATTATTAACGTTATTACCGTTATTACCCTTATTATCGTTATTATTGTTATTATTGTTATCGTTGCCTTCGTTATTACCACTATTATCGTTATTGTTACTATTATTGTTATTTTTGTTAGTATCGATATTATTATTATTACTATTATCGTTATTTTTGTTAATATTATTAACGTTATTATAGTTTTTTCTGTTATTATTGTCATTATAATTACTATTATTATCGATATTAGCGTTAATTTTGTTATTATTATCTATTTTATCGTTATATAATTATTATTTTTATCCATAATATCGTTATTATCAGTATTACAATTATTATCTTTATTACAGTTAATATTCTTATTATTGTTATGCGTTATTATCATTATTATCGTCATTATTATAGTTACTATTATCGTTATTATCGTTATTACCATTAATATTATTATTACATTTGTTGTCATTATCGTTATTATTATTATCGTGATTATCGTTATTATCGTTAATTTTGTTCTTATCGATTTTATCATTAATTATTGATTTTGCCTTTATTGTGGTTATTACCGTTATTTTCGTAATTCACCTAATTAACGATATTATTATTATTTGTATTCTTATTATCTTTATTATCGATTATATTGTTATTATTATTAACGATGTTTTCGTTATTACCCTTATTATCGCTAATATTATTATTATTAATGCCGTTATTTTCGATATAATTATTTCCATTATTATCATTATTGTCGTTATTATTATTTTAATTATTGTCTCTATTATCGTTTTTTCCAATATTATCTTTTTAATTGTAATTATTATTATCGTTATTGTCGTTTTTATCGTTCTTAACTTGAATGTTATTATCCCTATTATCGTTATTACGTTTATTTTAACTACTATTAATATCGTTATTACCTATATTATCGCTATTTTCGTTAATATTATTATTATTATTATCGTCGTAATAGTTATTATCTTTACTATTGTTATTATTAATATTGTTTGTGTTATTATTATTATTATCGTTAATATAGTTATTTTCGTTATTATTAATACTGTTGTTATTATCCCTATTATCGTTAATATCGTTATTATGGTTATTATTATTATTATTATTATTATTATTATTATTAACGTTAATATTGCCTTATTGTTATTATTATTATTAATGTTATGTTTATTATCGTTTTTATTGTGATTATTATTGTTATAACTAAAGTTATTATCGTTAATATTGTTATCGTTAATATCGTTATTAGAGTTATTTTTGCTAATGTTGTTATTATTACTACTATTATTATCTTTATTATCGTTCTTATAGTTCTTATTATTATTTTTTTTGTTATTACCATTATAATTGTTATTATTGTTATTATAATTATCGTTCTTATCCTTACTATCCTTATTTTAGGGATAAACTTATCATTATAATCGTTATAATCGTTGTCATTGATATTATTGTTAATATTATTATCGTTATTATCGTTATAATTGTTATTATTATTATCGTAATTATCGTTATTGTCGATATTATTGTTAATAGTGTCATTATTATTGTTGCTATTATCGTTATTATTGTTATTATTATTATCGTTATTATTATTAGTATCGTTATTATCTTTAATATTGCTATTATTAATATCGAAATTAACGTTACTTTCTTTATTATTGATATCGTTTATATAGATATTATCGTTATTATTGTTGTTGTCGCTACTATCGTTATTATTATTGTTATTATTTTTGTCTTTTTATCGTTACTGTCATTATGCTTATTATCGTTATTATCGTTGTTATTGTTCTTTTTATTATTATTCTTATAGCTTTTATCGTTATTTTCGGTAATATCGTTATTATCTTTATTAATATTATTTTTATTTCCGTTATATCGTTATTATGGTTATTACTATTACTACTATTGTCGTACTTATCGTCAATACCATATCGTTATTATTATTATTATTATGGTTATTATCGTTATTATTTTTATTACTGTTATTATTACTACTACAATTACCGTTGTAATCGTTATTATAGTTAATATTCGTAATGTTGTTATTACTACTTCTATTATTATCATTATTATCGTTATTATCGTTTTTATTATTATTATTATTACCGTTATTATATCTATTATCGTTGTTATTTTAATGATTATTATAATTATTTTTGTTATTATCGTAACTATTGATATAATTACAATCGATATTATCGTAATTATCGATAATATTGTCATCGTTATTATCGTTATTATGCCCTTTCTTGTATTTATTGCAATTATTACTATTATTATTTCCTTTATTATCATCATTATTGCTATTATTATTATTATTATTATTATTATTATTATTATTATCGTCATTATCGTTTTTATAGTTATTATTAATATTATTAATATAATCATTATTATTATTATTATTATTATCGTTATTAGAGTTATAATCGTTATTGTACTTTTTTTATCGTTCTTATAGTGATTATCCTTATTATAGATACTATGATTTGTGTTACTATATCTATTATATCTGCTATTGTTATGATTGTTATTATTATTATCGTCATTATCACAATTATCATTATTATTGCTACTATTATTATTTTTATTTTCGATACTATTGTTAATATTATTCACATTATTATTATTATTATCAATATTACGTTCTTATCGTTATTATTATTATTACTATTATCTTTATTATTTTTATTATTATTAACGTTATTATAGTTATTATCTTTATTATCGATATTATTATTATTATTAGTATCGTTATTATCTTATATATCGTAATAATTGTTATTCTTATTATCGTAATAATCGTTATTATCGTTATTATTGTTAATATTGTTATTTGCATTGTCGTAATTTTTGTTATTGTAATTATTATTACTAAAGTTATTATCATAATCAACATTATTATCGTTAATACCTCTATCTTTATTATTATTATTATTATTATCGTTATTACCGTTCTTATCGTCATTATTATTATTACCAGTGTCGTTATTATCATTAGTATTATTATCTTTATTAATATAATTATTTTTATTATTGTTATTATTATTATTATTATCGTTATTATTGTTATTATTGTTATTAGTAATATGGCAATTATTATTATCGCTATTATCATTATTATCGTTATTATAATTTCTTTATTATTGTTATTATCTTTATTAATATTATTATAATTATTTCCATCTTTATTAACATCATTATCGTTATTATCGTTATTATCGCTATTATTAATGTTTTTATTATTGTTATTATCTTCATTATTGCTATTATCGTTATTATTATTTTTATTATTTATATTGTTATTATCGTTATTATTGTTATTATCAATTTTAATGTTATTAATATTATTGATGTTATCGTTATTATCCTTAATATCGTCATTAATATTATTATAATAATCTTCCATATCGTTACCCTCGTTATTATTGCTATTGTTACTATTGTTATTATTGTAATTATTATTACGCTTTATTAACGTTATTATTGTCATTATTATTATTATTATTATCGTTATTACCGTTATTATCGTCATTTGTGTTATTATTACTATTGTAATTACCGTTTTTATAGTTATTATTGTTATTATTATTATAGTTATTATAATTATTGTCGTTATTATCGATTTCATTGTTATTATTATTATTGTTATAATCGTTATTATCGTTATTAATGTTATTATTAATATCGTTATTATCGTTATTATGATTATAATCATTAGTATTATTATCGTTTGTATTATTATTATCGTTATTATAGTTATTATTATAATAATTATTATCGTTACTATCATTATCTTTATAATCATTATAATCGATAATTGTGTTATTATTATTATTGTTACTATCCTTATTATTGTTATTATTATTAAAATTATTCTTATGATTATAATTAATATCGTTATTTTCTTTATTGATTTTATTATTATTATCGTAATTATCGTTAATAGCGTTATAAGCAATATTATTATTATTATTATTATTAACGATATTATCGTCATTATTATTATTATTATTGTCGTTTTTATCGTTATTATCGTTATTATTGTTATTATTATTGTCGTTATTATCGTTTTAATTGTTATTGTTATTGTCGTTATTGTTGTTTTTATCGTTATTAACTTAATTTTTATTACTCATATTATCGATATTATCTTTAGTTTTATAACTATTAATATTGTTATTATCGTTATTATCGCTAATATCGACATTATTCTTATTATTATTATCGTTCTTATCGTTATTATCGATATTATCCTAATTATTATTATTATTTTTGTCCACATTATCGTTATTATTAATGTCCATATTATCGTTATTATCTATATTAATATTATATCTATTGTCGTTCTTATAGTTATTATCGTTATATACGTTAATATCATTATTATTGTTATTATTATTTGTTATTATTATCGTTATTATCGTTATTATAATTATTATTATTATTATAATTATCGTTATTATCAATATTAATGCTATTATATTTTTAGCGTCATTATTATTATTATTGTTATAATTAGTATTATTATTATCGGTATAATAGTTTTATCGTTATTAATGTTTTTATTATTATCGTTATTATCGTTATTATGGTTATTATTATTAATATTATTATAGTTCTTCTCATTATAAACGTCATTATCGTTATTATTGTTATTAGCATTATCGTTATTAACGTTAGTATCAATGTTATACATATTATTCTAAGAATTATTATCTTTATTATCGTTATTATCGTTATTAGTATCATCGCTATTATCGTTAATATCGTTATTATCGTTATTATTGCTATTACTATTATTATTTTTATTATCGTTATTATCGATATTATTGTTAATATTGTTATCTTTATTATTATTAATTTTATTATCTTTATTATCGTAATTATCTTTAATATTTTTATCGTAATTATTATTATTATTATTATTTTTATTGTTATTTACGTTATTAACGTTATTATCGTTATTAATATTATCGTCATTCTCGTAATTATCGTTATTATCGTTATTATTATTATTATTATCGTCATTATCGTTATTAATACTTTCATTATTATCGATATTATCGTTATTATGGTTTCTATTATTATTATTATTATTGTTATAATTATTATTGTTTTTTTTATCGTTAATATCTCTAATCTAATTATTATTATTAACGTCATTATTATTATTATCCTTGATATTGTTATTATCGTTATTAATATTATTATTACTATCGTTATTAACGTTAAAATCGTTATTATTGCTATAATTATTATCGTTATTATAATTATTCTCGTTATTATTTTTTTTATTATTATTGTTAAAAACGTTATTATCCGACTAGTCGAGCGTAAGCTATGCAATTTACTCTCGAACCACTGCGACCTTCGTAACTGAAAATATTCTCACCAGTAGAGGAAAAGTTATGCAAAATCCTCTTAAACTAATGCGTCTGTCAGACTTGAGGATAATCCGACAGGTCTGGGAAAGTTATGCGGGGGACACTTGAACAATTGCGACTGTCGTGGTTGGAAATATTCCGACTTCTCGGGGAAAGTTATGCGAGTGACTATACCAACATTGCGAAAGTCGGACTTGGATATATTCTGTCTAGTCCAGAATGTTGTTCGACTGTCTCTCGAACAAGTGCGACTGTAGTCCTCAGAATCATTACGACCAGTAGAGGGAACGTTATGCGGGTACATCCCAAACCATTGCGACAATCAGACCTAGAAAAATTTCGACTTGTCGATCGAAACTTTTGCGTGCGCCGCACGCTACAATGCTACTATTGCACTAGGAAATATTCCGACTATTCGAAAGAAAGACATGCGAGTGAATTTTGAACTAATACATCTCTCGGATATAGAAATATTCGGATTATACGATGGAATGTTATGTGAGTGCATTTCAATCCAATGTGACTATCGATGTTAGAAATATTTCGACAACTGAAGGGAAAGTTACGTGAGTGTCTCTCGAATCATGCGATTGTCGCACTTGGTAATATTCCCACTAAACGAGGGAAAGTTATACGAGAGTTACTCGAACAAATGCAGCTGTCAGTCTTGTAAACAATACGACTAATCAAGTGAAAGTTAGGCGATTGTCTTTCGAAGCAATGCGAATTACGTACTTGGAAATATTCCGTCTAATGCGACTCTCGCATCTACAAATATTCTGACTAGTGGAGGAAAGGAAGTGTGAGTGCCTCTCCAATCAATGCGACTATAGGACTTAGGATTATTCAAACTAGTCGAGCAAAGATATGGGGTAGTCTCACGAACAAACGCGACAGTCGGACTTGGAAATTTTCCGACTGGTCGAGGGAAAGTTATGCGAGTGCCTCTCGAACCGTTGCGACTGTCGGAACAAGTTATATTCCTCATTGTCTAAAGAAAATTATGCGATTGACTTGCGAATCAACGTTACTATTGGTCTTGGTAATATTCTCACTATTCAACGGAAAATTATACAAGTGGATTTCCTAACAACGCGTCGGATTTAAGAATATTCCGTCTATTCGCGGGAATGTTACGCTAGTGCCAGTCGAACAAATGCTACTATCGCACTTGGAAATATTCCGACTAGTCGAGGAATAGTTATGCGGGTTACTTATGAGCCCACTGGGACTGTCGGACTAGCTAATAGTTCGACTAGTCGAGGAAATGTAATGGGAATGCCTCTCGAACTAATGCGTCAATAGGACTGCCACACGAAAGAAAGCGTCTAACGGTCTTGGTAGAACATCGAAGAGTCGAAGGCAACTTATGCGAGCGATCTATGAACCAATTCGACTATTGGTCTTGGAAATTTACCGACATAACGAAAGAAAACTATGCTATTGCCTCACAAAACAAAGCGGCTGGAGAATGGAAATATTCCGACTAATCGATGGATAATTATGGGAGTAACTTGTGAACCAAAAAGAAGGGAGGACGTGAAAATATCCCGATTAGTCGAGGGAATGTTGTGCGATTACCTCTGGAACCAATGATGATATCGGACTTGGAAATACTCCTACTAGGCAGTTGATAGTTATGCGAGTGCCTTTCGAACTAATACTGCTGCCGGTTTAGGAAATACCAATCGAGGGAAAGTTATTCGAGTAACTGTAAACAACGCGTTTGATGGTTTTGCAAATATTCCGAGGAGTCGAGGATAAGTTATGAGCGAGTATTTCGATCCAATGTGGCAGTCAGATTTGAAAGTAAAGTGGATTGGACTAGTAGTGGAGGGAATATTATGCGAGTGACACTGGAAAGCAAAATGGCCATCGGACTAGGAAATATTTGGAGAATTCGACGGAAATTTATGCGAGTCTCGTGTAAACTAATGCGACTGCCGGATTTGGAAATATTCCGACTATTCGAAGGAAAGCTATGCAGATTCCTCTGGAACCAATTCGACATTTGAACTTGGAAAAATTCCGATTAGTCGAGTGAAAGGTTTACGTGTGCTACACTAATTAATGCGACTGTCGCACTTGAAAATATTCTGACTAGTGAAGGGATAGTTATACGAAAGCCTCTCGATTCAATGCGACTGTCGGATCTAGCACTATAAATACTAATCGAGGGCAAGATATGTGAGTGCCGTTCGAAACAATGCGACTATCAAACTTAGAAATATTCCGACTGGTCGAGAGAATATTATAAAAGTGCCACTTAAAACAATGCAACTGTCAGTCTTGGAAATATTCCGACTAGTCGTGGGAAAGTTTAGCGAGTCCTTCTCGAACTTATGCGACTTTCATAATTAGAAATATTTCGTCTGTTCGACGGAAAGTTATGCAAGTTCCTTTGGAACTAAAGTGGCTGTGGTACCTAGAAATATAACGACTAGTCAAGAGAAAAATGTGAGAGATCCTAACGCAACATTGCTAATGTCGATCTTAGATATATTCCGAATAGACGGGAGAAAGTTATACGAGTGCCACTCGAACGAATACAACTGTCGGACTTTGAAATATTCCGACTAGTCGACAGAAAGTTTTGCTGGTACCACTGGAACCTATGCGGTTTTCGTAATTGGAAATAACCCGTCTAGCCGGGAGAAAGTTTTGCGAGTATCTCTCGAATTTATGCGACATTCGGAATTGGAAGTATCCCTACTATTCGATTGAAAGTTATGCGAGTATCTTTAGAACCAAATCGACTGACGTACATTAGATATTACGACTAGTCAAGATAAAATTTTGAGAGTGTCAATCGCACCACTGCGATTGTTGGTTTTGAAATATTCCGACTATACGAGAAGATGCTATACGAGTGCATCAGGAATCAATGTGACAGTCGATCCTAGAAATATTCCATCTGGGCGAGAAAATGTCACGAGATACTTTTACGTCTCACAAGCTATGTACTTTAATAGAGCTAACTTCAAAGTAAGTATGCTATTCCGACCCTTGCGGGTGATTTGTGTCCTTTTCGGCCCTTACCAGCCTGTGCAATTCAATTGGCTCGGGATTGGAACCGAACAGAGTGTCGAATCGATATTTCAAATGCTCACATACCACTTGGGAAGACAATCCAAGCTGATGGTGGAGCCTTATTTCCAGATATTTGGGGGTCCTAGGATACAAAATCGGAAGGTCCAGTAGAGGCACTCACCTTCTAAAGAGCTGCAGCTGAATCAGGTGGAATGAGGGAAAATTTTCTTTCTCTTCCTCAATTAATTCCGCACCCAATGTATCGTTATAAATTTCGGTTTCGTGGTAAAGTTCCTTTAACAGACGACGTAGTTGATATTTTCTGCCACAGCGACGTACCTTCGGCATTAGGAGGGCAAGTCTTTGGAAGAGGTGTTTGATTGGAAGTAGGAGAGAAAGAGAAAAGTGTCGTCTGTGCGGAGCGTCCTAACCGAAACGACAATATTATAGGAGGATACTCGTGCGGTTCGTCTTCACCGAGCAATAAGGATGGATGAATGTATGGATATAAAGAAATCACGCACTGGTTAAAAATAACAATTTTAATGATGTATTAAATGTTTCACTAAAGTACACTGAATAATTACACATTTGGATGATATTCCGCACGCGAACGCGGTTATTTTATAGTTAAAAAATTTAATTTTAATTTCAATTGAAGGGTTCTAACTTATTTAATTGACAAAGATAAATTATAGTGTAAAATTCTAAGTTGGATAATGACTGCTTAAGGCTCAATTCTAGGAGCTTGCGACTTATTGAGTAAGGCTGCGAGCGATGACTGACTGACGACGCTCTTTGTTTCTCCTAGGGCAAGTCCGGTTGACGTCACTGCGCATGTGTGCCGCTCGCGCCTGCCGCCTAAGTGCGGTAGTGGTTGGATGCGCCGCTCGAGCTTGCCGCCGAAGTACGGTAGTGGTAGAGCAGAGCAATGCAAGCGTTCCTTTATTACCCCTTCCAAGTATTGCGTTCTCTCTGTGCTTATCACCGGAATTCTCGGAATTCTTAGTCCCTGGAATGTTGTTATTAGCAGGTGTGGTTCCGAAAATGATGTCGATATCGTTGCTCTAAATTCTTGGAACGCAGGATATTAAAATCCATATCACCGGATGTCGTCTCGCCATAATCGATATGTATATCTTGCAATTATTTATTACATTTATTTATAGAAATTTCTCGCATTAATTTCCCAAGGTTGTTGAACATTAATTCATTAGGGTAATTGTTTATTTTATTACAGGGTTGCATGTATATGTGTATATTTTTTTTTACATAGGTCCCGATTTGTTAGCTAATTATTATTATTCTTTTAAGTGTTTTTATGTATTATTAATAAGAAGGTGCTAGTAGTAACATGTATTTATAAGGTATCTTAGCTAATATTGCTAGTGGTAAAATTATCGATATTTTGAATATTTAGTCTACAAATGAGCTATATGAATTTTGAAGGTTGATCCCCTTTACTTAAGATAGATATTCTATTAATCTTTCATTTATACTATAGTTCACATATGTTATTCCCCTTTTTTTTATTATTATTTACATACGTCGCTTCTCGCGAGATGTAACAATACCCACTAGATTCAGTGCAACTCACGGACTTTGAAATATTCCGACCTGAGTGAAAGGTATTCGAGTGCGCCTTTATCCAATTCGGTTGTCATACTTGGAAATATCACATAAAATTGAGGAGTGATAAGCGAGTGCCTCCCAAATGAATACGGCTTTCGGACTTGGAAATATTCCAACTAGTTGATGGAGAGTTTATACGAGTGACATTCTAACTACCGCGACTGCCCATCATGTAAATATCCCGCCTAGTCCAGGGAAATATATAAGTGTGCTTCTCAAAAAATATGGCTCTAAGTCATGTAAATGATGCAACTAGTCGGGGTAAAGTTAAACGAATGCCTCTTGATCCAATGCTGCTGTCACACTTGAAAATTACCCAACTATTGGTGGGAATAATACGCTACTACCTCTTGAAACAATGCGGCTGTCGGGCTTGGTATCATTCCGACTAGTCTATGGAACATTATGAGAATGCCACGCGCCCAACTACGACTGTGGGACTTGGATATGACCCTCTTAATCGATAGATAGTTATGCGAGTGCCTCTCGAAACAATTTGCCTGTCACAATTGGAAGTATTCTATCTATTCGATAGAAAGTTACGTGACTGGATAACGGAACACTACGGTTGTTGGAACAAGAAATATTCTGCCTGGTCAAAGGAAGCTCATGAGAGTTCCACTCAAACTAAAGCCAATTAAACTAAAGCCACTCAGACTAAAAGGACTTGGAAAGATACCTACAATTCGGGGGAGAGTTAGGCGAATTATATGTAAACCAATGCGCCTGTCGGACATGGAAAAAATCCTCCGAGTCGACGGAAACTTATGTGATTGCCTCTCCAAACAATGCGACTGACGGAAATGGAAATATTCCGATAATTCTTGGGAGAATTATGCGAGTGATTTTGATTCAATGTGACTGTCGAACATGGAAATATTCCAATTTCTTAGGGGATAGTTATGCCGTGTCTATCAAACCAATTTGGAAATATCCCGAAATTGGAAATATCCCGAAATTGGAAATATCCCGACCAGTATGGTGAGAACTATGCGAGAGACTTGGAATCAATGGGGCTGTCGGGTTTGAAACAAAGTCCTGGTCTATGGAAAGTTATGCGACTACCCCATATATATAACCGACTGTCGGACTTGCAAAAATCCTGATTACAAGAGAGAAAGTTATGAAAGTGACTTTTAATCCAATCCGAATGACGAGCTTGGAAATTTTACCACTGGACGAGGGAAAGTTTTGCGGGTTACCTTTGATCACATCCGAATGACGAGCTTGGATAAATTACTACTATTCGAGGGAAAGTTAGGTGAGTTCTTCTCGAAGCAATGCGACTTCCTGGCTTGGAAGAATTCCGACTAGACGAGAGAAAGCTATGCGAGTGCCTCTGAAACCAATGCGAATGCCAGACTTGGAAATATTGCAACTAGTCGGGGGAATGTTATGCTTGCGCCTCGCAAATCAATTCTGTTACAGGACTTGCAAATATTCCAAATAGACGAGGGAATGTTATGCAAGAGCCACTAGATCCAATGCGTCTGTCGGTCTTGGAAACTTTCCGACTAGTGGAGGGAAAGTTATGCGAGTCACTTTATAACCAAAGCGACTGTCGGAATTGAAATACACCGAGTGTCGAGGAAAAGTTAAGTGAGTGCCTGTCGGTCCAATTCGACTGTCGAACTTGGAAATACTTCAGCTTGACGAGGGAGCAATGTGAGTGAAATATGAACCAATGCGACCGTCTGGCATGAAATTATTCCGTATAGGCGAGGTTATGTTATGCGACTTCCACTCTAAACAAAGCGACTGTCGGACTTGGTAATATTCGGAACAGACGAGAGAAAGTTATGCGGGTGTCTACCGAAACAATGCGGCTGTCAGACTTCGAAATATTCTGAATAGTCAAGGCATAGTAATGCGTGTGCCTATCGAACCAATTCGGCCGTCGTTCATAACAATATTCCTAGTTGTTGGAAAATTATGCGAGTAACTATCGAACCGGTACGGCATTCTAACTTGGAAATTTCCAGCGTTTTTGAACGAGGTTATACATATAACTTGTGAACCAATGCGGCAGTCTGACTTGGAAATAACTGGTCAGTGGAATGTTATGCGAGTAACTCTGGATCATATGCAACTATCGGAATTGGAAATATTCCTACAAGTCGACGGAACGTTTGGCGAGAGACTCTCGAACTAATGCGTCTGACGAACTTGGAAATTCTCCGACTAGTCGAGTGAAAAATATGCAGGTGACTCCCGACCAATTGTGAGAGTCTTAATTGGAAATAATCCGAAAATTCAGGAGAAAGAAATGCTATTTCCTCTGAAACCAATGGACTTGGATATATTCCGACTTGTTAGGGTAAGTTATGCCAGTGACTCTGGTATCAATGAGGTTGTCGGACTTCGAAATATTAGGACTAGTCAAGGAAATGTTATGCGAATGATTTGTGTTACAATGCGATTGACAGACTTGGAAATATTCGGATTGGTTGAAGGAAATTTATGGGAGTGCCATTCAAACCAATGTGGCTATCACATTTGGAAATTGTCTGAATAGTCGAGATATAGTTATGCGAGTGCATTTCGGACCAATGTGGCTGGTGAAATAAAAAATATTCCGAATTGTCGAGTGTATGTTATGCGTCGAAAGAAATTTAAGCGAGTGCTTCTCGAACCAATGTGGGTGTCGGACTTAGAAATAATCTGACTATTCGAAGGATATATAAGTGAGTGCATTTCGAACCAATGCGGCTGTCAAAGTAAGGAATATTCCGACTAGAAGAATGAATGTTATGCGAGTGCCTCTCGATCAAATACGGCTGGCGGACTTTGAAAAATTCTAACTAGTCGGGGTAAAGTTATGCGAGAGCCACTCTAACCAAAGCGACAGTCCGACTTGGATGTATTCCGAATAGTCGATGTAGATTTATGCGAGTGGCTTGGAAATCAATGCAACTGTCGGACTTAAATATATTGCAACTAGTCAAGGGAAATTTACGCGAGTGTTTCTCATACCAATACGGCTGAAGGATTTGGAAAAATACCGACTAGTCGAGAGTAGTTTATGCGAGAGACTCTGGAACATAAGCGGCTGCCGAACTTGGAAATATATCGACAGTTCGTGGGAAAGCTATGCGAGTGCTCCTCGAAACATTAAGACTGTCGGACTTGAAAATATTACGACTCATAGAGGATAATTTATGCGGGTGCCTCCCGGACGAATACGATTGTGCGACTTGGAATATTCCAACAAGACGAGGTAAATTTGTGGGAGTCCCACTCTAACCAATGCTGCTGTCGGACCTATTAATATTCCGACTGGTCCAAAGAATGATATAAGAGTGCTAGTCGAACCAAAGCAACTATCGAACTTGAAAAATTCGGGCTAGTACAGGGATAATTACACAAGTGCATCTCGAATGAATATGATTGTCGGTCCTAGAAACATTCCCAATATTCGTGGCAAATTTAAAGGAGTGCCAATCGAACAAATGCGGCTATCGGAATTGGAAATATTCCGACTAAACAAGAGATAGTTATACGAGTGTCTATCGATAGAACGCGACATTCGAACTTGGAAAAAACCGATTAGATCAGGGAAAGATATGAGTAAGCTACTCGAACCAATTTGACTGTCGGATTTAGACACTTTCTTACAATTCTAGGAAACGTGATGAGAGTGGCCCTCGAAAAAATGTGACGTCCGTAATTGGAAATACTCCGAATAGTCGAGGGAAATTTATGCGAGTGCTTCTCAAACTAAAGCAACAGTCGGACAAAAAAATACTCCGAATGGTCGAGGAAAATTTATGCGAGTGGTTTGAGAACCAATGGGAGTGTCGGATTTGAAAATATTCCGACTTGGCGATGAATAATTATGCGAGATCCTTTCGATCCAATCGGAATTTCGGACCAGGAAACAATCCCTCTATTTTACTATTAATATTAACGTTATTAAAATTATTTTCGTTATTATCGTTATTATCGTTATTATGGTTATTATCATTATTATACTTATAATCGTAATTATCGTTATTTTTGTTATTATTATTATAATTATTATTATTATTATAGTTATTAACTTTTTAATTCTTATTATTATAATTACTGTGTTTATCGTTATTATTGTCATTAATATGGTTATTATCGTTAATATCATTATTATCGTAGCAATCGTTGATCTTATAATTATCGTTATTATCATAATAATTATTATAATCGTTATTATCGCTATAACCTTTATTATTGTGATTTTCGTTGTTATTTATATTATTATTATCGTTATTATCGTTATTATTATTATAATTATTATGACTCTTATTATTATCATTATCGATATTATTATTGTTATTATCATTCCCCACTGTGGGTAGCGGGAAGAAGAATATTCCCACAGAAATCCTTACTTGTCGAAAGAGACGAGTAAAAGGGACTGTGTGAATGTTGTGTGAATGTTCTTGTACGGTTTTTCCTTTCTTTGTTCTTCTGTCATATCTTTTTCTATCCTTTCTATCCCTCTCAAGCTTCCTTCCCAACCTTTCCTTTCCTTTGGGGTGCTGGCCTCAATTAAATTCTCATCACGGATAATACAGCGAAAGGCAAGACAGAGCGTGGATGGTACACCCACGCTTCGGTGGTGTCAGGTGGTTGTGGGGCAGGCAACCTGCCGTCGTCAACCAGCAATTGCCTGAAGCTTGGCGTAGGAAATCTGGCTCCAGCTCTGGATAATGCATCAGGAAGAGCACCACAGGTAGGCGAACTGGCTTGCTGTGTGTCTAAAGCGGCAGGATGGGTATGATGTGAAGAAAGCCTCTTGGAAGAGTGGCAATGGGCTGCCAGGGCCTTTGGGATTATGCGACTCTCCGGCTTGATGTCACATATCCAGCCTGCGAAGGGGACACAACAAGTTCGAGAGATAGAGAAATTCGCTCTATCGAAACTCCACCTAGTCAATATGAGTGCAGCTATTACTAGACAGCCGAACATAAACATTGCGACATAGCAAGGGATCCCAGAACTACAGAAGATCATTGACAACCGCGAGATGGTGTATAAATTTTGAACAAAGATCAATAAGGGATCGTGTACATTCGTTCAGGTCTCTCAGAGCACATGGGCAAACTCTGTAACAAATTCTGGCGCAGTTAAGGGAGTAGCCACAAGCCCGCCTCATTTGCCTGAAGAAAGCTTCAAAAGACCAAGGCAAGAGGCGATGACGGCCGAAGGCACCAAGTATACGGAGGTCGTCAAGAAGACGAGAAAGAGGGAAATAACTGTGAAGAAGGCTACAAGACTCCTAACGCAGGAATAAAGAAGCCGAGCATATCAGAGGACCAGCCGAGAAAGAGAACGAAACCGGATTCTAACCTCCTGAAACCTGCGCAAGGAAAACTAAACAGACATAGTCGGAGTTATTCACCAGAGCCTCAAGACTAGCGCTGCAGAGGTAGATCTTAGATCGATCCGGCAGACCAGAACGGGAGAGATTCTCCTCGAACTCAAGAAGACCACTACGGAGATTAGGGACTCATTCAGATAATCCCTGAGGAAAGGAGTAAGAGACACGAGAAAAATCACTGAACTGGTCGCCAGAGCTACGCTGGAGATACGGGACAGCGATTGCTGCACATCGGTGGTAGAAGTCGAGAAGGCACTAATGAGGAACCTCCCAGCCTACGCGGAGAAAATCAAAGTTAAAATGACGTACTCCAACTCGAGACAGCAACACCTGTCCCACGTCAAAATATAACAGGAAGCTGCTGCGTAGCTTGTGAAGGTCGGCCGAGTGCTGGTCGGCATTGTTTGTTGCAAAGTTATGAGAGGAGCAGAAGTAAGACGTTGCTAACGCTGCCTCGACTTTGGCAACCATAGTGCCTCTTGCAAGGCCCCGATCGAAGTATGTTTTGATATTTCCACGGCGGCAAGGGCACCAGATCAAAGACTGTAAGGACAAATAGCCCACTAACTTTTTGTGCTCCATTAGCGTTTCTGATCCCAAGAAATACCTGGCCGGATCAAGGGCGTGCAATACCTGCTAGGAGGCCCTTGCAACTGCACACAAGAAAAATGGATCAGTGTACTGTACGGTAACGTCAATAGGAGCAGAACGGCTCACCACCTTCTAACTCTGCACCGATCTGAGAAAAAAGTTTATATTGTTCTAATCAACCAACAGTTCCAGAACAGGGCAAGAGGAGGTTGGTACGCCGACGAAATGGGCACGGCGGCTATCTGGATCCCAGATACCTGACAGATACATTTGTCGGATCATGGAGCCGGTCGCGGTTAAGTTTCGGTGAGAAATACCTCGATGACATGTGTCAGCGTATATCTCACCACGAACGATAGGATAGATGACTTCCAGTACAAACTGGTCGACCTGGAAGACGCGCTGCGGTAAATGCAAGGGGATCTCAATGTAACTGGAGACTTCAATGCCAAATTCTCGAAAAGGGGAGGCCAGGCCGGACCCCAAGGGAAGACGAAAGGAGGTGGTGTCGGGACTGGAGCAAGCAGTGCTCAACACAGGCTCGACCTCAACCTTCCGTAGGCCTGGTTATAGGGAGACGACCCTGGACGTTTCTCTAGGCAACGAACACCTTGTGGCAAGTTTCGCAGACTGGCGGGTAATCGAAGATTACACTGAGAGCAATCATCAGTACAACCTATTCGACTTATCCGATAGGAGGCCAGTTGTGACAAGTTCAACTCGCCCCCCCAAGTGGAACATCATATAAATTGATCGATATAGGTTGTCTTCAGTCATAGATGAAGGTTGGAGATCCCATCAGATGGAACCCATAAGACTATAGCAACTCTACATGCCAGGAAGTTGACTGCAGCAACTATGCAGCACATCCAAAAGGCTTGCATGTTAGCAGTGCAGAGGACGAGCACGAAACGGCAGTGGCGTCCTGCGTACTTGTGGACGTACGAGATGGCATATATTCTCAATAAGTGCTTAAGTCCTCTCCGGATAGTAGAGTGAACGAAGAGACGCGATTTCGATGCCGCCTCCTTGGCCGCACAGTATCAAGCAGCCAAATAATTACTGAATAGATCCATCAAAGCCAGACAACGATGATGCTGGAAGGAGCTGGGCCTAGATATCGACCAGAATCCATGGGTATTAGGGTACCAGATCATCACTCGCAATCTGGGGTCATGCATACTAGACTGGAGAATATCGTTAATACACTATTCTCCTCACAACCGAAGAGAGTGATTTGCCCGTCTGCTTCTGGCAGTCCAGAAGCGCCACAGTTTACGGAGGGAGAGCTACTCACGTCCGCATCTTTCATGCGGAACAAAAGAGTTCCAAGACGGACGGTTTTCCAGCGGAAGGAATGAAAGCCGTCGCGCAGTATAACCCTGAGCTCTTGCTAAATATGTATAACATGTTCTTCAAGGAGGACATCTTCCCCGTCTTTTGGAAAAAAGGAAGACTTAGGCTCATAAGGAAGGGCAAGTGTCCAGCAGATGCCACTTTGCCATACAGGCCTATATATATGCTTGATACGGCTGGCAATCTCCTGGCAATCTCCTGCTGCAGCCACCTCTGAAGGCAGCGTGCGATATTGCTGCTCGGCAGTATGGATTTCGATCCGACCTCTCCACCATCCATGCAGGCCAGGAGGTTGTCACGGCGCTAAAGTGTCGAAGCGAGGGAATCATCTATCTCGCCCATGTGTCTGCTAGCCACCTAAGACGTGAGAAATTCATTTTACTCCGTCAGGGGGGACTCGGCAAAGGAAGCGCTCGAACGTTATTTCAGAGTTCCTAGCTGTCTACTCCGAATACTCGGGGATTACCTGAACGAGCGCTTCCTAGAATACAATACTGGCGATGGTCCGAGAAGCTTAGAGTTGACATCCGGTGCAGCCCAGGGCTCCATACTGGAACCGGATTTCTATAATATTTTCTACGACGGTATGATACGTATGACAGTCCCTGTGGGTTCTTTCATTGTGGGGTACGCAGATGACATTGTAGTTGTCATAACTACGAGAGACACGGAGACACGGTTGCTGTTCAACCTAGTCCTGCGCAGAATTATCTTCTGGATGAAAAAACACTGGCTGTCTTTTGCAGACCAGAAGACAGAGATCGTGCTACTTATGAAGAAGCGCAACAACGACTTGCGCAGTTTCAATGTAGGAGACGCTACTGTCCAGAACATTTCGGCTATCAAATACTTAGGGGTAATGTACGATAGCAGTCTCAATTTTGGAGAACATATAAGTAGGGCTGCTGACAAGCCGGCAAAACTTGTAGCCACGCTTGTCACACGCATGGCCAATGTCATCGGCCCCGGAGGCGACTACTGTTGCGCGTTGCCGAAGCGGTGATGCAATACGGAGCGAAATTCTGGGCTGAGTCGCTGTAACACGAGAAATATCGCAAGCCCATAGTCGAGGTACAGAGGATTGGGGCGATCTCCGAATCGCTTGCTCCTACAGCACGTTCTCTGCGGCCGCGGTGCTAGTGCTCGCGGGAGTAATCCCGATCGATCTACTAGCCCTGGCGAGACAATGCGTCTACCAGCAGAAGCCCGTTTTAGGAATGGAGGAAGCATCAAGACTCGCTAAGTCTAGTAGCATTTAGACCTGGCAAAGCAGATGGGAACAGGAGCCTAGATGCAGATGGACTGCCGACTGATGAGTCAAGCTAGACAGCTGGCAAAACCGGGCAGCGTGACCTGTTCTTCTTCTATCTCGCAAAAATGAGGAAGGCAGCAGACAGCAACTGTACCTATGGTTACTCGACCGTCGAAGGCGTCCACCACACGTTCATCAAATGTGCCCATTGGAGCGTCGAACGACCCGCCTTTGAGCAGGACCTCGGAGACTTCTCGTCAGAAAACGATGTCGACAAAATTCTCCGAAGACAAGAGGTGTGGAATAAGGTGGCCTGGTACGTCAGGGCCATCTTGCGTAGAAAATGATGGAGACGAGCGGCTAATAGACGCGCCCTTAACGTTGCTCCAGGCTCCGGCGCCGTATAGTCGAAGGGAGAATGCCGTAAAAGGACCTGATGTTTTACCGCCATCCCGAAGAAATGCCCCATGTCGGTGCCGGGATTGTTTCAATATGCTACTCTGTTAGATAGATGTTTAGTCAGTAGTGCCTATTCCAACGGTGAGCCCGACATTCCAGGGACTTATGGGGGACCCGAATGGTGAAGGGTTCCTCTGCCTGGCAGGGTCCCTGCGTTAATGCATAAAAATTGGCATTCTCAGACCATCAAGAAAAATCGGTCTTAACGTTATTATCGTTATTATTTTCATTATGGTTATTATCCTTATAATTTTTATACATGTTACTATCGTTATTTTCTCTTTTATTGTGGATATTTTCGTTACTATTATTATTATCGTCAATATCATCTTTATGAACATTATTATTGTTATTATGCAATTACCGTTGCTATAGTTATTAACGTTATTATTGCTATTATTGTCGCCATATACAATATTATCGTCATTATCATAATTTCAATATTCTAGTTATTATGATTATTATCGTAAATATATTAATAATTTTTATTGTTATTATTATTATTATCACCATTTTTTTAATATCCTTATTATTATTGTTATTAACATTATTTCTTTACATAATTAATGTTATTATCATTATCATTACTGTTACCGTTATTATCGTTAGTATCATAATTATCTTTATTATCGTTATTACTATTATTATTATTACAATAATAATTATTATTATCGTTTTAATGATAATTATAACCGATTTTAACGTTATTATTTGTTTAGTTATTATTATCTTCATTACCCTTATTACTGATATTGTCGTTATTATCACTATTATTGTTTTTATTATTATTATCGTGATTATTGTTAATATCGCAATTATGATTACTATTATTTTTACAATTATTATTGTTATTATAGTTATTAGTTTTATTATTATAATTATTATAATTTTTGTTACTATTTTAATAATTTCCTTATTATTATTATTATTATTTATGTAACTGTTGTTATTATATTTATTATTATTATTTCATTATTATTATTTTTATTATTATTATTACCATTACTATTATTATTGTTATTATTGTTTTGTTACTATTACTATTACAAGAATGTTTATCATTAATAAAGTTATAATTATTATTATCAATAAAATTATTGTTATAATTATTGTTATTATCGTTATTATAGTTATTATTTTTATTAGCGCTGTTATCTTTATATACGTTATTAAGATTATTATCGATATTATTTTTAATATTATTATTATCATTATTTATGTTATATTTATTTTTATTGTGTAGATTATTATTATTTTTATTGTAATCGTTATTATCGTTATTATCGTAATTATTATTATTATTATTATTATTATAGTTATTATCGTTATAATTGCTATTCTTTCTTTTAGTATTATTATTATTATTAGAATCATTATTATTATTTTAAATATTATTGTTATTAACATTGTTTCCTTGTTATCGTTATTATCGTTATTATACATACTATCACTATTATTAATATTATGATCACTACGACCGCGATTATCTGTATTTTATTTATTATTTTTATTTTTATTATTATTATTATTTCCAATAATAACTTTAATATTGTTATTATAGTTATTATTGTTATTATTATTATTATTATCGCTATTGTCGCTATTATTATTGTTATTATCATTATTATTTTTGTTTTAACGTTATTATCGTTATTATCATTAATATCGTTATAATTATTTATATCGATATTATCCATATTATTATTATTATTATTGATTTTAATATTATTGTTATTTTCGTTATTACTTCAACTATTATTATTTTAATTATACTTATTCTTATTTTATTATCATTATTGACGTTATAATTGCTATTATCATTATTATCGTTATTAACTTTATTATGGTTATAATACTTATTTTCGTTAATTTCATTATTCTCGTCGTTATTATCGTTACTATTAAAATTATCTTTATTATTATCGCTATTAACGTTATTAGCGTTATTATTTTATTATAGTTATTATTGTTATTATTATTATTATTATCGCTATTGTCGCTATTATTATTGTTATTATCATTATTATTTTTGTTTTAACGTTATGATCGTTATTATCATTAATATCGTTATAATTATTTATATCGATATTATCCATATTATTATTATTATTATTGTTTTTAATATTATTGTTATTTTCGTTATTACTTCAACTATTATTATTTTAATTATACTTATTCTTATTTTATTATCATTATTGACGTTATAATTGCTATTATCATTATTATCGTTATTAACTTTATTATGGTTATAATACTTATTTTCGTTAATTTCATTATTCTCGTCGTTATTATCGTTACTATTAAAATTATCTTTATTATTATCGCTATTAACGTTATTAGCGTTATTATTTTATTATAGTTATTAACGTTATTGTCCTTTTGATCTTTATTATCGATTCTATCGTTATTATTGTCGTTATTATCGGTACTATTATTATAATAGTTATTATTATCGTTTTAACCTTACCATCGTAATTATCGTTATTATAGTTATTAACGTTATTTTCGTTATTGTCCTTATTATTATCATTATTTTGATTATTATTTTTGTTATTAACGTCATTATCTTTATTACCATTATTATTGTTATTATGGTCATTATTATCGTAATCATCGTTAATATCGTTATAATAATTAACATTCTTATTATCGTCATTAATATTATCATAATTCTTCTTATTATTATTATTCTTATTACTGCCGTTATTAGAGTTATTATGGTTATAATCGTTATTTTTATTATTATCGTCATTTTCATTGTTATTAACATTGTTATCGTTATTATTGTCATTATGGATTTATCGTTAATATGTTAGTATTATTCTAATTATCGTTGTTAACGTTAATATCGTTATTATTGTCATAATCATTTTATCGTTATTATCGTTACTTACGCTATTGTCATTATTATAGTTATTATCGCTATTATTGTTTTTATCGTTGTTGACTTTCTTATTGTTATGAATATTATTATTATCGTAATTATCGTTATTATTGTTATAATCGTTATTTTCGTGATAATAATTATAATCGATTTTATCGTTATTATTGTCGTTACAATTGTTACTATTATTATAATCGTTATTATTATTGTTTCAACGTTATTATCGTAATTATCGTCATTATAGTTACTTTCTTTATTGTCGTTTTTATTAATATTATTGTCATTATTAGTTTTGTTATCAACGTTATTATCGTTATTATAACTATAATGGTAATTTTTGTCGTTATTAAAATTATTATCGTTTATTTCGTTATAATGAGTAATATCGTTATTATCGTTATTATTATTTTTATTATTATTATTTTTATTAATATTTTTATTAACGTTATTAACGTTATTATTGCTATTATCTATATTATCGTTATTAACTTTATTATGATTATGGTACTTACTTTCCGTAATTTCGTTATTATTGTCGTTATAATATTTACTATTAAAATTATCTTTATTATTATCGTTATTATTTATATTATTATTATTACAGTTATCCTTATAATCGTTATTATCGTTATTATTGTTACTATTGTTATCATATTATCGTTATTATTATTGTTCTTATTATCACTATTATTACTATTGTTATCTTTATTAATGTCTTTATTACGATATTTTATTATGACAGCATTATTTCACACTCAACTCTGAAATCTTTCTCTCGACTGGTCGGAATATTTCTATATCTGACAGTCGCATGCGCCCGAGGGCACACTCATAATTTTCCATTTGCTTGTCGGAATATTTCTCCATCCAACAGCCGCATTGATTCTAGAGTCACTCGCGTAACTCACCCTCGTCAAGTCGGAATATGTCCAAGCACATCGAATAGCACTCCCATAAATTCCTACCGGTTAGTTTGAATATTTCGAAGCACAAAATTCTCATTGCTTCACAATTCACTCGCGTATCTATACTTCGACTAGTAGAAGTATTTCCAAGACCGACAGTCAATTTTTTCCAAGTGGCACTCGCATATCTTTCACATGACTAGTCGGAATATTTCCAAGTACGATAGTCTCATCGCTTCCCAATTCACTCGCATACGTATACTTCGACTAGTAGAGATATTTCCAAAGCCGACAGTTAATTTGTTTCGAGTGGCACTCTCCTAACTTCACCCGATAAGTTGGAATATTTCCAAGTCCGATAGTCGCATTTTTTCGAGAGGAACTCGTATAACTTTCTCACTACTAGTCGGAATATTTCCAAGACCGACAGTTACATTGGTTCACATTTCACTTGAATAACTATACTTCGACTAGTTGGAATACTACCAAGACTGACAGTATAATTGTTTCGAGTGGCACTAGTATATCATTCACCCGTCTTGTCGAAATAATTCCAAGACCGACAGCCGCATTAGTTCGAGGAGTACACGAAAATATTTCAGTCGACTAATCGGAATGATTCCAAGTCCGAATATCTCATTGGTTCATAAGACACTCATATTACTTTCCCTCGTATAGGCGATATAATTTCAAGTCCGGCAGTCGCATTGGTTCGTGTGTCATTCGCAAAACTTTCCCTCGACAAGTCGGAGTATTTCAAATTCCAACAGCCACATTGTTTCGAGAGGCACTCTCGTAACTTTTCCTCGACTCGGAGGAATATTTCCAAGTCCGACAGCCGCTTTATTCGCGAGTCACTAACATAATTTTCCCGAACCTTTTGGAATGTTTCCAAATCCGGTCGCCGCATTGGTTTTGGAGGCATTCGCATAAATTCTCCTTGAATATTCGGTATATTTTCAAGCACGACGGTCGCATTGAATCAAAATTCAATCGCATAGCTCTCTCTTTATTAGTCATTTCAAAGTCCGATAGCAGCATTGTTTCGAGTGACACTCGCTTAACTTTCATTCTAATAAGCGGGATATTATAAAGTCCAGCAATCGCATAGTTACTAGTGTAACTAGCATAAATTTCCTTCGACTATTCCGAATATTTCCAAATCAGACAGCCGAGAGGCACACGCATAACTTTTACCCGACTAGGTAATGTTTCTAACACATCCGCTTTGGATAGATAGTCACTCGCATAACTTCCCTCGAATAATCGGATTGTTTCTATGTCCGACAGTCGCATTGATTTGAGTGGCACCCGTATAATTTTTTCTCGTCTCTATAAAATATTTCCAAGACCCATAGACGAATTACTTGTTACTCTCATGACCTTCCCTCGACTAGGTGGAATATTTCTAGATCCGACCGAAGCAATGGTTCGAGAGGCACTCGTATATCATTCTCACAAATAGTCGGAATATTTCTAGGTCTGACATTCGAATTGTTGCCAGCGGCACACGCACGACTTTCCCTCGACTAGTCAGAATATTTCCATGTCTCATATTCGCATAGGCTCATAAGTCATTCGAATATCTTTCCCTCAACTAGATGAATTATATTTAGGTGTAACATTTGAATAGGATCGAGAGGAACCAGCAGAACATTCCCGCTCTTATTCTCGATTTTTCCTAGAAAAACAGTAGCATTGGTTCACTTGCCACTCACATAGCTTTCCCTCGGCTAGGGGGAAAATTATAGGGGGATATCGGTTCGAGGGGCATTCACATATCCTTCTCTCGACTATACGAATATTTGAAAAGTCCAACAGTCGCATTGGTTTACTAGTTATTTGCATAACATTCCCTCGACGAGTTGGAATGCTTCCAAGACCGATAGTCGCATTGTTTCACATATCACTCACATAACTTTCCCTCGACTAGTCAGAATATTACCAGGTACGACAGTCGCATTGTTTAGAGAGGAACTTCCATAACTTTCTCACAACTAGTCGGAATATATCTAAATTCGACAGTCGCATTGGTTAGTGAGGCACTCGGAAAAATTTCATTCGACTTGTCGTAAGGTTTAGAGTCCGACAGTATTATTGGTTCGAGAGGCATTCCTATAACAATCCTTCGACTAGTCGAAAGATTTCAAACTCCGTCATTTATATTGATTCGAGAGGAACGCTCATAATTATGCCTCGATATGGGATAATTTATCTAGGTGCGACAGACGCATTGTATTGGGAAACACATTTATATTTTTCCTATGACTAGTAGGAACAACAACGAATCAGATAGTATCACTGATGCGTGACATAATCCCATAGCTTTCCCTCGACTAGTCGGAGTATTTCTAGGTCCTACAGTCGCATTGGTTCGAACAGCACACGCATATCTCCCTTGAGTAGTCGGAATGTTTCCAAGTCTGAGAGTCGCATTGGTTGGAGTGGCACTTGAGCAACTTTCCATCCAATAGTCGAATTGTTCCAAGTATGACAGTCACATGGGTTCGAGATGCACACGCATAAATTTCCCTCGACCAGTCGGAATATTTTCAATTCCGACAGTCGCATTGGTGCGAGACGAAGATTCATAACATTCCCTCGGCTAGTTGGAATATATCTAAATACGATAGAGGCAGTGTTGTTGGAGGCACTCGAATAACTTCCCTTGACTAGTTCGAATGTTTTGAAGTCCGACAGTCGCATTGAAGTAAGGCATTCGCACAACTTTGCCTTGATTAGATGGATTTTTTCCCAGCACGAAATACGCACTGTTTCGAGAGGTACGAGTTCAGCATTCTCTCGACTAGACGAAAAATTTCACTCCAGAATGACGCACTGGATAGTGAGGCGTTTGTATAACTTTCCCACTACTAGACGGTATATTGCTAATTCCGACATTCGTATTGTATCGAGAGGCTTTCACATAACTTTCCCTCGAATAAGCGGAGAGTTTCCAAATCTGTTAGTCGACATAATGTGAGAGCATACGCACAAATCTCCTTCGAATAGTTGGAAAGTTCCGAGTTCGACAGTCGCATTGGATCGAGACGCATTCGCACAACTTTCCCACGACTACCTGGAATATTTCTATATCCATAAGACGCACTGGTTCGAGAGGAACGAGCACAAAATTCCCTCGAGTATCCGAAATATTTCGAAGTTCGAAAGTTGCACTGGTTAGAGAAGCACTCGTATAACATACTATCGTGTATTCGCATTCTTTTGAAGTCAAACAATCACATGGGTTCGTGAGGCAATCGCATAACTTTTCCTGGACTTGTCGGAAAATTTCAAGGTCTGACAGTTGCATTGATTCGAGAAGCACTCGCATATCTTCCTCTCGACTAGACGGAATATTTCATCGTGTGACTGTCGCAGTGGTTCCAAAAGCTCTAGCATAACATTCTCTCGAATAGACGGAATAATTCCAATTCCGACAGTCGTAATATTTCTAGAGGTTCTCGCTTTACTTTCACTCGACTAGGCATAATATATCTAGGGCTGCCTTTCGCATTCGAAATGCCCTATCATAATTTTCCCTAAACTAGTAGGAGCATTTCTAAGTACTATAGCCGAGTTGGTCCGAGAAGTACTCGCACAACTTTCCCTAGACTAGGCGGAATATATCTAGGTATTCAGTCTCATTGCTTGGCGAGAATCTTGCACATCTTTCTGTCGACTAGTGGTAATATTTCTAGTTCTGACTATCGCATTGTTCTGAGAGGCACTCGCACAACTCTCCCTCGATTATTCGAAAAAATTTCAAGTCCGAAAGACGCACTGCTTCGAAAGGTACGTGAACAAAATTCCTTTGACTAGTCCGAATGTTTCCAAGTAGAAAAGTCGCATTGGTTCGGGAACCACAATCACATCATTCACTCGATTAATTTCTCCCGATGAATATTTCCAGAACTGACAGTAACATTGTTTCGAGAGGCACTTGCAAAACATTACCTTGTCTATTCGGAATATTCCAAGTCCGACAGACATATTGATTCGAGAGGCACACGCATAACTATTCCTCGTCAATTCGATTTATTTCTACGTCCGACAGTTGCATTTGTTCGAGTGGCTCTTGCATAACTTTCGCCGACAACTTTCGCTTTGGTTTACTAGTCACTCGCTTAACTTCCCACGACTAGTCAAATTATTTCCAAGTTCAACAGTCGCCTCTGCACGAGAGGTAAAGCTTTCCCTCGACTAGACGGAATATTTCCAAGCCCGACAGTCGCATTGGTTCACAAGTTAATCGCATATACTTGCGTGGATTAATCGGGATATTTTATTGTCCGCCCGTCCAATTAGTTCCAAAGTAACACGCATAACTTACCCCAACTCTTCGAAATCATTCCAAGGACGATAGCGATATTTGTTCGAGAGGCAATCTCATAACTTTTCCCGATTAGTCGTATTATTGCCAAGTCCGACAGACTCATTGGTTCGATTTCCTCTTGCATAAGTTTCCCAAGACTTGTCAGAATATTTCCATGTCCATCAGCCTCATTTGTTCAAGAGGAACTTGTGTAACATTCCCTCGACTAATTGTACTATTTGAAGCTTGACAGTTCCTTTGGTTCACAAATTACTTGCATAACTATCCCTCGACAAGTTGGAATATATCTAAGTCCGAGATACGCATTGGTTTGAGAGGCACTCGCATAACTTTCCCATGTCTATTCGGAATATTTTCATATCCGACCGTCGCATTAGTTCTAGATCTACTCGCATAACTTTCCTTCGACTACTTGGAAAAGTTCCAAGTCCGACATCCGCTTTGATTCGAGAAGCACTCACTTAACTTTCCCTTGACTAGCCGGAATATTTCCAATCACGATAGTCGGATTGGTTGACAAGATACTCGCTCAAAGTTTCCCGACAAGTCGAAATATTTCCTAGCCCTACAGCCGCTATTGTTCAAAAGTCACTTGCATAACTTTCTTTCGAGTAGTTGGTATATTTTCAAGGCCAACCGTTGCATTGGTTCTAGAGTCACTTGAATATCTTATCCCCTACTATTCGGACAACTTCCTGGTCCGATTGTGGAATTAGCTTTATTATCACACGCATGACTATCCTCTGACTATTAGTAATTTCTTCAAGTCCTACAGCTCCTTTGGTTCGAGAATCACTTGCACAAATTTCCCACGGCTAATCGGGATATTACCAAGTCCGGCCACCGCTTGAGTTCTAACATAGCTCGCATAACATTCCATCGACTACTCTGATTAGTTCCAAGTAAGATATACGCTGTGGTTTGTGTGTAAGTACTAGTATAAGTTTCTCTCCTTTAATGGGAATATTTTCAAAGCCTACAGCAGCATTGGTTTGGGAGGCACTCGCGTAAATTTCACTCGACTAGGCAAAATACTTCCATGCCCGACAGACGCATTTTACGAGATACACGTATAACCATCCCTCGACTAGTCAGGATATTTCCAATTCTGACAGTCGCTTTGATACACAAGTCGCACTTAAAACTTTCCCTTGATTAGTTGGAATGGATCCAAGTTTGCCTGTCGTTTTGGTTTGGTGGCTGTCGCATAAGTTTGCATTGAGTCGTCGTAATATTTCCGATCCTGACAGTCGGATTGGTTCAAAAGTTACTGTCATAACATTCCCTCGACTTGTCGTAATGATTCTAAGACCGACATCCGCATTGGTACGGGAGGAACTCGATAACATTCTCTAGACCACTGGGAATATTCCCTTTACATACAGTCGCTCTGGTTCACAAGTCACTCTCATAACTTTCCTTCAAATATTCGGAAAGGTTACAATTGCGCCAGTCTCTTTGGTTCGCGTGGCAGTCGCATAAGTGTTACTTGACTAGTCTTAATATTTCTAATTCCGACAGTCGTAATGTTTTGACAGGCACTCGCATAACTGTTCTTCGACGAGAAAAAATATTTCCAAGCCCTATTGTCGCAATGCTGCATAAGTCCCTCACGTAACTTTCTCCTTTAGGGCGGAATGTTTCCAAGACCACCAGCCGCATTGGTTCGAGAGGCACTCACATAACATTCCATTGACTAGCCGTAATATTTCCTAGCCCGACAGTCGCATTGGTTCAAAAACTACTATCATAACTTTCCCTCGACTAGTCCGAATATGTCTAAGTCCGGCAGCTGTATTTGTTCGAGAGGCATTCGCATAAATCTCTCTCAACTGTTCGGAATATTTCTAAGCCCGATAGCCACATTGGTTTATTAGTCACTCGCCTTACTCTCCCAGACAAGTCTGAATATTTCCAAGTACTATAGCGGCATTGGTTTGAGATGCAGCCGCATATCATTACCTCGACTGATCGAAACATTTCCAATAGCGACAGTCGCTTTGGTTCACAAGTCACTGTCAAAACTATCCTTCGACTAATCGGTATGGTCCCAAGTTCGCCAGTCGTTTTGCTTCGAGTGGCCACCGCATATGTTTCCCTTGAATAGACGGAATATTTCCTAGTCCGTCATTTGCATTGGTTCGAGAGACACTCTCATAGCTTTCCTTTGACAAGTCGGAATATTTTCAAGTCCGACAGCAGCATTGTTTAAAAGACACACTCATAATTTTCCCTCGACAAGTCGGAATATTTTCTAGTACGACAGAAGCATTTGTTCGAGAGGCACTGGCAAAAATATCCCAGACTATTACGAAAATGTCCAAGTCCGTCTGTTTCATATGTGCTAGAATCACTCGCATAACTTTTCCCGACTAGTGGGTTTATTTCTGAGTTCCACAGACGCATTGGTTCGATTGTCTCTCGCATAAATTTATCACGTCTAGTCAGAATATTTCCATGTCCAAAAGATGCATAGGTGCGAGTGGAACTCGCATACCTTTCGACGACTAGACACAAGAATTATAAGTCCGTCAGTCTCAATGGTACGAAAGGCACTCTCATAATATTCCATCGACTTGTCTTAATATATTTAGTTCCGACGGTAGCATTTGTTCGAGTGACACCCTCATAACATTCTCTCGACCTGTCGGAATGTATGTATGTTGGACAGTCTTACTGGTTCGAGGTGCACTCTCATTACTTTCCCTCGACTAGTAAGAATATTTCTTATAACTACAGTCACATCCGTTCAAGAGGAACTTGCTAAACTTCCCTCGTCTAGTCGCTACAATTTTAAGATCGAAAGGCGCAATGTTGCGAGATGTATTATCATAACTTTCCGTCAACTAGTCCTAATATTTCTAGGTACGCCAGTGGCATTGGGTCGACTGGGATTCGCAAAATTCACCTTCGATTAGTCGGAATACTTCCAAGCCCAAAAGTCGTATAGGATCGAGTGGCACTCTCATATTTTTTCTTGATTATTCGGATTATTTCTGTATTCGACAGTCGCATTCGTTCGAGGGGAACACGTATAAATATCCCTCGAGTAATTGGAATATTTCCAAGTCCAACAGTTGCACTGGTTCGAGTTTGTCTCTCGTGACATTATCTCGACTAGATGGAATATTTCTAAGTTCGACAGTTGCATTGTTCCAAGAAGCACTCGTATAACTTTCTCTCGCCTAGTTGGAATATTTCCAAGCCCGTCAGATGCAATTGTGCGTGAAGAACTCTCATAATTTTTTCTTGACTAGTCGAAATATTTCCAAGTCGGAAAGACGCATTTGTTCGAAGGGCACTATCAGCATTTTTCCATGACTATTGGGAAAGTCTCTTGGTTCGACTGTCGCATTGCTTCGAGAGGCACACTTATAAGTATCCGTCGACTAGTGGGTATATTTCCAAATCCGATAGTCACATTAGTTCGAGAGACACTCTTATAACTTTCCCTCTACAAGTGGCAATATTTTTTATTCCAACAGTTGTATTCGTTCGAGAGTATCTCGTATAATTATCCCTCTTCTAGTCGGATCATTTTCAAGTTCGAAAGTGGCATTGGTTCGTGTAGCATTCGTATATCTTTCACTAGACTAGTCGGAATATTTCCAAATCCTATAGTCGCATATGTTCGAGATGCACTCGCATTACTTTCCCTCGTCTAGTTTCAATATTTTCAAGTCCGACAGTCCCAATGATTCGTGATGCATTGGCATAACTATTCCACGATTAGTCGGGATATTTCTAAGTCCGACAGTCTCAGGGGAACGGGAGGCACTCTTATAATATTCCCTAGACTAGTCTGAGTATTTTTAGGTCCGACAGTTGCATTGGATCGAACGGTACTCGTATAACTATCCTACCTCATTTCGGAATATTATCAAAACTGACATTTAATTTGGTTCACAAGACATTCGCATAAATTTCCCTCGACTAGTCGGAATTTTTTAATTCCAACAGTCGTGACCTTTCGAGAAGAAATCGCATAACTTTACCCTACTATTAGGAATATTTCGAAGTCCGACTGTCGCATTGGTTCGAGAAGCACTAGTATAACTTTCTTTTGAATAGTCTGTATTCTTCCAAGTCAGTAAGTCACACTGGTATGAGAGGCACTCTCAAAACTTTCTCTCATCATTCGAAAACTTTCTATTTCTTACAGTCGCAATGGTTCCAGATGCATTCGCATAATTTTACCACGACTAGTTTGAATATTTATGAGTCTGTCAGATGCATTAATTTAAAAGGTAATCCCATAACTTTCCCAGAACGAGTATGAATACTTCCAATTCCGACAGTCGCAATGATTCGAGAGGCACCCTCATAACTTTCACTCGACTAATATTTTCAAATCCGACAAACGCTTTCGATCACAAGTCACTCGCATAACTTTACCTCGACTAGAAGTAATATGTCTAATTCCGAAGATTGCATTAGTTCACAAGTAACTCTCAAAACTTCCTCTCTACTTGTCGGGATATTCATAGGTCCGACAGTCTCATTGGATCGAGAAATACTCGGATAATTTTCCCTCGGCTAGTCTGAAAACTTCAAAGTCTGACAGTCGCAATTTTTCGCAAGTCACTCGTAACTTTCCCACGACTAGCCGGAATATTTCTAGGCCCGACATTGACATTGGTTCGAGCAGCACTCGCATAACTTTTAATCGGCTAGTTTGAATATTTCCAAGTCCGACGGTGACATTGGTTCACAATTCACTCGCATTACTTTCCCTCGACTAGTCGGAATATTTCTAGATCCGACTGTCGCATTGTTTCGAGATTCACTCGCATAACTTTCCTTCGAATAGTCCTAATAATTCTAAATCTTTCAGTCGAATTGTTCCGAGAGGCACTCGCATAACTTTTCCTGGAATGTTAAGAATATTTCGAAGTCCGACAGTCGCTTTTGTTCATAAGTAATTCGCATATCCTTCCCTTGTCTAGTCGAAATATATCCAAGTTCGACAGCCGCATTGTTTCAACAGGCACTCGCATGACTTTCGTACGTCTCGTCGGCGTATTTCTTAATGCGACAGTCCCATATTATGATTATTATGGTTTCTATATTCATTATTATGATTATTATGATTATTATGATTATAATTATGATTATTATAATTTTATGAACATTATCACGGCTTTTATTATTCTTATGCTTATTGTGAATATTATTACTATTAGTATTAGGATTATTAATAATATTACGGTTATTATTATGATTATTATGATTATTTTTACGATTATTGTTATTATTATTATTATCATGATAATTAGAATGTTCATTAAAATTATCATGATTTATATTATTCTTATTAGCATTATTATGGTTATTATACCCTTTATAATAATTATTATGTTTATTTTGATTATTTTTTTCATTGTGTGTGTTATTATTATTATTATGATTATTGTCATGATTATTATGTTAATCATTATTATTATTACGATTATTATGTCTATTAGGATTTTTCTGGTTATTATAAGTTTAATACATATATTATGCTTATTAATGTGATTATAATTATAATTATTATTAAGATTACCATTATAATTTAAATTATTATTTTTATTATTATTATTGTGGTTATTATGGTTATTATTGTGATTTTTAATTATATTATGATTATTATTATGTTTAGTATTTTTATTATTAGCATTATTATGATTATTATGATCTTTATGATTACTATTGTCATTATTTACATTATTATGATTTTTATTATAATTATGTTTATTATGATTATTATTATGATTATTATCTTAGTTAGCATGATTAATATTATAAATATTATTGTTAATGTGATTATTAGTATGTCTACCTTTATTGTTAATATGGTTATTATGATTATTATATTTGTTACGATCATTATGCTTATAATTAATATTATGATTGTAATTATTATTTTTAATATTATAATTGTGTTTATAATGGTTATTATTATGATTATTAAGTGTATGAAGATTATTATTAAAATTATTATGTTTTTTCATCTATTATCATTATCACGATTAGTATTATGATTATTGTTTTCATGGTTATTAATATGATTATTATGATTTTTATTATATTTATAGCGATTATTTTTATTATTATGGTAAATATTATGTTTCTTAGGATTATTACTTTTATTCCTTTGAACAATATTATCATTTTTAAGATTATTAATATGATTATTAGGATTTCTATGGTTATTATGAATATTATTATGATTATTATAGATATTAAAATTATTATTATGTCTATTATGATTATTTTTATAATTATAATGATTATTATTATATTTATTAAGAATATTATGTTTATTATTAAAGTTAATTTGACTATTACTATTCTTATTGAGATTATTACGGTTATTTTATTTTTCATGGCAATAATTATGATTTTTTTTCAACATTAGCATGATTATTATGATTATTACCATGGTTATTGTTATTATTCAGATTATTATTATTAGCAATATTTTAATGATTATTACTTTGATTATTATGATTATTATGGTTTTTATAAAAAATATTATAATATTTATAGTTCTTTAATTGTAATTATGAATTTTATTGTGATTATTATAATTTTTAAGACTATTATTATTCTCATATGCATTATTATAGACAATTTATTTTTAATGATTATTATTATGATTATCATGATAATTACTATTATTATAAATATTATTATGGTCATATGATAATTATTAGTTTTATTTTGCACATAATGATTATTCTTACTATTATTATGTGTATTATGATTATTATTTTTATAATTATTATAATTATATTTATTATGATTATATTATTAATAATATTGTTATTTGCATAGCTTTTGATGGCAAGCCGAGTGCTAGTCTGCTTCGCCAGCTGAAAAGTCTGGCTAAGTGCAGAAGTAAGGAGATATTACCGCTGCCTCGACTGCGGCCAATATAGTGCATCGTGCAAGGGTCCTAACCACAATAAACTCTGCTGTTTCTGTTGCAGCACGTAGCACAAGCTCAAAGAATGAATGGTCAGCGAGCTCACTAGCCTCTTGTGTTCCGAAGGAGGTGCTGAACCCAAGAAGCATTTGGACGGAACAAGGGTGTGCACAGCCTTCCAGGAGGCCCTTGCAACAGCCGTCAAAAAAGATGAGAGTACTGCAGGGTAACCTCAATAGGAGCAGGAAGGCTCACCACCTCCTCACCCAGCTCTGATCTGAGATCAAAGCTGATATTGTTCTTATCAGTAAACAGTACCAGGACAGGGCAGGAGCAGGATGGTACACCGACAAATTGGGCACAGTGGCCATCTGGATCCCAGATCCCCGATACAAGTGTCGTATCAAGGATCCGGACGCGGTTACGTTTGGTTGAGACATAACTTGTTGACTTATGGCAGCGTGTATCTCATCCCCAACGACCGGATAGACAACTTGCAGACCAAACTGGACGATCTGGAAGACGCATTTAGGGAATGGCAAGGGAAACTCATTGTGGCTGGAGACCTCTACGCCAAAGCTCGCGAATGAAGAGAGGCTAGGCTGGACTCCAGAGGAAGACGAATCATGAAAGTGGTGTCGAGACTGGAGCTAGCAATACTCAACGCAGGCTCGATGTCTACATTCCGAAGGCCAGACTACACAGAGACGACCCTGGACGTTTCTCTAGGCAACGAAAACCTTGTGGCATGTATCCCAGGCTGGCAGGGGATCGAAGATTACTCCGGAAGCAACCACCAGTACGTCCCATTCGACGTGCACGATAGGAGGCTAACGGTGACAATCGCAGCGGAACCCTCAGGTGGAACATAGCAAGAATGGATCGAGACAGGCAGTCCTCAGCCATAGATGAAGATTGAAGATCCCATCAAATTGCACTCACTGGGCTATCGCCAACTGCACAAGCCAGGATAAAGATCGCAACAACTATGCAGATCATTCAAATGGCTTGCAAGATAGCGATGCCAATAAGAGCACGAAACTTCAGAGGCGTCAAGCATTCTGGTGGAAGTATGAGCTCGCAGATCTTCGTAAGAAGTGATTAAAGCATCGCCGGTAAACACAACGAACGTAGATACGCGATCTCGACGCTGCCCTCTTGGCCACAGCGTATCAAACGGACAAAGAATCATTGAAGATGATCATCAAGGCCAGCCAAATATCGTACTGGAATGAGCTGAGCCTAGATAT
The DNA here is from genome assembly GCF_910589235.1 of Vespa crabro. NCBI lineage: Eukaryota > Metazoa > Arthropoda > Insecta > Hymenoptera > Vespidae > Vespa > Vespa crabro. Next base: position 401,898 of record NC_060970.1, on the reverse strand, counting down.
CGACCAGCATCCGTGGGGATTAGGGTACCAGATCGTTACTCGTAAGATGGGGACATAAACATGAGTAATCCGTCGAGATGCGATGAGCCTGGAAAACATCGTACATTCCCTATTCCCCTCAATGCCGGAGGGAGAGATTGGCTCGGCTGAGTCTGGCACACCGATGAGTCACAGTTTAGGGACGGGGAGCTTCTCACGGCCGAATCTTCCATGAGGTACAAGAGTGCTACAGGACAAGACGGCCTTCTAGTGGAAGTTGTAAAAGCCGTCGCGTAGAGTCACCCTGAGCCCTTGCTAAATATGTATAACATGAGCAGCAGGGAGGTCATTCTCCCCGCCCCGTGGAAAAAAGCGAGACTTGTGCTCATAAGCAATGGCATGGGTCCAGCTGATGCTGCTTCGCCATAAAGGCCTATTTGTATGCTGGATAGGTCTGGCAAGCTCCTGGAGCAGCTGCTTAGGCCACGGTTGCTTACGACCGTGCTGCCCGTCAGTATGGATTTCGATCCAGCCTATCCACCATCCATGCAGTCCGGGAGGTTGACACGGCCTCTAAAATGACGGAGCGCGGGAATCACCTATCCCGACCTTTGTGTCTGCTGGCCACCTTAGACGTGAGAAATGCCTTCATCTCCGTCTGGTGGGACTTGGCAATGGAAGCACTCGAATGTAACTTCAATGTCCCTGAGTACCTTTTCCGAATTCTCAGGGACTACTCGATCAAGCGCTTCCTCTAGTGCAATACGGGCGATGTTCCGAGAAGTTTGGAATTGTCATCGGGGGCAGCCTGGGCTCCATGCTGATACCGGATATCTGGAATATCATCAACGACGCTATCATATGTATGGCAGGCCCTAAGGGCACTTTCATGTTAGAGTATGCAGCGAACTTTGAAGCAATAATAACTGCTAGATACACCGAGGAGGCACAGCTATTACTCAACCAGTTCATGCGCAGAGTCATATTTTAGATGAAAGACAACGGGCTATCCCTAGCAGCTCAGAAGACTGACATCGTGCTACTTACAAAGAAGCGCATCAACACTTTGCGGAGCTTCAATGAAGGAGAAGCGACGGTTAAGACTAAGTCGGGTGTCAAGTACTTAAGAGTAATGCTCAACAGCAAGCTCAATTTTGGAAAGCATATTACTAGGGCAGCCGACATGGCTGCAGATGTAGTAACCTCGCATGGCATACTCATAGCCAACATCAACGGTCCCCGACCGTGCATGAGGCAACTACTGATGCGCGCTGGCGAAGCAGTAATTCTGTATGACTCGGACGTCTGGGCCGAAACGCTCTGATACGAGAAATACCGCAAGCGCATAGGGACGGTACAGTGGCGCTCTCCGAATCGAGTGCACCTATCGTACGGTCTCTGAGCCCGCGGTGCTAGTGGTTCGATCTACTAGACCAGGAGGGAAATTCGTCGTCCAACAGAAGTCTGTTTTTGGAAAGTAAGAGACATCAAGGCTCGCTTTGTCTAGCAGCATTGAGACCTGGCAAAGCTGATGAGAACGAGAGCCTAAGGGCAGATGGACGATCCGACTCATCATTCTGCAAGACAGCTGGCTAATCCGGGTGGCGGGGGAGGTCGACTTCTACTTTACCCAATTCTTGACAGAGCATGGATTGTTTTGCTCCTACCTCGCAAAATGAGGAAGGTTGCATACGGCAACAGCCCCTATGGGGTCTTGACCATTGATGATGCCTATCACACGTTCTTAAAATGTGGCTGGTGGAGCGTATAACGTTTCGCCTTGGAGCAAAACCTCGGAGAAATCTCGCCAGACAACGTTGTCGAGAAAATGCTCCGAGGACAAGAAGAGTGGAATAAGGTGGCCTGCTATGTCAGGGCCACCTTGCGCAAGAAAAAGAAGGAGATGGTTATTATAGTAAATATTATTAGCATTGTTATTATCGTTATTAACGTCATTACCGTTATAATCGTTATATAACTGTTATTGAAGTTACTATCATAATTAATATTAATATTTTTATTATTAGTATTATTATTATTATAGTTTTTATTTTTGTTATTTTTATTTTTGCTGTTATTATTATTATTGTTATTAATATCGTAATTTACGTTATTATGCTTATTATCGTCATTATCGTTATTATCGTTATTATAGCTATTATCGTTACTATCGTTATTATGGTTATTATCGTTATTTTTGTTATTATCTTTATATTACTATTATCGTAATTATTATTATTATTCTTATCATAATTATCATTAATATCGTTTTTATCGTAATTTACGTCATAATCGTTATTATCGCTATTATCATTTTTATTGTCGTTATAATTATTATTATTATTAATATTATTACTATTATTACTATTATGTTTATTATTACTCATATTATTGTTTTTATCTTTATTATCTTTATTATCGTAATTATTTTCACAATCGTTATTATAGTTATTATCGCTGTTAATGTGTTTCTCATTATTATTGTCATTAACGTAATTTTATTTATTATCTTTATTATCATCATTATTATTGTAATTATTATTATTATTTTTATCGTTACTATCGCACGTATTTTTATTATTCTTATTATCGTTATTATAATTATAATCGTTATAAACGTTATAAGAGATATAATTGTTATTATTGTTATTTTCTTTAATATCGATATTATTATTATTTAAATTTGTATTATTGTTATCGTTATTATTATCTTTAATATCGTTATAATTATACTTGAAGTTATTATTATCGTTATTGACTTTAATATCATTTAATCATTATTACCGTTAATATTTAGATAACACTTATTTTTATCATTATTAGCGTTTTTATCGTTTATATCGTTATTATTGTTATTAGTAGTTCTTTTATCGATATTATCGTTGTTATTAATATTATAAATATTATTAATGATATTATGGTTACTATCGTTATCATCATTATAATCTCTATATTTTATTATAATCGTTATTATTAATATTTTTATTATTATCGTTATAATCTTTAAAATCGTTAATATCGTTCTCATCGATATTATTGATATTATTATTATTATTATTATTATTATTATTATTATTATTTTTGTTGTTATTATCATTATTTATGTCTTAAACTTTTTTATTATAATTATTGTTCTTTTTCTTATTATGTATGTCATTATTGGTTTTACCTTCATTACCATTACTATCTTTAATATTTTTATTATTATCATTACCGTTATTATCCTTATTATTATTAATATTAATATTGTCATTATTATTATTATGACTATAATTATTATTATCTTTATTATCGTTATTATCGTTAATATCGTTATTTTTATTATTATTATTATTATTATTATTTTTATTTACGTTATTATTGCTATTCACGTTTTAGACGTTATCATTATTATTATCGTTATTATTATAGTAATCAACGATATTATCGGTATTATTTTTATTATCCATGTTATCATAATTATTATAATTATCGCTATTGCCGTTATTATCGTTAATAATATTTTTATTATTATCGTTATTGTAGTCTTTATCATTATTACCGTTGTTACCGTTATTATCGTTATTATTGTTATTTTTATTATTACCGTTATTATAATTGTTATTATTAATATTACTATTATCATTACTAATATTATTATTATTATTATTATTATCACAATAATCGTTAATATCTTTATTATTATTACAAGCGTTATTATCGTCATATTTATTATCGTTATAATTGAAATTACTATTATTATTATTGTTAATATTATCGTTATTGTCGTTCTCATAGATATTATTGATATTTTCATTATTAATCTTATTATTATTATAAACATTATTATCCTTATTTTCGTTTTAATCGTTAATATTCTTATTATCCTTTTCAATACATTTATTTATGTTATTATCGGAATTATCTTTAATTTCGTTATCGTTATTGTTGTAAATATCACTTTTGAAGTTATTACCATTATTAAAAATTAGTTATTATCGTTACTATAGTTATTATCGTTATTTTCATTATTATCGTTTATATATTTATTATCGTTATGTTTGTTATTATTTTTATAATTATTACTATTATAGATGTTATCGTTGTTATTATTTTTATTAATATTATTATTGTTATTTTCATTACTATCGTTACTATCGTTAAATCTCTATTCTTATTAAAATCATTATTATTAAGATTAATATTATTATCGTTATTATAGTTATGATCGTTATTATTTTTATCGATATTACCTTTATCATTACTAATTGCGTTATTAAGATCATTATTAACGTTATTAACGTTACTAACGTTATAATAGTTATTATAATCGTTATTATGGTTCTTATCGTTATTATTATGGTTATTATCGTTATTATCGCAATCAGTATTATTATCGTTATCATTATCGTTATTAAGGTTACTACCGTTTCTATCGTTATTATCGTTATTATCTATATAATTGTCATTATTATAATTAACGTTATTAGTATTATTATTATTATTATTATTACTATTATTATCGTCATTATTATCTTTAGTATCTTCGCTGTTATGATTTCAATTATTATTATCGTTATTATTAACGTTATTAACATTATTAATGTTATTATGGTTATTGGCCTTTTTATTGTTATTATTGGTAAGACAGCCATTATTATCGTTATTATCGTTAATGTTGGTATTATCGTTATTATTATATTTACCTTTATTAACGGTATTACCTTTATTATCGTAATTATTTTTTTATCCATATTATAGTTATTTTATCTTAATTATCGTTAATATCGTTTTTAATATTTTTGTAATTATTATGGTTTTAACGGTGTTATTATTATTATTATTATTATTATTATTATTATTATTTTTATTATTATTATTATTATTATTATTATTGTTATTATTATTATTACTATCGTTGTTGATGTTATTATCTGTATTACTGTAGTTATTAACTTTATTATCGTTATTATCGTAATTATCGTCATTATCGGTATTATCATTATAATCGTTATTACCGTTAATATCGTTATTATCGTCATTTTTATTATAATAGTTATTAATATTATTATTATTTTCTTTATTACCGCAAATATCGTTATTATTGTTATTATTATCGGTATTATCGTTATTATCGATATAATTTTTATTATCCTTAATGTCGTTATTATCGTTATAATTTTTATAATCGTTATTATTTTCGTTATTAACGTTGTTTTTGTAATTATCCTTATTATCCTTATAATTAATATTATCATTATAAACGTTATTATCGTTATTATCCTCATTATCGTTATTATCGTTAATACTATTTTTTTCATTATTATCATTATTATCATTATTATTATAATTATTATTTTTATTATCGTCATCATTGTTATTATTATTATTACTATCGTTGTTGATGTTTTTATCTGTATTACTATAGTTATTAACTTTATTATCGTTATTATCGTAATTATCGTCATTATCGGTATTATCCTTATTAACATTATTATTGTTACTATCGATATTATAAGTATTATGGATACTATTATTACCGTTATATTTGTTATTATTATTAATGCTATTATTTTTATTATCGATATTATCGTTACTATCGTTATAATCGTTATTTTTATCATGATCTAAATTATTATAAATATTATTATTATTATCGATAATTTTATTAATATCGTAATTGTTGTTCTTATCGTCAATATTCTTATGATCGTTATTATCACTATTATCTTTATTATTATTATTATTACCTTTATTATTATTATTATTTTCGATAGTAATATCATTTTTATCGTCTTTATCGTTATTATTATCGTTATTAAAGTTATCAACGATATTATTGATATTAACGTTTTATTCTATTTTATCGTTAATATAGTTACTATCGATATGATAATTATTATAATCGTTATTATCCTTATTATCGATATTATCGTCATTATCGTTACAATAGTTATAATTATTATCATTATTTTTATCATTATTGTCGTTTTTTTATATTATTATTATTCTTATTAATACTCTAGTTATTATTATCGTTAAAATCGTTATTATCGTTTTAATTTTCATTATCGTAATTGTTATCGTTATAATCATTAAACCGATACAATACCCAATATAATCCACCGATACAACTCCCAATATTATATCGTTATTATTAACGTTATTAACATTTTTATCGTTATTATTAATATTATTATTATTTTTATTTCTGTCATTATCGTTAATCATATTATAACTATTATTATTATTACTATTAAAGTTATTATTATCGTTATTATCGTTGTTATTAGTAATATTATTATTTTAATTATTATTATTATTTTATTATTATTATTATTATCGTTAATATCGTTAGTATCCATATTATCGGTATATTTATAATTTTCGTAATTATTATCAATATTATTATTACTTTTATTATCGACATTAACTTTATTATTTATATGATTAAAATTATCGTCATTATTATCGTTATTATCATCTTTATTGTTTTTATTATTTTTGAGGTTATTATTATCGTTAAGAACTTTCTTATCGTTTTATTGTAATTACCATTATAAATATGATTATCGATATTATTTTCGTTATCGCCGTTAGTATCGTGTTTATTGCTATTATCGTTATAAACACCATTATTTTTATAATTATTATTATGATTATTATTTTTGTTATTATTAATATTCATATTTTAATTATTATTAATATTATTATTATTTTTATTATCGTTCTTACCGTTCCTGTTATTAATATTATTAATATTATTATTATTAGTATTATTACTATTATTATCGTTAATGTCGTTATTATTTCTATTATCGTCAATATCGTGAATATCGATATTATTGTTATGTTTTCTATATTTAACATTATCGATAATATTTTTCATATTATTATTGTCGATATTTTCATTATTATCGTTATTATCGTCATAATTGATACAATAGTTATTATTGTTAATATCATCTTCGTTGTAATTATTATCGTTATTATTATTATCATAGTTATTATCGTTATAATGATTTTTATCATTATTATTATCCTTATTGTCATCATTATCGCTATAATTGTTATTTTAATTATCATCGTTATTATCATTATTATTATAATTCGTATTATTAGTAACGTTATTAACCTTATTATCGTATTTATCGTTATAATCGTTATTGTAATTATTAACTTTATTATAGATATTATCGTTATCATCGTTACTACTGCTATTATCGTTATTATCGTTAGTTTTATTATTTTTGTTATTATTATCAATTTTATAATTACCCTTATTATCGTTATTATCGTTATTCTTGTTTTATTATTATACCGCTATTGCCTTTATTATACTTATTATCAATTTCATCGTTAATTTTATTATTTTGGTAATTATTATTATTATTAATTTCATTATAATCGTTATTATTATTATTATCGCCATTACCGTTATAGACGTTATTCTTATTATTAACGTTATTATCGTTATTATCATTATTATTACTATTAACTTTATTATCATTATTTTTATTATGATCGTCATTATTATTATTATTAATATTATTATTATCGGTATTATCTTAAGTACCTTTATTATTTCTATTATCGTTATTATTGTTATTAATATTATTATTATTATCGTTACTAATTTCTTTATAATCATTATTATCGTTTTTATTGTTATAACTGTTATTATATTTATTATATTTATTGTAATTATTATTTTAATTATCGTTATAATAATTAATTTCGTTATTATCGTTTCTATTATTATTTTTATTATTTCTCTCATCGTTATTGTCGTTCCTATCGTTTTTATCCTTATTATCCTTATTATTATTATTATTACTATTATTATTATTATTATTATTATTATTATTATTATTATTATTGTTATTATTATTATTATTATCATTATCATCGTTGTTTTTGTTATTATCTTTATTATAGTTATTATCGTTATATTTGCTATTTTTATCATAATCGATTTTATTATTAATATTATTATTATTATCGATATTTTCGTTACTATCGTTATTATTATTAATTTTATTATTATCGTTATTATTATTATTTTTATCATTTTTATTGTAATTATCTTTACTATCGTAATTATTAATTTTTTTATCGTTATTATCGTTATTATCGTAAATATCATTTCGTTAGAATCTTTGTTATCTTTATTATCATTACTATTGTAATTATTGTTATTATATTTATTAATGTTATTATTGTTATTTATGTAATAATCGGTATTATTATATTATTATATTTAACTTATATTATCGCAAGTATCGTTATTATCGTTATTACTATTATAATTACTATAATTATTATAATTATTATTATTATTATTATTATTATTATTATTATTATTATTATTATTATTATTATCATTATTAAAGTTATTATCTTTCGCTCTGGAGCGCTTGCGCCATAATGTTATTGCTGTGAACGGTTCGCATTACTGAGTAGTTGACCCTGCAATAGGGAATGTTTCGAAGTAATTAGAAGTCATTTCTTGTTCTCTAAATTTTACAATGATGTTTATTATATTCAGTAATATCATCTTTCTTTTTAAAATATAAAGTGCATAATCAAAATTTATTTTTTAAAATATTTTATATTATTGTTCATGTAATATTTTTAATACAACGAAATTACTATAGTATTTTAAGCCGAACATAAATCGTGTTTGCTCTCACTCTCGAAAAATATTTTCTTAAATTTTCTTTCCCCATGAATAAAATTGGGTCTAAAAAATTAAATATTTAAAAAATCAACATATTATAACAAAGGCAGAAACTGAATATTTACTGATATATATCCGTCTCTGGTAATGTCCTAAAGAAGACTGAGACTGTGTATCGTTAAAACGAAACACAATATCGTCTTGTCGTTAGTGTTTTATTTCGTGATAGTTATTTGCTTTTAAGGCATGCAGCGTTGACAGATATTCGAATAAAAAGAGTATCTCATGTAAAAAATGAAATCAAAGTATATATGGTATGAACGTATATGTACCTTCTTCGTTCCCGAGCATCCGCTTTTTGGGATCATATATATATGCTCTTCGTACATGAATGATCATAATTCGAAGGTGTATATATAAGCCCGTCGGAGCGAAAGGGTTAATCCTTAATATCGTTATAATTATTCTTATCGTTTTTATCGTTATTATCGTTATTATCGCTATAATTAAGATTATCTACATTACTATCGTTATTAACGTTATTATCGTTATTATCGATATTATCGTCAATTTTAATATTACAGTTATTATTGTTATTATTTTTATCTTTAATTTCTTTATTATCATTATTACTGTGATTATCGTTAATATTGTTATAACCGTTAAAATCGTTATTGTTATTATTGTTATTACTGTTGTTATCATTAATATCGTAAATACCTCTGTTGATATTATTATTATTATTATTATTAATATTATTATTGTTATTATTATTTAATTATCGTTAGTATCGTTCTTATCGTTTTTATCGTTATAATCGGCAGTATCGTTATCAGCGTAATTATCGTTATTATTGTTATTATTATTTTAAACGTTATAGGCGTTGTTATTATTGATATTATTATTACTATTATTATTATTATTGTTATTGTCGTTATTATTGTTATTATTGTTATTATCGTTATTTTCGATATTATTACTATTATTATTTATATTATTATTATCACTATTAGTTTCGTTATTATCATTACAATTATCCTTGACGTTATTATTATCGTTATTAACGATATTATCGGTATTATTAATATTATTATTGTTCCATTATTATCTTTATTATCGCTATTATAGTTAATATCGTCAATTTTATTATTATCCATATTATTATTTTTATCAATATCATTATTATTTTTATTATCGTTATTATCGTTGGTATAGTAATTACCGGCATTGTTGTTATTAACGTTATTTTTATTGAAATCGTTATTCTAATTATTAATATTATTATCTTTATTATGGCAAGTAACGTTATTTTTGTTATTATCGTTATTATCTTTATTATTTTTATTGTTATTAGTATTACTATTATCGTTATTATTTCCATTATTGACGTTATTATCCTCCTTATCGTTATTATCGTTAATATCGTTACAATAATTATTACCTTTTTTATCGTCATTATCCTTAATATCGTTATTATTAGTGTCATAGATATTATCGTTATTATCATTATTATCGATATAAATAAGATTATCGTTATAATTATTGTTAATGACGTTATTATCGTTATTACCGCTATTATCGTTATTATCGTTATTATTATATTCTTCTTTATTATCTTTATTATTATTATAATTATTATTATAATTATTTGCACCATCGTTATTATCTTCATTTTCGTTATTATTATTATTATTATCATTATCGCCTTTATCATTATTATCGTTATTGTCGTTATTATTATTATTTTTATAAATATCAATATTATCGTTATTATTGTTATTATCGTTATTATCGTAATTAACGTTATAATCCTTATTATCGTTATTGTCGTTATTATCGTTAATATTGCCATTACCATTCTCATCGTTATTATTATTATTCTTAATATTAACGTTAATATTGTTATTTTTATTATAACCGTAATCATCATTATTATTATTATTATCATTATTAGCGCAAGCATCGTTATTATTGTTATTATCGACTTTATCGTTATTATTTTTATTATTATTAGTATTCTTATTATCGTTATAATTACTGTTACTATCGTTGTTATGGTTATGATTTTTATTATCTTTTTTATTATAATTATTAACGTTATTCTCGATCTTAGCTTTATTATTGTTATCATTGGCATTACCATTATTAATACCGTTATTATCATTACAATCTTTATTATTTTTATTATCCTTAGATACGCTATTTTCATCATTATCGATTCTATTATTAATATTATTATTATTATTGATGTTTTCGTTTTTGAAGTCGTTATTGTTGATATTTTTATGATCCTCATAATCGTTGTAATCATTATTATCGATTTTATCGTTATTACAGTTTAAATTATAATTATGGTTATTATCGTTATTATCGTTACAATCGATATTTTTATTTTTATCTTTATTATCAATATTATAATTGTTATCGTTATTATCATATATCGTTACTATTGTAACTAATATCGTTACTATTATCGTTACAATTGTTATTATTGTTATTATCGTTATTATTTTCATCTGTCCTATCACTTATATTATTTTACTTATTATTATTAATGTTATTATCGTTATATCGAAATTATCGTTATTATCGTCATTTTCTTTGTAAGCGTTCTTAACGTTTTTATCGTTATCATTATTATTATTTCTATTATTGTATCGAAATTATCTTTATAATCGTTATTATCTCAATTATTGTTAACTTTATTGTTACTGTTATTATTATTATTATTACTATTATTATTATCATTAATATCTTTACTTTCATTATTATTGTTATTATCGCTATTATTATTATTATTATTATTACTATTATTATTATTATTATTATTATTATTATTATTATTAATAATAATAATATAGTATCTACCGTTCATAATGTTATTATTGATTTTATTATCGTATACAGGTTATTAATGTTATCATCGTTATTGTCTTTATTATCCTGATTATAGTTAATATCGTTATAATCTTTTTTATCTTTATTATCTTTATTAATATTAATTTTGTTATTACTATCATTATTATTATTAATATCATTATTATTGTTAACATAATTATTATAATTACTATTATCGATATTACCGTTCTTATTATTATTATTATTGTTATTATCGTGACTCTCGTTATTACCGTTATATTATCTACTTTTATTACTACCGTTATTTTTAGTATTATTACTATTATCGTTATTATCCTAACAATCATAATTATCGTAATTTTAATCCGATCGGATGTACCTATTAAATAATATTTTCGATAAACATCTAATTATTTTAACAATCTTTAGTGTATGACGGATGGAGTAAAGTATTATTTAAACAATAGTACATTTATTTAGACATAAAAAATTTGGACAAAAAACTAAAATAATTTTAATATGATATACGAATACTTCAAAGATCTTATTTCTCCACGATTGTGGGGTCGAAAGTACCTAGTGGATTCAAGCACAAAATCAAATCATTTTAGATTGACAATCTGATCTTACTTTGGAATTTTATTCCTATCATTGTAACACACAATTTCAATATCAATATGGAAAAGTCGCTGAAAGAAAGCACTACCCCAGGTGGCAGCTCAGAAGGAAAATCCACTATTGCATTATGCAATGCATCGGGACCTAGGGTTTTGGTGAGTCCCAACATCTGCAATAAGGATGAGTAGGAGCATCCTTGGAATCCTTCCAGACTTAAGATTGAAAAGAAGTTTTTTCGGGCTCTTTAAATGTGATTTCTTTGATAAAGTTTGGTAATCAAAAGGAATTAGAACTACTTCTGGATAGAAATGATATACAAATTTTATCAGATCGGGGACAAGATTTTTTTTGGCTAAAAATGTTACAGAAACAAAAGACTATAGAATCTTTAAAGGCAAGCCTACGATTAAAATTATGAAAGGAATGTTAATCTTGGGAACAGCCTTTTATATCCATAAAGATTATTAAACTGGGTAACTAAATTCTAATTCCGCTAAGTAAGAATCTCTCTTTCGAAAATGAAATGCAAAAATAAATTATACACTTTTATTAATTGTCATGCACCAATAAGTAAAGACAACAAAGAGAACCAAAATAAAGTAGAGGGATTCTGGGACCTTTTGGACGATGAAATGTAATCTCAATGTTATAAAATTCCAAAATCAAATGTAGTGATATTACTTGGAGATTTGAATGACGAAATAGGAAGAGAGAATTGATAGTCCAATAGTGAGAATTGATAGAACAATAGAGAATATGCTGCACAATAAAGAACAAATAGAAATGGAATGTGATTGCTTACTATTTGTAAGAACTTTCAAATGAAGGTAATGTCGACTTCCTTCCAGAAATTGCCAAGAAGAGCTAAAACATGGATTTCTCCAAATCCAATGCTAGGTGAATTTCAAAAAGATCGTGTAGCAATATCCAAAGGAAATATGACGGAAATTATGAATGTCAAGGTATGAAGAAGTAGAGAATTTGACTCTGATCACTATTTGTCTAAAATTCAACACAAATTCTTTCCCAACAGAAATCACAGAAGTGGGGAAAAAATAATAAAGTAAAATACACATGGACTCCAAATTACAAAAGAAACTATGGAAACATTTCAGGGAGAAATAAAAGTAACTCATTATGGGAAGTGCCAAGATTTATCTAAAGAAATAACCAACGCAGCCCAGAAAACATTTTGATCGGCCAAGCATAGAAAAAAACCTTGGTGGAACAAAATATGTGAAGATGCACTACAGGATAGAAGAAAACTTTGGAAAAAGTGCAAATGCTCGGGGAAGACTGAACACCATGACCAATTCAAACAACAAAGGAAAGACACTGCTAGAATAATAAGGGGAGTTAAAGTATCTTTCGAAAAATCACAATTTATCGACATGCAAAACAACTTTACTAAAAATAATTCACGAAATTTCTATCAGACTTTTAAGAGTTAATTAAAGGCGTATCAAGCGCCTAGAACATACTACAAAGATGAAAATGGTAAACTTGTCCTAAGCAATGCGGAAAACTGAAATACTTGCAAAATACTTCGGTCAACTTATAAACTTTCCTGAACCGAAACATAAATTGGAATTCTCTGAAACAACTGAAAATCTGGAAGAAGATATACCACCTAATGCTGAAAAAATTAAGGAAGCAATTAAAAATCTAAAAAATAATAGAGGTAGTGGGGAATACTCTATAACAGCTGAATTTTTGAATTGGTCTCTGTCAAAAATCATTAAAGAGCTGAAGATAATCTTCGAAGATATTTGGAGAACAGAGAGGTTTCCAGAAGAGTGGAAAGTAGCACTAATTCCCCCATTACTTAAAAAAGGGGAAAAACTGAACTATGATAATTATATCTTCTGCAAACTGCATTCAAGGTAATCTCAAATATATTGCTGAATAAAATAGAAACAACACTTGATAAGCAACTGGGCGAGTATCTAGCTTGATATCGGAAAGATAGAACTTGTACAGAACAAATTTTTAACTTAAAATACATATTTCGCCATAGAATACTGAATTCAAAGATATATTTATAAAATGTATAGATTTTAAAAAGGCAATTGACTCTGTTGATACAGAAACCTTAGGTAAAGCAATACGTGAATTTGGAGTTAAAAATAAATTGACAAACTTAATACGTGAAACATTCACTGACACGATTTCAAAAGTAAAATTTATGAGTGAGATATCTAATCCTCTTGAGATAAATACAGATGTAAGGCAAGGTGATGGTTTATCTCCTCTTCTGTTCAACTGTGTTCTAGAAAAAATTGGAAGAATTAGAAAGATAAAGTTAATAGAACAAAACATTCCGACAGTAACTTTGGGTAGAAAAAACAAAGGCATTGAAATATGTTGCCTAGCATTTGCAGACGATATTGCTAAAGTGTCAGACAACCTAAGTAGTGTAACAACACAAATCAATCCCTTGGATGAAATACCTAACAAAGCAGGTTTGAAAATCTCCGTAGAAAAAATTAAAATTATTAACAACATCAAGAACGCACCAAAACTTTTATCTAGAGATATTGGTGCATTGGAAAAAATAAAGAAATTCAAATACCTAGCAGAAATAATTCAAGAAATGGTTTAGAAAAATCTGCAGTAGAAGAGAGGTTACGAAAGATGGAAATAGCGTATGGTATCACAAAGTATTTTTACAACAAAAAGTGTTTATCTAAAAATCTTAAAATAAGACATTACGCTACAGTAGTGAATCCAGAATGCATATAAGCGAGTGAATGCTTGTTACTAAATTAAAGATTAGATAAACTAGAAGTACTAGAAAGGAGAATCATGAGGAAAATATTAGGTCCAGTGAAAACAACAAAAGTATGGAATTTAATATCTAATGACGACATATACAGGAACAAAGAAGACATGACAGAAACGATAAAGAATGGAAGACTTCAATTTTTTGGCTATATCTACAGAATAGATGAGTCCCGATTATCAAAAAGGATACTCATGTATCTTTGGGAGGAAAAGGCAACAACTAGCTTTGATTCGAGAGTTAAAGAAATAATATAAGTGCGGAAGAAATAACAGACAGAGATTTTTAGAAAGAGGTTATTAAAAATGGATGGTTTTCAAGGAAGATTGAAGAAGGAACCTGGTGCGAAGTGATCTGAGGACAGAAAGAAGCATCATAGTGAAAAGATGAAGGAATATTGGATGGAACTGAAAGTAAAACAGCTAAGTGAGAAGAATTGAAATTGGCACGTGATCCCTAGCAGACCTCATCGAAAGAAGAAGAGGAAAGAATTATCGTTATAAAAGTTATTATGGTTATTATTGTTATTATCGTTACTACAGTTATTACCGTTATATTCCGAATTACCCTAACTATCGTTATTATCAGTATTTTTAAAATTACCGTTATTATTATCATTATTATAATTACCGTTATTATCTTTACAATCATTACATTTATTATTATCGATATTAATAATATTATTATTATATTCGATATTATCGTTATTATCGTATTATAGTTATTATTGTTATTCTTCTTATAATTGTTATTATCGTTATTATTGTTATTATTACTATCAACGGTATTATCGTTGTTATGTCTCGCAAGTTATGTACCTTAATAGAGCTAACTCCAAAGTATGTAAGCTATTCCGACACTTGCAGGTGATTTGTGCCCATTTCGGCCCTTACTTGGGCAGTTCAATTGGCTCGGCATTTGCACCGAGTGTCGAATCGATATTTCAAATGCTCACTTACCTCTTGGGAAGACAATCCAAGCTGATGGTGGAGACTTATTTCCAGATATTTGGGGGTCCTCTGATCCAAAATCTGAAGGTCCAGTGGGGGTATCCACCTTCTAGAGAGCTGCAGGGGAATCAGGCGGTATGAGGGAAAATTTTCTTTCTCTTCTTCAATTGATTCAACACCCAAAGTATCGTTATAAAGTTCGGTTTCGTGCTAAAGCTCCTTTAACAGACGACGTAGTTGATATTTTCTACCGCAGCGACGTACCTTCGGCATTAGGAGGGTAAGTAATAGGAAGAGGTGTTTGTTTGGTGGTAGGAGAGAAAGAGAAAAGTGTTTTATTATTATTTATATACATTATTATTTATTACGACAATTTTATAGCAGGATACTCGTGCGGTTCGTCCTCACCGAGCAATAAGGATTGATGAATGTATGGATATAAAGAAATCATGCACTGGTTAACAATAACAATTTTATTTATGTATTAAATGTTTCACTAAAGTACACAGATTAATTACACCTTTGGATGATGTTCCGCACGCGAACGTAGTTATTTTATTGTTTTTAATAAAGAATTTAATTTTAATTTTAATTGACGGGTTCTAACTTATTTAATTGACAAAGATAAACTCTAGCGTAAAATTCAAAGTTGGATAATGACTGCTTAAGGCTCGAGACTAGGAGCTTGCGTCTTGTTGAGTAAGGCTGCGAACGATGATTGTCTGACGACGCTCTTTGCTCCTGCTAGGGCGAGTCCGGTTGACGTCACTGCGCATGTGCGCCGCTCGAGCCTGCCGCCTAAGTGCGGTGGTGGTGGGACACGCCGTTCGCGCTTGCCGTCTGAATGCGGTGGTGGTGAGGCAGAACTATGCGAGCGTTCCTTTATTACCTCTTCCAAGTATTGCGTTCACACGGTGCTTATCACCGGATGTAATTCTGGGAGCTCTTAGCCCCTGGAATGTTGTTATCAGCAGGTGTGGTTCCGAAAATAATGTCGATATCGTTGTTGTTAATAGTTGGAACGCAGGATGTTAAAACCCATATCACCAGATGTCGTCTCGCCATAATCGATAAGTATGTCTCGCAATAATTTATTACATTTATTTAGAGATATTTCTCGCATTAATTTATTAAGGTTGTTGAACATTAATTCATTAGGGTAATTGTTAATTTTATTATAGTGTTGTATGTATATGTGTGTATTTTGTTAACATAGGTCCCAATATGTTCGCTAATTATTATTATTATTCTTTTATGTGTTTTATGTATTATTAATAAGAAGGTGCTGGTAGTAACAGGAGTTTATAAGGTATCTTAGCTAATATTGCTAGTAGTAAAATTATCCAAATTTTGAATATATATAATAATATTTAGCCTATGAATGAGCGATATTAATTTTGAAGGATGATCCCCTTCACTTAAGCTAGCTTATGTATTAATCTTTCATTTATACTATAACTTACATATGATATTCCTTTTTTTTTATTTTACATACGTTGCTTGTCGCGGGATGTAACAATTCTTATTATTATTATAATTATTATTTTCGTTATTATTATCGTTAATATCGTTATAATTGATATTATCGCTATTATCATTATTATCGTTATTATAATTATTTTCATTATTATTATTACCCCCTGTGGGTAGGGGGAAGTAGAATACTCCCACATTACTCCCTGCTTGTCGTATGAGGCGACTGAAAGAGACTGTGTGAATGGCGTGTGAATGTTATTTTAAGGCTATTCATACCTTTGTACTTCTTTTGTTTCCTTTTCTATTCCTTCTCTCACACTCAAGTTTCCTTCCGTTCCTCTCCTTTCCTTTGGGGAGCTTGCCTCCCAATAATATATTTCGTATGATGTATAGTACAGAAAATGGCAAAAGCGGGCGTGGGAGGAACACCCATACCACTGCGGTGTCAGGTAGTGTCAGGCCAGGCCACCCGCCGTCGTCATCCAGCACCTGCCAGGAGCTTGGGGTAGGCAACCTGGCCCCAGCTCTGGATATTGCAACAGGAAGAACACGACAGGTAGGCGACCTGGCCTGCGGTGTCTATATCACAAGAAAGGGTACGATATGAAGAAAGCCACTTAGTGGAGTGGCTATTGGCTGCCAGGGCCATCGATAGCACACGGTTCTCCGGCCTGACGTCACCTATCCAGCCTGCGATGGGGACACCACAAGATGTAGAGAGTGAGAAACTCGCGCAAGCGAAAGTTCTCCTTGCCAAAATGAAGGTGGCTATTACTAGACAGTTCAAAGTAAACAACGCTATTAAGTAAGGGCTTCCAGAACTAGAGAACATCATAGACAGTCTCGAGTTCACTTATAAATTTCGAACAAAGGTCAATAAGCGAGCGAGGACCCTCGCCAGAGTTTCTCAGAGCCCTGGGGCAAATTCTATAACTGATGCTGGTGCAATTAAGAGAATAGCCACAAGCCCGCCGCAGTTGCCTGAAGAGAGCCTCAAAAGACCGATGCAAGAGACGACGACGTCTCTTGCCACCACGTAGACGGAGTTCGAGAAGAAGAGAAGAAATAAGGATAAAACTTCGAAGATGGCGGCGGAACATCCACAGCAAGAGAAAAAGAAGCCGATCAAATCGAAGGATAGGCCGAGAAATGAAACGAGGCCGGACGCGATCCTCCTGAAACCTCCGCAATGTCAATCTTACACAGACATAGACGGAGCCATCCAACAGCGCTTCAAGACTAGCGCCGCAGAGGTAGACGTTAGATCGGTCCGGCAGACCAGAACCGGAGGGGTTCTCCTCGAACTGAAGAATACCATTGCGCATATCAGGGCCTCATTCGCAGAAACCCTAAGGAAAAGAAGTAGGAGAAACGATCAGCATCACGGAACAGGTCCCTAGAGCTACGCTGGAGATACGGGACTGCGATTGCTGCGCATCGTTGGTGGAAGTCGAGGAGACCCTAAATAGGACCATGCCAGTCTACTCGGGGAAACTTGAAGATAGATTGATTAACCCCAACGCGAGACAACAATGCCTGGCCCTCGTCAAAATAGAAGAAGAAGCAGCTGCGAAGCTTTCAAAGGCCGGCCGAGTGCTGGTCGTCTTCGACAGCTGCAGGGTCAGGTGAAGAACAGAAGTGAGGCGATGCTACCATTGTTTCGATTATGGTCAATATAACGCCTCGTGCAAAGGCCCTGATGGGAGAAAATTTTGATATTTCTCTGGCGAGCATAAGATCAAATATTGCTAGGTCAGAGAGGCTTCTTACTACCTGTGCAACCATAACGTTGATGTACCTAAGAAGCACCGGGCGGGATCAAGGTCCTGCAAAGCTTTCCAGGAGTCCCATGCAACAGCCAACAAGAAGAAACAAGGATGAGAGTACTTCAGGGCAATCTTAAAAGAAGCAGGGCGGCACACCACCTTCTAACCCAGGTGAGACATAACTCCACGACTTATTTCAGCGTATATCTCTCCCCGAACGTCCGGAAAGACTACTTCCAGACCAACCTGGACGATCTGGAAGACGCGTTCCTGGAAATTCAAGAGGATCTCATTGTGACTGGAGACCTCAAAGCCAAAGCTCTCGAATGCGTGGAGGCCAGGCCGGACTCCAGAGGAAAACGAATCATGGAGGTGGCGTCGAGACTACAGCTATCAGTATTCAACACAGGCTCGACACCAACCTTCCGAAGGCGGGACTACAGAGTGACGATCCCGGACGTACCTCTAACCAACGAACAACTTGTGGCAAGAGGCGCAGGCTGGCGGGAAATTGAGGATTATACCGGGAGCGAACATCAGTACATCCTTTTCGATGTACACGTTGGGTGGTCAGCCGTGATAAGAGTCGAACGACCTACCACCGTTGGACCATTGCAAGAATGTATCGAGAAAGGATGTCCTCGATCATAGAAGAATGTTGGAGATACCATCAATTTGTTTCCGCGCGTCTATCGCCACCTGCACAAACAAGGATGATTACTGCAGTAACTATGCAGCTCATCCAAAAGGCTTGCGAGATAGCGGTGCCAAAAAAGAGAACAAAACGGCAGAGGCATCCTGTATACTGTTGGATGAGCGAGATCGCAGATCTTCGTAAGAAGTGCATAAGGTTTTGCCGTTTAGCACAACGAGCGAAGGGACGCGACCTCGACGCTGCTCTCTTGGTTGCAGAGTATCAAGCGGCCAAAAAGTCTTTGAAGAGTGTCATGAAGGTCAGTCAACTTCGGTGCTGGAAGGAGCTGTGCCAGAATATCGATCGGGATCCGTGAGGATTAGGGTACCAGATCGTCACTCGAAAGCTGGGGACTCGTACGCAAGGGATCCCACAGGATGCGAGGACGTTGGAATACATTGTGCATACTCTATTCCCCTCACACCCGAAGAGAGAAATTAGCAGGGCTGCGCCTGGCATAATCGAAGGGCCACAATTTACAGAATAAGAGCCGCATTTTTTCACATTCTATGTGGAACAAGAAATCTCCAGGTCCTGACGGTCTTCCATCGGAAGTAATTAAAACTGTCGCGCAGAGTCACTCTGAGCTCTTGCTAAACATGTACATCATTTGCCTCAGGTGGAGCACCTTCCCCGGCACGTGGAAGAAAGCGAGGCTTGTGCTGATCAGCAAGGGCAATGGTCCAGCAGTGGCAGCTTTGTCATACAGGCCTATTTCTATGCTCGATACGGCTGGCAAGTACCTGGAGAAGCTGCTTGTGTCATGACTGCACGCAGCCGTGAGGGCATCGAGGGATCTTGTCGCCCGCCAGTATGGATTTCTATCCGGCCTCTCCACCAGCCACGCAGTCACGGCCGCCAAAATGACGGAACGAGGGATTCACCATTCCAGCCCTTTGTGTCTGCTGGCCTCCTTAAACGTGAGAAATGCCTTCAAGTCCCACAGGTGGGACTTGGCATTTGAAGAGCTCGATCGTAACTTCAGTGTCCCGTAGTACTTACTCCGATTTCTCGGGGACTACTTGAATAAATGCTTCCTAGAATACAATACAAGCAATTTTCCGAGTAGCTTAGAGTTGATATCGGGGACAGACCAGGGCTCCATACTGGGATCGGATTTCTGAAATATTTTCTAGGACGGAATCCTTCGTATGGTAGTCCCTAAATGTGCTTTCTTCGTTGGGTACGCAGATGACATTGCAGTTGTCATAAATGCAAGAGATATGGAGGGTGCACAGCTGCTGTTCTTCCAGGTCATACGCAGAGTCATTTTCTTGATTGAAGACCACGGGCTATCCGTAGCAGTGCAGAAGCCAGAGATCGTGCTACTTACGATGAAGCACATCAACACCTTGCGCAGCTTCATCTTAGGAGACGCGGCGGTCCAGACTAAGTCGGCTGTCAAAAACTTAGGTAGAACGCTCGACAACAAGCTCAATATCGGACAGCACATAATTAGTGAAACCGACAAGGCGGTAAAAGTAATAGCCTCGCTTGGTACACTCATGGCCAACGTCAACGTTCCTCGACCGTGCATGAGGCGACTACTGAGGTGCGCTACTGAAGCAGTGTTGCTGTATGGCGCGGAGGTCTGTGCCGAAGTACTGCGATACGTGACATACCGCAAGCGCATAGCGGTGGTACAGAAGAGGGTCGCTCTCCGAATCTCGTGCTCCTACTGCACAGTCTCTGAGCCCTCGGTGGTAGAGATTGCGGGGTTAATCCCAATCAATCTACTAGACCAGGGGGAGACAATTTGTCCACCAACAAATGCCCTTTCTGGGAAAGGAAGATGCAACAAGGTTCGCCAGGTCTAGCAGTTTCATGACCTGGTAAAGCAGATGGGAACGAGAGCCTAAGGGTAGTTGACCATCCGACTCATCAGTCTGCTAGACAGCTGGCTAAACCGGGAGGCTGGGGAGATCGACTTATATCTCACCCATTTCTTGACAGGGCATGGACTCTTCTGCTCCTACCTTGCAGAAATGAGGAATGTAGCAGACGGCAACTGTCCCAATGGCGACTCGACCATCAACGACGCCTACCACACATTCTTCAAATATGCCCGTTGGAGCGACGAACTTCTCACCTTGGAGCAAGACCTCGGAGTAATCTCTCCGGGCAACGTTGTCGAGAAAATGCTTCGAGTCCAGGAGAATTGGAACGAGGTGGCATGGTATGACAGGAACATCTTGCAAAGGGAAGAGATGAAGATGTTCGGCCCATAGATGCGCCGCGAACGTTGCTCCAGTCTTCTGTCCCGTAGAACGGTAGAGTCCCGTATAGGGACCTGATGCAATGACGCCATCCCGAAGTAATTCCACTTGGCGGTTCCGGGATAGTTTTACAATGCCACTAAGTTGGATATGAGTTTACTCGGTAGTGCCTATTCCAACGATGAGCGCGACACTTCATGGACTTAAGTGGCGGACCCAAAGTGTCCCTATGGCGGATGGGGTCTCTGAGTTAGTGCCTACAGTTTGGTATTCTCAGACCATCAAAAGAAAAATTATTATTATGATTATTATCATTATTATTATTATTATTATTATTATAATTATTATTATTATTAGTATTAGTATTATTGTTATTATAATTATTATTATAATTATTATTATTATTATTACTATTATTAATACAGTTATAATTATCGTTATTATCGTCACTGTTATGAATACTATTATTATTGTCGTTATTAGTATCGTTATTAGTAGTTATTATCGTTATGATCGTGATTTTAATCGTATTTTCCTTATAAACATAATCTTCGTAATTATCGTTATTATCGTTATAATCATCGTTGTTATTATATTTATTAACCTTATTATCGATACTATCCTTACTATTGTCGTTATTAAAGTTATTAACGGTATTTTATTTATTACGGTTATAATTGTTATTATTCTTATTACCGTTATTATCGTTATCAACTTTATTACCGTTATTATCTTTATTATCGTTGTTAATATCGTTATAATCGTTATTATTTTTATTTTTACTATTATCGTTATTATTATTATCAATATTATTTTTTTTATCGTTAGTATTATTATTATCGTTATAAATATTATTGTTTTTGCATCTATTTCTATTATTATTATTATATTTATTATCGTTATTATCGTTATTATCGTTATTATCGTTATTATTATCGTTATTATCGTTATTACAGTTATTATTATTAATATAGTTATTATTATCCTTGTTACCGTTATTAAAGTTATTATCGTAATTATCGATATTATGTTTATTATGTTTATTTTTTTTATTTTCGTTATTAATATTATTATTATTATTATCGTTATAATTTTCGCTGTAATTGTTACTACTATTTTTATCGTTATTAAAGTTATATTGGGTAAAATATTTATCATCCTTATTATCGTTATTTTATTATTATCGTCATCATTACAGTAATATACGTTATTTCCTATATTATCGAATAATCACTATTATCGCTATTATAGTTGCTATCGCTAATACTATTAATAAATACAATAATATATTAATATTATAATTCTCTTTATTATCGTTATAATTATTGTTATCGTTAATAACGCTATTTATTATAATTATAATTACCATATTAAAGCTTTATCGTTATTATTATTATTATAATTATTATTATTATTCTAATTATTATTATTACTTTAGTTATTATTGTCGCAGTTACCGTTACTATTACTATTATCGTTCTTATTAGAGTTATTAACATTATATTCGTTAATATCTTTATTATCGTTATTATTATTATTATCGTTTTTAATATTACTATTATATTTTATAGTGTTATTATTATTATCGTTAATATTATAGAAATTATCGTTAATATCGTTAATTTTATTATTTTAATATTACTGTCATTAACTTTAATAACATTACTGTTACCGTTGTTATCGTTATTATCGTTATTATTACCGTTATTATTCTTATGATTGTTATTATTATTATTATCGTTATTATTATTATTAACGTTATTGTTGTCTTTATTAACATTATAATCGTTATTAATATTATTATTGTTATTATACTCTTTATTATCGTTACTATCGTCATTATGGTTATTATTATTATTGTCATTATAGTTATTATTGTATTTATTGTAATTATCGTTGTTATCGTTATTTACATTATTATTATTATTACCGTTATTAGTATCGTTATTCTCGTTATTATTTTCACTATCGTTATTACAATAGTTATTATCGTTATAATCGTTATTATTATTATTATTATCCTTATTATTATCGTTATTATGGTTTTTAACGTTATTATCGCTATTAACGTTATTA
Organism: Vespa crabro; assembly: GCF_910589235.1. Taxonomy (NCBI): domain Eukaryota; kingdom Metazoa; phylum Arthropoda; class Insecta; order Hymenoptera; family Vespidae; genus Vespa; species Vespa crabro. Next base: position 377,823 of record NC_060970.1, on the reverse strand, counting down.
TCGTTTTTTTCTTTGATATTATCTTATTGTAGTTATTATTATTTTTATCGTTATTAATTTCGTTATTATCGTTACTATGTCTATTATCTTTATAATTATCGTTATAATCGTTATTACCTTTTATATTATCATTATTGCTATTTTTATTATTTTCGTAATTATTATTATCATAATTATTATTATTATTATTATTTTTATCGTTATTAATGCCGCACTTAGTGCTACTATTATTATTAACTTTATTATTAACGTTCGTTAAGGATATTATCGTTATTACATTTATTATTAGTGTTATAATCGTTATTATCATTTTTATCTTTATTATTATCGTTATTAGTTTTATTATCGTTATTATCGTTATTATCGTAATTTTCTATATCATCGTTATTTTTGTTATTATCTTTATCTCTAATGCTTTTACCGTTATAATCGTTATTAACGTAATTATTATCTTTATTATCGTTATTATCCTAATTATCTTTATTATTATTGTTATTATAGTTATTTTTATTATTATCGTTATTACCGTTAATTACGTTATTATCGCCTTTATTATCGTTATTATTATTCTTATCGTGTTTTTTGTCGCTTTTATAGTGACTATTACTCTTATTGTTATTGTTATCTATATTTCTATTATTATCTTCATTATTACAATTATTATTATTTTTATTATTTCTATTATCTTTGATATTAAAGCTTTCTTTATTATCGTTATTTTTATTATTATCGTTATTATTATCGTTATTATCTTTATTTTCGTTATTATTTTTCTTATTATTTTATTTTCGTTGTTATGGTTACTATTATTATTATCGTTATTATTACTGTTGTTTTTATAATTATCGCTGTTATTGCTATTATTATTAATATTATATTTGTCGATATTGTTATTGTTATTTTTATAATTATCGTTCTTATTATTATTACTATTATTATTATTATAATTATAATTATTATTATTATAAATATCATCATTATTATCTTTATTAACTTCATGACCTTTATTATCCTCATCATTGTTATTATCGTTATTATCGTTATAATCCTTATTATTATCTATCTTATCGTTATTATTATCATTATTATCATTATTATCGTTATTATTATAACTATAATTATTATACTTATTATTTTCGTTATTATTCTTACTATCGTTTTTATCTTTATTATTACCTTTATTGTCGTTATTACCGTTACTTCTGCTATTATGTTTATTTTTACTGCTATAATCGTTAATATCGTTATTATTGTTATTATTGAAATTATCTTTATTATCATTGTTAATATTATTATTATTATTATCGCTATAATTTTCGTTATTCTCGTTATTATTTTAACTATCGTTACTACAATCGTTATTATCGTTATAATCGTTATTATTATAATTATTATCGTTAATAACGCTATCGTGGCTACTATCCTTATTAGCTTTATTTTTATTTTTATTGCATTTATCGTTATTATTGTTATTAATATTGTTTTAAGGGTATTTTCTTTATTATCATTATATTTATTATCATCGTTATTATTATCATAATTAAATTTATTACCGTTATTATCTCTATTATTGTCATTACCGTCATTATTATTATTATCGATATTATTATTGTTAATATCTATATAAATGATTTTATTATTATTATCGTTATTAATATCTTTATTATGGTTATTTTATTTATTATCGTTATTATCGTTGTTGTCGTTGTTACCGTTAATAAAACTGCTATAGTTATAAATATTATTATTATTATCATAACTACTGTTACTATTATTATCGTTATTATATCGTTATTACAATCGTTATTATCGTTATTATTATAGTCGTTATTATTATTGTTATTATCGTTATTTTTACCGTATTATCATTACTATCGTTGTCATCGTTATCGACGTTATTATCGCTATTATCGATATTATCGTTATTTTCGTTAATTTTATTATTACCGTTATTATTATCATTATTATTATTATTATTTTTTTATTCTTTGTAACGTTATTAACGAAAATATCTCTTTTATCGTTATTATTGTTATTATTATTTTTATTGGTATTATAAACTTTATTATCGTCTTAATCGTTATTATCATTAATATTATTATTTTCGATACTTGTATTATAATCATAGTTATTATAATCATCCTTAATATCATTTTTATTAAAGTTATTATCGTTATTATCGTTATAATCGTTCTTGCTATCGTTTTAATCTTTATAATCGTTATTATTTATATTATCGTTATTACCGTTATTATCTTTATTATATATATTATCGCTACTATTATTGCTATTATCGTCCATATCGCTATTACGATTAATATCATTATTAACGGTATTCACGTTATTATCTTTATTATCGCTATTATCGTTATTGTTATTAGTATGGACATTATAATTATTATTATCCTTATTTTTTTTAATTATCGCTATTTTTAACATTATTACCTTTATTATTATAATTATCGATATTATTATCGTTATTATCGATGTAATCGTATTTATTATCTTTATTAAAGTAATTATTGTTATTAACGTTATTAAGGTTATTAGCGTTTCTATCATTATTTTTCTAGTTATTATCGTTATTATTATTGTTTTAATCGTTATTATCGTTATTATTATTATTGTTGTTATTATTAACGTTATTATCGTTATTATCGTTGTTATGGTAGTTACCTTAAATAATATTATTATAGTTATTAATATTATTATTATTAATTTTATAATAATTATTATTAATATTATTATTATTGTTATTATCGTTATTATCGTTATTATCTTCATAAGCGTTATTATTATTATTAATACCGTTAATAATCCTATTGTATTTATCATATTTATTATCGTTATACTTATTTATGTCGTTTTTATCATTATAATCGATATTATCTTTATTATCTTTATTTATTATATTATCATTATTTTTATTATTATAAATTTGATTATTGTTATTAAAGCTATTATTTTAGTAATACCGTTTTTTCGTTATTACCGGTATTATCCTTATTATTATCGTTATTCTCGTTATTATTATAATTATTATTATTATTGCAATTATCGTTATTATCGTAATATCGTTTCTGTTACCGTATGTTCGTTAGTATCTTTATTACTTCCGTAATTATCATTATTATTATTATTATTCTTATTATTATTATTATTATTATCGTTATTACTTTCATTATCATTATTGTCATTACTATAGTTGTCTTGAATATTAACTTTATTATCGTTATTAACATTATTACCGTTATTATCGTTTAATCGTTATTATCGTTTTAATCGTTATTATCTTTATTATTATTGTTATCTTTATTTATATTATAATAGTAATTATTATTATCATTATTATTTTTCCTATTATTATTATTGTCATTCTTATTTTTACACTTACCGCTACTATTATTATTATCGTTATTAATATCGTTGTTAACGTTATTATCGTTACTATCGTTAATATTAGCGTTATGAACGTCATTATCGTTATTATCGTTAATATTATCGTTATTAGCGTTATTATCGTTATTATCGTTAATTACTTATTATCATTTTTATGTTTATTATCGTTATTTCTATTATTATCGTTATTATTATAATTATTATTATTTTTATTAATTTTATGATTATCGTTATAATTATAGCTATTATCATTATTATTATTTTTTATTATTGTCGATATTATTGTTATTATTATTTTTATTATTATTATCGTTATGTTCTTTATTATAGTTACTATCATTATTACCGTTATTATATCATCTATCTCGCCCATTGTTCTTGCTGTCCACCTTAGACGTGAGAAATGCCTTCAATTCCGTCAGGTGGGACATGGCAATGGAAGCGCTCGAACGTAAATTCAGTGTCCCGGAGTACCTACTCCAAATTCTCGGGGACGGACTAAACGAGCGCTTCAAGAATACGATACTGGCGATGTTCCGAGAAGTTTGGAGTTGTCATTGGGGGCAGCCCATTGCTCCATACTGGTTCCAGATATCTGGAATATTTCCTACGGCGGTATCCTATGTATGACAGTCCCTTATGGTGCTTTTCTTGTTGGGTACGCAAAGGACGTTGCAGTTATCATAACAATAAGAGACACGGACTATTATCAGCTGTTGCTCAACAAAGTCATGCGCAGAGTCATCTCCTGGATGGAAGAACACGGGCTATCTCTAGCAGCTCAGAAGACAGAGATCGTGCTACTTACGAAGAAGCGCATCAACACCTTGCGCATCTTCATCGTAAGAGACGCGGCAGTCCAGGCTATCAAATACTTAGGTAGAATGCTATACAAAAAGCTCAATTTTGGATGGCACATAATTAGGGCAGCAGACAAGGCGGAAAAAGTATTATCCTCGCTCGACACACTTATGTGTTGGCGAGCGCCCGTGCATAAAGCGACTAATGATTTGATGTGCCTAAGCAGTGATGCTGTAAGTCTCAAAAGTTTGGGCTGAGGCGCTGCGACACGAGAAATATCGCATACGCATAGCCGCGGTACAGAGGAGGGGCGCTTTCCGAATCGCGTGCTTCTACCGCATGTTCTCTGAGCCCGCGATGCTAGTCGTCGCGGGGGTAATCCCGATCGATCTACTAGCCCAGGAGAGACAATTCGTTCACCAGCAAAGGCCCGTTTTGGAATAGGAGGAGGCATCAAGGCTCACCAGGTCTATCAGCATCGAGACCTGGCAAAGCAGATGGGAACAGGAGCCTAGGGGCAGATGGACGGCCCGACTCATCAGTCGGGTAGATAGCTGGCTCAACCGGGAGCGGGGGAGATAGACTTCTACATCACACAATTTTTGATAGAGCATGGTCTGTTCTGCTCCTACCTCGGAAAAATGAGGAAGGTTGTAAATGACAACTGCCCCTATGGGGACTCTACCGTCGACGGCGCCTACCACATGTTCTTCAAATATGCCCGGAGGAGCGTCGAACGACTCACCTTGGAGCAAGACCTCGGAATAATCTCGCCAGACAACGTTGTCAAAAAAATGCTTCGAGTCTAGGAGAAGTGGAACGAGGTGGCATGGTATGTCAGGAACATCGCTATTATCGTTAATATCGATATTATCGTTATTATCCTTATTTTCGTTATTATTATTCTTGTCGTTCTAATCGTTACTATTATTATTATCGTTATTATTACCGTTATTTTTATAATTATCATTATTATTACTACTATTATTATTATTGTAACTATCGTTATTATTATCGTTATTATAATTATTATCGATATTATTATTATTACTATTATTATTATTATTATTACTTTTGTTACTATAATTATCGTTATTATTATCGTTATTATCGTTATTATCGCTATGTTTATTATTATCATTATTATTATCGTAATTAATTTTATTACAATTATTACCTTTATTATCGGTATTACCATTATTAATTTTAATATCGATATTATTATCGTTAATTTCGACATAACCGTTATTATTGTTATTATCGTTATCATTAAATTTATTATGGTTATTATCGCCATTAACTTTATTATCGTTATTATCGATGTTATCCGTAATAATATTATTATCGTTCCAAATATAATTATTATTATTACTATTGTTATTATTATCATTAATATCGTTATTATCGTTATTGTTTTTAATATCGTTATTATCGTTATTATCGTCATGATAACAGTTATTACTGTTATGATGTTTATTATTACCGATGTAATCGTTTTTATCGCTTTTATTATGGTTGTTATCGTTATTATCGTTATTATTATTATTATCGTCATTATCACTAATGTTATAGATATCTTTATTACCGTTTTTAACGTTATTATTTATTATATCGCTATTATTACCGTTATTATCGTCATGAACATTATTATCATTGCTTTCGTTGTTATCGTTATTATCGTCATTATCATTACTATCGTTGTTATCGTTGTTAACGTTATTATCGCTACTATTGATATTATCGGTTTTTTCTTTATTATTACAATTATTGTTATTATTATCGTTATTATCGTTATTATAGTTATATGATAATTATCGTTAATGTTATCGTTATTGAAGTTATAATTGTTATTAATAGTATTACTTTTATTATTCTTTTTATTAACGTTATTATCGTTATTATTATGATTATAGTTACTATCGTTTTCACCGTTATTATGGCAATTATCGTCATTGTCGTTATAATCATTAATTTCGTTGTTATTGCTATTAATGTATTAATCGTTATTATCGTCGTAATCGTTATAATCGATATTTATATATTATCAGAGTTAATATTATCAATATTAATGATATTATTATTTTTATTATTATTATTAATAATAATAATAATAATAATAACAAGGATAATAATGATAATTACGATAATATCGATAATAACAATAATGATAATAATAATAATAACGATAATAGTGATAATAACGATAATAATTATAGTAATAACATTAAATACAGTGACAAACATAATAATAATAATAATAATAGCATTACAAACAATAATATCGATAATAACGTTAATCACGATAATAATTATAACTATAATATCGATAATAACGTCAAGTAATATAATACTATTAACAATAATATCGATGGTAACGATAATAACGATAATTATAATAATTATATATCGATAATAAGGATTATAACGATAAGAACGAACTTAACTAAAAAAAAGTAAATAACGGCAATTATAATAATAATAATAACGATTATAAAAATAACGATAGTAAAGATATTAGTAATGTAGTCGCAGTTATCGCAACTATTATAAATATTATTATTATTATCGTTGATAACGTTATTATCGTTATTATAGATATTGTTAGCATTATGATCGTTATTATCGTTTTAATCGTTATTATTATCGTTTTAAACTTTATAATCGTTATTATTATTATTTTCGTTATTATCACTATTATTATTATCGTTATAACCGTTATTGTCGTTATTATATATCTTATCGCTACAATTATCGCTATTATCGTCATTATCGCTATTACCAAAAATATTGTTATTGCACATTTTTATTAGAAATCGTGGAGGTCCTAAAGAGGACCCAGGCAGGCTGCGCGGGGTAACTCGAGGATAAAATGACGGACCCAACGCGAGACAACAACGACTGGCCCTCGTCAGGATAGATGAGGAAGCAGCAGCAAATATTTTAAAGGCCGACCGAATGCTGGTCGGCTATGTCAGCTGCAGGGTCAGGCAAAGAGCGGAAGTGAAGCGATGTTACCGCTGTCTCGACTGTGGTCACTATAACGCCTCGTGCAAGAGCCCCGATCGCTGTTAGTTTTCCTATTTCTGCGGTAGCACGGGGCACAAGATCAAAAACTGCAAGGTCAGCGAGCCTTCCTGCTTCTTGTGCTCAATAACGTTGATGAACTTAAGAATCACCTGGCGGTATCAAGAGCTTGTAAATCTTTCCAGGAGACCATTGGAACAACCAACAAGAAGAAGAAAGGATGAGAGTACTTCATGATAACCCCATTAGGAACAGGACGGAGCACCACCATCTCACCCAGCTCTGCTCTGAGTGCAAAGAAAATATTTTTCTAATCAGCGGACAATTCCAGGACAGAGCGGGGATAGGATAGTATGCAAACGAATTGGTCTCCGCGCCCATCTGGATCCCAGATCCCCGACAAATACATGTGTCGGATCAAGGATCCAGACATGGTTACGTTTGGGTGAGACATATCTCGATGACTTATGTCTGCGTATATCTTACCCCGCACTGCAAGATAGACGACCTCCCGACAAAACTGGACGATCTGGAAGACGCGTTGCGGAAAATGCAAGGGGACCTCATTCTTATTAGAGACCTCAATGCCAAAGCTCTCGAATGCGTGGAGGCCTGGTCGGACTCAAGAGGAAGACGAATCATGGAGGTGGCGTCGAGACTACAGCTATCAGTATTCAACACATGCTCGACACCAACCTTCCGAAGGCCGGACTACAGAGAGACGATCACGGACGTCTCTCTAGCCAACGAACACCTTGTGGCAAGAGTCGCAGGCTGGCGGGTAATTGAGGTTTATACTCAGAGCGACCATCAGTACATCCTATTCGATGAACACGATAGGAGGCCAGCCGTGACAAGTGCAGAACAATCTCCCCGATGTAATATTGCAAGAATGGATCGAAAGAGGCTATTTTCGTTCATTTATGAAGGTTTGGAATCCCATTAAATTGCTTCCGCGAGTCTATCGCCACCTGCACAAGCCAGGATGATTACTGCAGCAACTGCTCATCCAAAAGGCTTGCGCGAAAGTGGTGCCAAGAAGAGCACGAAACGGCAAAGGCGTCCTGCATACTGGTGGAAGAACGAGATCGTAGATCTTCGTAAGAGGTTCTTAAGGCTTCACCGTTTGGCACTACGAGCGAAGTGACGTGACCTCGAGGCTGCTCTCTTGCCTGCAGAGTATTAAGCGGCCAAAAAAGATTTGAAGAGGACCATCAAGCTCAGTCAACGATGATGCCGGAAGGAGCTGTGCCTGGATGTGGAGAAGAATCCGTGGGTATTAGTGTACCAGATCGTCACTTGCAAGCTGGGTAATCGAACGCAAGGAATCCCTCAGGACGAGAGGACGTTGGTATACATGGTGCATACTCTATTCCCCTCACAGCCGAAGAGAGCGATTAGCAAGGCTGCGCCTGGCATAACCGAAGCGCCATAGTTTACGGAGGGGAGCTACTCCTGGCCGCATCTTCCATGCAGAACGAGAGAGCTCCAGGACCAGACGGCCTTCCAGCGGAAGTAATGAAAGCCGTCGCGCAGAGTCACCCTTGCTAACCATGTATAACATGTACCTCAGGGTAGACATTTTCCCCGCTCTGTGTAAGAAAGCGAGGCTTATGCTCATTAGCAAGGGCAAGAGTCTAGCAAATGCATCTTCGTCATATTTTTATATCTATATTTATCTGTCTATATTTATGCTGGATACGTCTGGCAACCTCCTGGAGAAGCTTTATATGCCACGGCTGCTTGCGGCCGTGAGGGCAGTGGGCGATCTTGCTGCACGCCAGTATGGATTTTGTTCCGGCCTCTCCACCATCCACGCAGTCCAGGAGGTTGTCACGGCCGCAGAAATGACGGAGCGATGGAATCAACATATTCGACCTATGTACCTGCTGGTTAACTTAGACATGAGAAGTGCCTTCAACTCCATCAGGTGGGATTTGGCAATGAAAGCGCTCGAACGTAATTTCAACTATCCGGGGTACTTACTCCGAATTCTCGGGGATAATCTGATCGGGTGCCTCCTAGAATACTATACTGGCGATGGTCCAAGAAGCTTGGAGTTGACATCGGGGGCAGCACAGGGCTCCATACTGGGACCGGATATATGGAATATTTTCTACAACGGTATCCTACGTATGGCAGTCCCTGAAGTTGATTTCTTGGTTGGGTACGCAGATGACATAGTAGTTGTCATAACTGCAAGAGACATGGTGCTGCTGCTCAACAAAGTCATGCGCAGAGTCATCTCCTAGATGGAAGAACACGGGCTATCCTTAACAGACCAGAACACAGAAATCGTGCTACTAACCTTCGTTAGTAGCGCATCAACACCTTGCGCAGCTTCACCGTGGGAAACGCGACGTTCCAGATTAATTCAGCTGTCAAGTACCTAGGAGTAATGCTCGATTGCAAACTCAATTACGGAGAGCATATAATGATGGCAGCAGACAAGGCGGCTAAATTAGTAGCACCTCTGGACAGACTCATGGCCAATGTCAACGGTCCCCGACCGTGCATAAGGCGACTACTTATGCCTGACGCCGAAGCAGTGATGCTGTACGGCACGGAAGTATGGGTCGAGGTACTGCGAAATGAGAAATATCGCAAGCGCATAGCCGCGTTACAGAGGAGGGACGCTCTCCGAATCGCTTGCTCCTAGCGCACGGTCTCAGTGCCCGCAGTGATTGTTGTCGCCGGGGTAATCCCGTTTGACCTACTATCCAAGGAGTGACAATTCGTCCATCAGCAGAAGCCCTTTCTGGGGAAGGAGGAGGTATCAAACAACGCCTGGTGTAATTGCATCGAAGCCTGGTACAGCAGATGGGTGCAGAAACCTAGGGGCAGATGGATTGCCCGACTCATCAGTCGACTAGATAACTGGATAAATCGAGAGGTGCAAAGTGTCGATTTCTACCTTACCCAATTCTTGACAGGCCTGTTCCGCTCCTACCTCGCAATAATGAGGAATGTAGCAGACTGCAACTGCCACTATGGGGACTCGATCAAAGACGACGCTCACCACACGTTCTTCATATGTACCCGGTGGAGAGCCGAACGACTTACCTTGGAGCAGGACGTCGGAGACATCTCGCTGAACAACGTTGTCGAGAAAATGCTGAGATGTCTGAAGGATTAGAACAAGGTGGCCTGGTACACGAGGGCAATTTTACGTAAGAGAGGAAGGAGATGGGCTGCCCATAGACGTGCCACCAACGTTGTTCCAGGTTCCTGCCACGTAGAGCCGAAGAGGAAGTCCAGTTAATGCGCATGATGCATCGGCGCCATCCTGATGTAATGTCACATGATGGTGCCTGGATTGTTTCACTATGCTACTAGAATAGATATGTGTTTAGTCAGTAGTGCCTATTCCAACGGTGAGCCCGACACTCCAGGGACTTTAACAGGGGACCCAATTGGTGAAGGGTTCCTCTATTGGGCAGGGTCCCTGGGTCAGTGCGTAAAATTCTCAGACCATCAAAAAAAGTAATATAGCTATTAAAGTTATTATCGTTATTATCGACATTATCGCTATTATCGTTATTATTATTATTATGGTTATTAATATTATAATTATTATTATTTTTATTTTTTATAATTATCGATATTATTATCGTTGTTATTGATATTATTATAATTATCGATATGATTAACTTTAATATAGAAATAATCATTATTATAATTTTTATTAAAGTTATTATCGTTATTATCTTTATTATCGGTATTATTATCGTTATTATCGTTACTATCGTTGTTATCGTTGTTATCTATAATAATATAGTTATAGTTACATATATTATTATTATTAATATTATAGATAATAACGTTACTACCGTAATTATTATCAATATCTTCAATAACGTTATTATTAATATTATAGTTATTATTATAACAATTATTATTATTATTATTATAACAGTTAATATCGCTTTTTGTAGTTACCATCCTTATTATCGTAATTTTATTACCATTATTATCGTTATAATCGTTATTATCGAGATTATTAATATTATCGATATTATTATCGTTATTTTTACCTTAATTAAGTTTATTATATTTATTAACGTTATTATCGTTGTAACCGTTAATAATACTATTATCGTTATAAATATTATTATTATTATTACTATTATTATTAATATTATTATCGTTATTAATATCGTTATTATAATCGTTATTATCGTTATTTTCGTCATTATAATAATCGTTATAATTATGGTTATTATCGTTATTATTACCGTACTATCATTACTATCGTTGTCAACATTACTAAATTTATTATCGCTTTTATCGATATTATCGTTATTTTCGTTAATATTATTATTACCGTTATTATTATCATTATTATTATTATTATTATTATTATTATTTTTATTATAATTATTAAAGTTATTAACATATTTGTATCTATTATCGTTATTATTGTTATTATTATTATTATTTTTATTATAAACGTTATTATCGTCCTTATCGTTATAATCATTAATATCGTTGTTACCGTTATTAAAGCTTTTATCTTTATTATCGTCTTATTCGTTATTATCGATATTATATTATATATTATATATTATATATTATATATTATATATTATATTATATATACATGTAAAGAAAGTATACTTTTTCCAGGTAGATTTGTCACGCGTCTCATGGCCCGCCCTTCTTTTGTTATTGTTATCTACAAATTCTTTTGTTACCTACAAATCGAGCTGTTAAGATTTTGGGAGAGAAACTGGCAGTAAGAAATAGAACGTAGACGAGAGAAGTAGTACGAGAGTAAAATATAATATTTAACAGAGTGAACAATAAACGTGAATTGTCGTTTCTTTGTTCACAGAGAAACATATTTCCGTTTGTCACTTCACACTAATTAAAACGAGTTAAAATAAAAATTAAGATATTATATATATATACATATATATATATGTATTAAAAGTTATTATTATTTATAAATAATATTAATTTAAATATATATATATATAATTATTTATTAATTATTCTTATATTATAATTAAATATTTATTTTTATATATTTATTTCTTAAAAGATTAGTAAATATTTTTATTTTATAATTTTTATCTATTTTATTTTACAAAGAGTAATTATTATTTAGATTATAAAATAATTAAATTCAATAAAAAATTATTATTTTTAATTTAACTTGTTAATTAATCAATCTCAATTTCCAAAATTATTATTTTTAATTATATCTATTAATTATAATAAAATCAACTTATATAATACTTATATAATATTAATATTATCGCTATTTGCATTATTATCTTAGTTTTTTCTATAATTATTACCTTTATAATTATTATTATTATAATTATTATAGTCGCAGTTATCGCTACTATTATTAATATCATTATTAATATCTTTGATTTCTTTATTATCGTTATTATCGTTAGTACTATAGTTATTATCGTTATTATCGCTTTAATCGTTATTGTTATCGTTTTAATCGTTATAAACGTTATTTTTATTATTATCGTTATTATCACTATTAATATTATTATCGATATTACCGTTAATATCTTTATTATATATATTTTCTCTTCTATAATCGCTATTATCGTCAATATCGCTATTACCATTAATATCGTTATTAACGTTATTATCGTGAATATCGTCTTTCTCGTTAATATCGTTATTATTATTATTATTATGGTTATTAGTATTAATATTATTATCTTATTTTTTTTTAATATCGCTATTATTATCGTTATTATTGTTATTATTATAATTATCGATACTATTATCGATAATATTGATATAATCGTTATTATTATCTTTATTAAAGATATAATCGTTACAAACGATATTAAAATTATTAGCATTATTATCATTATTTTCCTAGTTATTATCGTTATTATTATGGTAATAATCGTTACTATCGTTATTATTATTATAATCGTTATTATTATCGTTAGTATCGTTATTTTCGTTGTTATCGTCATATGCGTTATTATTATTATTATTGCCGTTAATAACTCTGCTGTATTTATTTTCCTTATTATCGTTATTTTTATTTTTATCGTTATTATCATTATAATCGGTATTATCAATATTATCTTTATTTACTGTATTATCATCATTTTTATTATTATGAATGTGATTACCGTTATTATTATTGAAGTAATTATTCGAGTAATACCGCCATATCGTTATTATCGCTATTATTATTATTGTTATCATTATTTTCGTTATTAATATTATTATTATTATTATTGTTTGTTGTCGTTATTATCGTTATTATCATTATTGTCGTTGCTGTTACCGTTATTTTCATTATTATCGATATTACTTCCGTTTTTATCGTTATTATTATTATTATTATTGTTAATATTGTTATTTTCGCTATTACTATCGTTATGATCGTAATTATTATTATTTTTGTTATTATTATGTTTATTATCTTCATTATCATTATTATCATTACTATCATTGTAATCGTTGTTATCTTTATTATCGTTATTATCGTTATTTTTGTTAACATCTTTACTATTATCTTCATTACCGATATTATCGTTATTATCGTTATTATTACCGTTATTATCGATACATTCGTTACTCCTATTATTATTATTATATTTATAATCGTTATTATTATTATTATAATCGTTATTAACGCTATTTTAGTTATTTCCCTTTTTTCCATTAATTTTATTTTTATTGTTATTATCGTTATTATAGTTATTTTCTTTATTATCGTAATTTCAATTATTATCGTTACTATTATTATTATTATTATTATAATTCTTATTAACGTTATTATCGTTATTATTATTATTATTAACGCTATTATCGTTATTATCGTTATTATCGCTATTAATATCGTTATAATAATTATTATTGTTATTTGTTTTATTATTATCGTTATTATCGTCAATGTCATTATTTTAATTAATATCATTGTTATCGTTATTAACGTTGTTTTTATTATTATCGTTATTGTTATCGTTTTTAGTATCGTTGTTAACTTTATTACTGTTTTCATCGTTTTATCGTTATTATCCTTATTTTAATAATTATCGCTATTATTATCGTAATTTATGTTATAACCATTATTATCGTTGTTATTATTATTATGATTATTATTATCTTTATTAAAGTTATTAACGTTATTAACATTATTATTGATAACGTGGTGTTTATCATTATATTTGTAGCCTTTATCGTTATTATTATGGATATTACCGTTATTATCGTTATTATTATTATCATTGCAATTATCGTTAATATCGTTATTAACAATATTAATATTATTGTCATTATTATTAACGTTATTAACATTATAGCTGTTTTAAATGTTATTTTTGTTATTTTCTTTATTTCTGTTATTATCGTTAATATAATCGTAATTTAAGTTATTTTCCATTTTCATCGTTAGTATCGTTATAAACGTTATTATTGGTATCGCTACTGTCACTATTATCGTAGGTGTTATAATTATCGTTATTAATATTAATATTATTATCATTATTTTTTATAATAATCGTTATTCTTGTCGTCATTATCGTTATTATGGTTGTTATCGCTATTATCGTTATTATTATTATTATTGTTATCATTCCCTTTATTATGCTTATATACGTTATTATGGTTATTATTGTTATTATTGTTATTATCGTTAATACAGTTTTCAACGTTTATATCATTATTATCGTTAGTTTTATTATTATCTTCACTAATATCGTAATTATTGTTATTAACATTATTATCGCTATTATCGTTATTATCGTTATTTTGTTCATTTTTGTTCTTGTTAATATTATTTCTGTTATTATAGTATTTAGCCTTATTACCGTATTTATGGTTAATATCTATATAAACGTTATTACTGATATTATCGCAATTATTATTATTATTATTATTATTATTATTATTATTAATATTAAGGTTAATATTATCGTTTTTACTATCGTTATTACCGTTGTTATTGTTATACTTGCAATTACCGTTATTATACTTATTAACGTTATTATTATTATTATCGTTATTATTATCGTTTTTATTATCGTTATTAACATTATTACTATTTTCATCGTTTTATCGTTATTATCGTTATGTTTATTCTTATCATTATTATTATCGTAATTAATGTTATAAACATTATTTTCGTTATTAACGTTATTATCGTTATTATGATTATTATCTATATTATTATCGTTAATGTCGATATAATCGTTATTATTATTATTTTTTTTCGTTATTTAGGTAATAATAGTAATTATCGTTATTATTGTTATTTTCGTTATTATTGTTCTTATTGCAATTATCGCTAGTATCGTTATTAACATTACAATTATTATTATCTTTATTATTATCGTTATTAACGTTTTTAATGTTTTCATTATTATTATCGTTATTTTCGCTATCTTCATTTTTATCGTTAATATTATCGTATTTATAATTATTATTATCGTTAATAACGTTACATATGATGTTACTGTTATTGAAGTTATTATTAATTTTATTATCTTGCGGATCGTTATTATTTTATTCAATAGCGTTACTATCTTTATTATCGTTATTAACTTTATTATCGTTATTTTTTTATTATTTGTATTTCCGATTTTATTATTATTTTTATTATTATAAATATTATGTTTAATATCGTTACTATCATTGATATTGTGATTAACGTTTTTATCATTATTATCGCTCTTGTCTTTATTTCCGTTATTAATAATATTATCATTATTGTTACATTTATTATTGTTATTATTATTATTATCGTAATTATTATCGTTGTTATCGTTATTATTATTATTATTGTAATTATTTTTATTATACTCCTTATTAACGTTACTATCATCATTATCGTTATTATTGTTATCATTGTAATTATCGTTAGTATCGTTATTAACATTATTATTATTATTATCGTTATTATTAACGTTATTAATGTTTTCATTGATATTTTCATTATCTTCGCTATTTTTATTTTTATTGTTATTATTATCGTAATTAACGTTATTACTGTTTTTATCATTATTATTATCGTTAGAACCGTTACTTTCGTTGTTATTATTATTAAAGTTATTATAATCTTTATTATCTTGCGGATCGTTATTATCCATATTATAGTTATTATCGTTATTATTATTTTCCATAGCGTTATTATCGCTATTAACATTATTATCGTTATTATCGTTATTAACTTTATTTTCATTATTGTCGTTATTTCCGATTTTATTATTATTATCTTTATTATTATAAATATTGTGGTTATTATCGTTACTATCATTGTTACAGTCATTAACGTTATTATCATTTTTATCGTTCTTGTCGGTTATTAATATTATTGTCATTATTATTACCTTTATTATAGTTATTTTCATTATTATCGTTGTTAACGTATTATCCTAATTATCGTAGTTATTGTTATGATCGTTATTATGAATATTATCCTTATTATTATTCGTTGTTATCGATATTATTATAATTATTGTAATTCTTTTTAATCGTTTTTTAATTCTTTATAATCGTTATTTTTATTATTACGGTTAATATTTTTGTTATTATCCTTATAATCGTTATTATCGTTATAACCGTAATTATGTTTATTATTATCTTTATAATCGTTATTATCGTTTTTATTATCGTTGTTATCGTTACTATCGTTGATATTATTATTGTCGTTATTATCACTATTGCTATTGTTATCGGTATTACCTTTATTATCGTTATTATATATAATGTTGTTATTAATACCGTTATTATCGTCATAAACGAAAATAGCATTTCTTTCGTTCGTATCGTTATTAATGTTATTATCGCTATTATCGTTATTATCATTATTATCGTTATTTTCATTATTATCGTTATTTATATTGTTTTCGTTATTATCGTTTTTATCGTTGTTATTATCGTCAATATCGTTATTATCGTTATTATCGGTTGTATCATTATTTCCGATCTTATTATTATTATCTTTATAATTATCAATATTATCTTTATAATCGTTATTATCGTTGAAATCGTCATTAACGTTATTATCATTATTTCGTTTTTGTCATCATTTCCTTTATTATTATTATTATCGTTATTATTAACCTTATTATCGTAATTATTATTATTAGCTTCATTTTAGTCATTATAATTACTAACGATGTTTTCGTTATTATCGTTATTATCGATTTAACCGTTATTATCTTTGTTATTATCGTTATCGTTATATTTTTTATTGCCGTATTTATTTTTATCTTTATTATTATTCTTATTATTATTATTATCATTATTATCGTTATTAATATCGTTATTATCGATTTTATCGTAATTCTCGTTATTATCATAATTTTATTTATTATCGTTTATTTATTATTATCCTTAATATTATATTTAATATCGCTTTAATTGTTATTATCGTTTTTACTTTCGATATTATCGTTAGTATTGTTAATATTATCATTAATAACAAAATCGTAGTTATTATCCTGATTATGGTAATCTTTATTTTTATAGCTATTATCGTTATGGTCGGTAATAATACCGTATTATCGTTATTTTCTTTTATAAAATTAAATTAATTATTTTCTTTAATATCGTTATTGTTGTCAATGTGATTACAATATTTTTATTTTGTTGAATGTAATATTATTATATTCTGTTGAATGTTATAATGATAAAAACGAGATTATCATTATTATTATTATTATTATTCGTTGTTATCGTTATTAACTTTAATATATATTACATTTTTCGGCAATTATCATTTGGAAAAGAGCATTTAAAAATAGTAAAAACGATATATTCTAGTTATATTATTTATTCTGCGTCAATAGAATATAAAATCAATGAAATGGAACAAAATTTAAACTATTCGTCTTTCGGCGATACATGTATATGACCGAAAAATCGTATATACGATAGGAAACAATGTAAAATACTTCGATTACAATATAAAATAGTTGTTTGATCTTATGAAATGCAATGTTCTGAATAGATTGATAACTTTTTTTATACTGTGGCACAGGTAGTATTAAAGATTTCACGACTTCAACTTCGCATATTCCGAAATTCGCGTATGTCGATTAAGTTTTCCGATAATTATCATATGAAAACGCGTATTTAAACATAGTAAAAACGTTATATTCTTGTTATATTCTTTATTCTGCATCGATAGAATATAAAATCAATGAAATTGAACGAGATTTCAACTTTTCGTTTTTCGACGATACGCGCATATGAGCGAAAGATCGTATATACGATATGAAAGAATGTTAAAAACTTTGACTCCAATATAAAATAAATGTTTGATCTTATGAAATGCAATGTCCTGATTTGATTGGAAACATTTTTCAAACTGTGCCACAAATATTATTAAAGATGTCACGATTTCATTTTTGCATATACCGAAATTCGCGTATGCCGATTAAGTTTTTCGATAATTATCATATGAAAACGCTTATTTAAACATAGTAGAAACGTCATATTTTTGTTATATTCTTTATTCTGCGTCGATTGAATATAAAATCAATGAAATTGAACGAGAATTCAACTTTTGGTTTTTCGACGATACGGGTATATGAGCGAAAAATCGTATAAACGATATGAAACATTGTTAAATACTTTGATGCCAATATAAAATAGATGTTTGATCTTATGAAATGCAATGTTCTGAATCGATTGGTAACATTTTTCTAACTGTGGCACAAGTATTATTAAAGATTTCACGATTTTATCTTCGCATATACCGAAATTCGCGTATGTCGATTACGTTTTTCGACAATTATCATATGAAAACGCGTATTTAAACATAGTAAAAACGTTATATTCTTGTTATATTCTTTATTATCGTTATTATTGTTATTATTATTAATATTATTATTATCGTTATTATTTATATTATTATTATCGTTATTACCGCTGTTATCGTTAAAATAGTTATTATGTTTATTTTATTATTATCGTTATTATACTATGCTTCTATTATTATTATTATCGATATTATAGTGATTATAGCTATTATTATTATTATCATAATCATTCTTATCGTTATTATATTAAATTTTGTTTTTATTATTACTTTTATTATCTTTATTAACGTGACTATTGTTATTAATATTTTCGTTATTATCTTTTTTCCTTTTATTATTATTATTATTCTTACTATTATTATTATTATTATCTATATAATAGTTATTATCATTGTTATAATTATTATATTTATTATTTTTTTTCGGTATTATCCTTATTATTTTTATTGTTATAATAGTTAATATCGTTATTATCGTTGTTATCGTTATTATATTTATTATAATTACCTTTATTTCCATTATTATCCTTATTATTGTTTTCGTTATTATATTATTATCGTTATTACTGTTATTATGTAATTATTAATATCGATATTATCGATTTATCATTGTTATCGTTCATATTTTTTTTATTATTATCGTTATTATAGTTATTATTATTGTAATTATTATCATTATTATCGCTATTATTGTTATTATCAATATTATTATTATTATTATTATCGTTATTATCGATAATATTTTCGTTATTATCGTTATTATCGTCATTAGCGTTTTCAATGATATTATAATTTTTACCGCTATTTTCGTTAATATTATTGATATTATTATTGTTTTTATCTTTGATATTGTAATTATTAATACCGATATTATGTATATTATCATTATTATTTTTATAATTGTTTTCTTTATAATCAATATTATTGTTACTATCGATATTATCGTCATTATTATCATTATTATTGTGATTATCCTCAGTATCGTTATTATTGTTAAAAATATTATTATCGAAATTATCGTTATTATTGTTAAAAATATTATTATCGAAATTATCGTTATTATTGTTAATATTATTATTATTAATATCGTTATTAACTTTATTATTTTGATTAGTGTTATTATTACACCTATTATTTTCGTTATTAACATTATTATTATTATTATTATTATTATTATTATTATTATTATTATTATTATTATTATTATTATTATTATTATTATTATTATTATTATTATTATTATTATTATTATTATTATTATTATTATTATTATTATTATTATTATTATTATTATTATTATTATTATTATTATTATTATTATTATTATTATTATTATTATTATTATTATTATTATTATTATTATTATTATTATTATTATTATTATTATTATTATTATTATTATTATTATTATTATTATTATTATTATTATTATTATTATTATTATTATTATTATTATTATTATTATTATTATTATTATTATTATTATTATTATTATTATTATTATTATTATTATTATTATTATTATTATTATTATTATTATTATTATTATTATTATTATTATTATTATTATTATTATTATTATTATTATTATTATTATTATTATTATTATTATTATTATTATTATTATTATTATTATTATTATTATTATTATTATTATTATTATTATTATTATTATTATTATTATTATTATTATTATTATTATTATTATTATTATTATTATTATTATTATTATTATTATTATTATTATTATTATTATTATTATTATTATTATTATTATTATTATTATTATTATTATTATTATTATTATTATTATTATTATTATTATTATTATTATTATTATTATTATTATTATTATTATTATTATTATTATTATTATTATTATTATTATTATTATTATTATTATTATTATTATTATTATTATTATTATTATTATTATTATTATTTATTATTATTATTATTATTATTATTATTATTATTATTATTATTATTATTATTATTATTATTATTATTATTATTATTATTATTATTATTATTATTATTATTATTATTATTATTATTATTATTATTATTATTATTATTATTATTATTATTATTATTATTATTGCCGTTAAAATTGCTATTATTTTTAACGATATTATAATTCTTATTGTTAATACTATTATTATTATTATTGTCATTACTGTTGCTATTATTATCGTTATCTTCGTTAATATCGTTAATAATCTTATTATTATTCTTAACGTTATTATCGTTATAATCGCTATTATTGCTTATATTAATATCGTTATTGACGTAAGTACATTTATTGATTTTATTATAGTTAATATCGTTATTATCGTTATTATCGTTATTATTGTAAGTATTATTATCATTTTTATCGTTTTTATTGTTATTATTATTATAATTATTTTCCTTATTATCATTATTTTCGTTATTATCGTTATTATTGTAATTATTATTATCGTGAATATCGTTATTATCGATATTATTATTATTATTATTATCGGTGGTATCTTTATTATCGTTATTTTCTTTATTATTATCGATGTTAACGTTTATAATATTATTATTATTATCGATATTATCATTACTATCGTTATTGATATCATTTATAACATTTTTATTTTAGTTATATGGTATTATATTTATCGTTATTATCATTAATAACCTTATTATCGCTATTATCGTTATTATTATTATCATTACTACTATTATTATTGTTATTATCGTTATTAGCGTTATTAGTGTTAATTCTGTTATTATTACTACTATTATTATCGTTATTATCGTTATTATTAGTATTATTGTTATTCATATAAATATTATTATCGTTATTATGATTATAAAATTTATTATCGTTATTATCGATTTATAATTGTTATCGTTATTATCGTTATTATTGTTATTATTACTGTCATTATTATCGTTAATATCGTTGTTATATTTATTAATGTTACTATTATTATGGTTATTATCCTTATTATCGCTATTATAATTATCATTGTTATTATCGGTATTATCGTTATTACTGTTATTATTATTATTATTAATATTTTTATAGATATTATCGTTAATATTGTCATTATTATTATCGATATTATCGCTATTATCATTATTATCCTTATTATTTTCATTACTATTATCGTTTTATCGTTATTATTGTTATTATTGTAATTATTACTATTATTAATAATATCGTTATTATCGTTAATATCGTTATTTTTATTATTTTTGTCGATATTATTGTTATTACTACTGTCCTTATTATCATTGTTATCGTTATTATTGTTAATATTATTATCATTATTAACGTGATTATTGTAATTAATTTTATTATTAATATCGTTATTATTATCATCCTTATTATCTTTATTATCGTTATTATTGTTATTAATTTAATTGTTAATACTTTTATTATCGTTGTTATCATTATTATTGCAAACATTGTTAATATTGTTATTATTACTTTTATTAAAATAATTGTCGTTCTTATCCTTATTATTGTTATCATTATTAATAATATCATCGTGATTATCATTGTAAACGTTATTATTGTTATTTTCTTTTTAATTACTATTATTAGTAATGTTATTATCGTTAATATCGGTATTATCATTATTATCGTTTTATCGATATTATTGTTATTATTATTATCGTTACTATCGTTAATATCGTTGCTATTTTTATTATTATAGCTATTATTATCGTTATTTTCGTTATAATCATTGATATCGTTTTTATCGTTAGTATTATTATTATTATTATAGTTACTATATTTATTATTGTTATTATTTTTATCGTTGTCATCGTTATTATCCTTATTTTCGTTATTATTATTATTATTATTATTAGGGTTATTATCGTTGTTATCGTTACTATTGTTATTAATATTATCTTTAATACCGTTAATATTGTTATTTTTGTTATCGTTATTATTGTTATTATTGCTACTATTATTAATATTATTTTCGTCAGTATCATTATAATTGTTATTATCGTTATTATTGTTATTATTATTATCGTTAATAACTATATTATCGTTATTATCGTTGATATCGATATTATCGTTACTATTATTATTATTATTATCGTTATTATCGTCAAAATCGTTATTATTATTATTATTATTGTCGTCAATATTGTTATAATTAGTATCATTATCATCGTTATTTTCATTATTATTATTCTATTTATTATCGTTGTTACCGTTTTTCTCTCTATTACCGTTATTATTGCTATTACAATTATTATTTTTGTTATCGTTATTATCGATATTATCGTTAATATTGTTATTATCTTTATTATTATTAATTTTGTTATCGTTATTATCGTAATTATTGTTATTATTTCTACTATTATTATCGTTATTATCGATATTATTTTTAATATCGTTATTAATATTATTATTATTATCGTTAATATCGATATACCGGTATTAATATAATCGATATTATCGCTGTTATTGTTATTATTGTTATCGTTGTTATCTTTACTTTCGTTATTATTATCATTATTATTATTATGCTTATTGTCGTTGTTAAGGTTACAATTGTTACTAATATTTTCGTCAATATCGTTATTATTGTTCCTTTTATTAATATAATTATTATCATTATTATCATTATTTTCGTTATTATCGTTATAATCGTTATTATTATTACAATTATAAACATCGTTATCATTATTATTGTTACTAACATTAATATTATTATTATTATTATCGTTATTATTGTTTTTATTTAATCGCTATTATCGTTATGATCGTTATTATTGTTAATATTACAATTATTAATATCGATATTATCCTAAATAATGTTATTATATTATAGATATTATCGTTATTATCGTTATAATTATTATCGTTAAAATCGTTTTTATGGCTATTATTGTTATTACTTTCATTATTACTTCTATGATTGTAGTTATTATCGTTATTATACTTATTATTTTTAATATTGTTATTGCTACTTTTATCATTATCCTTATATCGTAATAATCGTTATTATTGTTATTATTATTAACATTATTATCGTTCTTAACATTATAAACGTTATTGTCGTTATTATTGTTATTAGTATTATCGTTATTAACGTTAGAATCAATGTTATATATATTATTCTTAGAATTATTATCTCTATTATCGTTATTATCGTTATTATCGCTATTATCTCTATTATGGTTATTATCGTTATTATCGTTATTATGGTTACTATCATTATTATTATTATTGTTATAATTATTATTGTTTTTATTATCGTTAATATCTCTTGTATGATTATTATTATTAACGTCATTATTATTATTATTGTTTCTAATGTTATTATCGTTATTAATGTCATTATTACTTCCGTTATTAACGTTAAAATCGTTATTATTGCTATTATTATTAACGTTATTATCATCATTATCGTTATTATTCTTTTGATAATTATTGTTATAATCGTTATTATTGTTATTGTTATTACTATTAGTATAGTTATTATCATTATTATTATTGTTGTTATCGTTTATATCGTTTTTGTCGTTATTATTGTAATTATTATTTTCTTTGAACAGTAATTATCTCTATTTACGTTAATGTTATTATTATTATTATCGTTATTATTGTATCTATGGTTATTATCGTTATTATTATTATCGTTATTATATTTGTTATTATAGTTATTATTTTTTTTATCATCATTAACGTTAATATTGTTATTATTATTACAGTTAGTTTTGTTATTATTGTTATTATAGTTATTATCATTTTTATCGTTTTATCTTCATTTCCGTTCTCATTATTATTTCTATTATCGTTATTGTTATAATCCGTATAATCGTTATTATCATTATTACTTTATTATTGTTATTATTGTTAACATTATCATCGTTATTATCCTTATTTACTTTATCTTTATTATTTTTATTATCCTTTTTTTTGTTATTATTATTATCGTTGACTTCGTTATTATCCTCATTTTCGATATTGTTATTATTATTTTTATCGTTATTGTCTTTGGTATCGTTATTAAAGTTAATATGGTTATTATCTTGATATTTATTATTAATATTATCGTTGTTATCGCTATTATCCTTATTTTCGTTATTATTATAATTAATATTATTGTTTTTATTGTTGTCATCTTTATTAGTATTATCGTTATTATCGTTATTATCCTTAATATTGTAATTATTATTATTATTAATATTATCGTTATTATTGATATTAATGCTGTTATTATTTTCGTTATTAACGTAATTATCATGATTAATTTTATTATTACTATCGTTATTCTCGTCATTT
This sequence comes from Vespa crabro, assembly GCF_910589235.1. Classification (NCBI taxonomy): domain Eukaryota; kingdom Metazoa; phylum Arthropoda; class Insecta; order Hymenoptera; family Vespidae; genus Vespa; species Vespa crabro. Next base: position 352,552 of record NC_060970.1, on the reverse strand, counting down.
CCTTTATAATCGTTTTATTTATGATTATTAACGATACTATCGTTACTACTGATTTCTTAAATATAGCTATTACCGTAAATATAGTTATTACTACTAGTATTATTAATGTTATTATCGATATTATCGTTATTATTATTATTGTTATTATCGTTATTATCGTTATTATTTTTATTATTGACGCTATTATCGTTATTATCATTATTTTCGTTATTTTTCCTATTATTGTTGTTGTTTTTATCTACGTTCTCGTAGATTATTGATATTTTTAATATAGTTATTATCGTTATTACTGTTTTTATTATTATTGCTATTATCGTTATTAACGTTATTATAGATATTATTATCATCGCCATTATCGTTATTATTATTATCGTTATTATAGTCATTATCGTAATTATTGTTATTTTTGATATTATGTTTATTACTATTATCGTTATTATCGTTATCATTATTATCGTTATTATCTTTATTATCGTTATTGTTGCTATTATCATTATTATTATTATCAATATTATTGTTAATATTATTGTTATTATTATCGTTACATCGTTATTTTAGTTATGATCGTTATTATTAATATTGTTATTATAGATAATATCGTTCTTTTCTCTATTATTGTTTTTATTATTATCCTAAATATAGTCATTATCGTTATTTATTATTACTACTATTATCGGTATTATAGTTGTTATTATAATCGTTATTATCATTATTATCGTTATTATCGTTATTATTTTTATTATCGTTATTATTGTTATTATTGTTATTATTTTTATCGATATAATCGTTAATATTATTATTATTATCGAAATTATCGATATTATCGATATTATCGTATTTATTGTTATCGTTATTATCGTAATTATCGATACTATTACTATTATTATTATCGTTAATATCATTATTATCCTTATTTTCTTTATTATTATTATAGTTATTATCGATATTATCGTTTTTCATGTTATAATAATTATTATTATTTTCGATGTTAACATTAATAATATAATTATTATTATCGATATTATCGTTATTATTGTTATTGTCATCATCGAGAATATCGTTATTATTGTTAATATTATAATTATCGTTATTACCGTTAATTACCTTATTACCGCTATTATTGTTATTAATGTTAGCATTACTACTATTATTATCGTTATTATCGTTATTACTATTATTATTATTATTATTATTATGCTTATAGATATTATCGTTAATAATGTTATTTTTATTATCGATATTATCAATAATATTGTTAATATTATTATCGATATTATAATTAATATTGTTAATATTATTATCGATATTATCGACTTTATCGTATTTATTATTATCATTATTATCGTTATTATTGATATTATTGTTGTTATTAATATTATATTTTTCGTTATTATTGTTATTATCGATATTATTATTATTATTATTATTATTATTATTATTATTTTTATTGTTATTGTTATTAGCGTTATTATCGTTTTTATTTTTATTATTAATGTCGTTATTATCGTAATTAGTGTTTTTCTATTTATTATCGTTAATATCTTATTTAAATAATTTTCTTTGTAGTTATTTACGTTATTATTGTTATTATTAGTATTAATATAATAGGTCTAATGGTTCTTATCATTATTATAGATATTATTATTTTTATAAATCTTGTTATTATCGTTAATTTTGTTCTTAACGTTATTATCGTTAATATCGTTATTAGTGTTATTATTATTATTATTATTATTATCTTTATTATGGTTATTAGTATTATCGTTATTATTGTTATTTTTATTATTTCTAATAACGTAATTATCGATATTATTGTTATAATATAACTGATATTATCGTTATTATCGTTATTATTTTTATTATTATTAAATTTATTATGGTTTTTACGGTATTATGATTATTACTATTAACGAAACTATCGTTTTATTATTATCGTTATTATCGTAATAATCGTTATTATTGTTATCGTTATTATCGTTATTTTCGTTATAATGGTTAATAATGTTATTGCAATTATTTTTATTGCTATTATCTTTTTTATTATTATTATTAATATTGCCGTTAATATTGTTATTATTATTAACGTTATTATAATTATTATCGTTATTACTATTGTTATTATTATTGTCGATATTAACGTTATTTTCTTTAATAGCGTTATTATTGTTATATTTGTTATTATTACTACTATTATTATCATTATTTCTGTTGTAATCGTTAATATTACTATTATTAATATTATTATTACTTTTTTTATTATCGTTATAATAGCTATTATCGTTATTATCATTATTATTGTTATTATTATGATCGTTATTAACGTTATTTTCGATAATTTCTTTACTATCTTTATTATTATTATTATTGTTGTTGTCATTATCGTTATTATCGTTATTACTATTACTACTATTGTCGTTTCAATCGTTAATACCATATCTATATTACCTTTACTATAGTTATTAATGTCGATGATATTATTATTGTTATCGTTATTATCTTTTATATTGCTATTAATAATATCGAAATTAACGTTATTTTCGTTATTATTGATATCGCTAATATAGTTATTATCGTTATTATTGTTGTTATCGTTATTATCGTTATTATTATTGTTATTATTTAGGTCGCATAATCGTTACTGTTATTAGGTTTAATATCGTTATTATCCATGTTATTGTTCTGATTATAATTATTCTTATAACTTTCATCATTAATTGCGAAAATATCGTTATTATCTTTATTTAATTATTTTTATTGCCGTTATTATCATTATTATCGTTATTATCGTTATTACTATTATTACTATTGTCGTCTTTGTCGTTAATACCATATCGTTAATAAATTTATTATAGATATTATAGATATTATTATCGATATTATCGTCATTATCGTAATTATTATTATCTTCATTGTCGTCGTCATGTTTATTATCGTTATTATAGTTATTATCAATTTTATTATTGTTATTATTATTGTCTTTATTATCGTAATTATGGATATCGTAATTATTGTTTTTATCGTTATTATTGTCATAATGTTATTATATCTATTATTATTATCGTTATTATCGTAAATTATCATTATAATTATTACTAGTATTATTACTATTATTATTATCGTTTTTACCGTTATTATCGTTATTATCGATATTGTAATTATTATTATTTCCATTATAATCATTATTATCGTCCTTATTAATAATATAATACCTTTATTATCGATATTAGAGTTACCAATTTTATTATTATTACCGTTATTATCGTTTTTATCGTTATTAACGTTAAAAATTATATTATTATTATCTATTTTATCGTTATTATCGTTATTACTACTATAATTATGATAATTCTTATTGTTTTAAAATTATTATCATTCTTATCTTTAATATTGTCAATATTATCGTTAATATTGTTATTGTTTATATCGCTATTATCATTATTATCATTATTATTATTAGCGATATTATCGTTACTACCGGTATTACTGATATTATTGTTATTATTATTATCGATATTATCGTCAATATTGTTGTTATTATTATCGATATTATTGTTAATATTGTTATTATTATTATCGATAATATCGTTATTATCGTATTTTATATTATCGATATTATCGTTTTTATACTTTTTATCGTTATTATTGATATTATTTTATTTTTCTATTATTTTTATCGATATTACCGTTAATATGGTTACTATTATTATTATTATTATTATTATTGTGTCGTTATTATCTTTATTATGGTTATTATTACTATCATTATTATTATCGTTATAAACGTTATTATCGTTATTATAATTATTACTTTTTTATTACTACTATTAATATTGTTATTATCGTTTTTATATTTATTATTCTTAAAATTGTTATTATTACTCCTATTATTATTCTTATTATCGTTATTGTCGGTATTATTTTTATTATTATTAGTATTATTATCGTTCTTATCATCATAATCGTTATTTTCGTTATTATTGTAATTATTATTATCGTTAGAAACTTTTACATCGTTATTATCTTTATTATTACTATTATTATCATTGTTAATATCGTTATTATCGTTATTATCATTATTACTGTTGTTATCGTTTTTACTGTCATTATAATAATTGTTATTATACTTATTATCGTTAATATTGTTTTTGTTGTCATTATTATTTTCGCTATTATCGGTTGTATCGTTATTATCTTTATTATCTTTAATACGATTATTATTATTATCGTTATTATCGTTATTATTAGTGCTATTTTTATCGTTATTATCGTTATTATTGCTATTAGCGTTATAATTACTATTATTATTATCGTTATTATCGTTATTAACGTTATTATTATTACAATTCTTATTATTATTATTATTATCGTTATTGTCGTTATTGTTATGATTGATAATATCGTTATTACCGTTATTATTGTTATTATTATTATTATTATTATCGTTATTATCTTTATTATTATTGTTATTATTGTTTATATCGTTTTTATCGTAATAATTGTTATTATTATTATCGCTATTATCGTTACTATCTTTAATATCTCTATTATTACTACTATTTTCATTGTTATTATCGTTATTATAGTTATTATCTTTATTATCATGATTAACGATAATATTGCTATTATTATTACTGTTATTATTGCAATTATCGTTATTATATTTATTATCATTTCTATCGTTTTATCTTCATTATCGTTCTTATTATTATTACTATTATCGATATTATCCTATAGTTATAATCCGTATAATCGTTATTATCGTTATTGTCTTTATTATTGGTATTATTATTATTGTTGACATCGTTATTATTCTTATTATTATTATTATTATTATCGTTGACATCGTTATTATCGTTATTTTCGTTATTATTATTATTATTTTTATCGTTATTGTCGTTGGTATCGTTATTATTGTAATTATTATTATCCTTATTATTGTTATTATCGCTCATATTCCTCTCATTATTAGTGTTCTTAACATTATTATTGCTTTTAGTATTATTATTAGCAATGTTGTTATCAATTTATCGTTATGATCGTTAATTATGTTATTATCTTGATAATTATTATTAATAGTATCGTTGTTATTGATATTATCCTTATTTTCGTTATTATTAATATTAATATTATTGTTTCTATCGTTGTCATCGTTATTAGTATTATCGTTATTATCGTTATTATCATTAATATTGTTATTAATATTATTATTATTATTATCGTTATTATCGTTATTAATGCTATTATTATTACACTTATTAACGTAATTATCGATATTAGTTTTATTATTATTATCGTTATTATCATTATAATCGTTATTTTCGTGAATATCGTTATATCCTTTGTTATTAATATTCTTATTATTATCGTTATTATCGTTATTACCGATATTATTATTATCGTAAAAATCTTCATTATCGTTATTATTTTTATTATTATTATGGGTATTATTATAATTACTATTGTCGTTATTATCGTAATTAATGTTATTATAGTTATTATTAATATCATTACTATTAGTATTATTACTTATTGTATTATTAGTATTATTATATATTGTTATTATTATTATCGAATTGATCGAGATTATCGTATTTATTATTATCATTATTATCGTTATTATTGCTATTAGCGTTATAATTACTATTATTATTATCGTTATTATCGTAATTAACGTTATTATTATTACAATTCTTATTATATTATTAACGTTAATATGGTTATTATCGTTATTTTCATTATAATTATTATACTTATTATCGTTATTATCGTTGTTAATGTTATTATTATTATTATTATTATCGATATTATCGTTATTGTCGTTATTGTTATGATTGATAATATCGTTATTATTATTAATATGGTTATTATAATTATAGATATTATCGTTAATAACCCTATTATCGTTATTATTATTTTTATTGATATTATTAAACTATTATTATCGTTATTATCGCTTTCAACGTTATTAGTGTTATAATTGTTATTATTACTACTATTATTATCGTTATTATCGTTATTATCTTTATTTCCCCTCATTATTAATATTAGTTTTATTGTCGTTTATATCGTTATTATAGTTATTATCGTTGATATAGTTATTATCCTTATTATTATTACTATTATCTAAATTAACGTTAATTGTGTAGTTATTATTGTCGACCTTATCGTTATCCTTAGTATTATTAACGTTAACATCGTTATTATCGTAATTATCGTTATTACCATAATAGTTATTATCGTTAATATCGTTGTTATATTTATTATTATTATTATTTTTATCGTAAGTATCGTTATTATCGTCATTATTATTACTAATATTATCGTTTTTATCGTTAAATTTTATTATAATCGTTATTATCGCAATTATCGTTATTATCGTTATTATCGTTATTATCGTTATTATCGTCATTATCGTTATTATTTTTATTAATATTATTGTTATTGTTATCATTATTATTGTTATTATTTTTATTATTGTTATTATCATTATCAATATCATCGATATTTTCGTAAATATTATTATTGTTGCTACCGTTATTAGTGTCATTATAGATATTATGACTATTATTATTAGCGTTCTTATCGTTATTATTGATATTATTATTATTATTGTTATTCGTATTATTATTGTCATTATTACCTTTATTATTGTTCTTATTATTATTATTATTATTATTATTATTATTTCCGTTAGTATCTTTATTATTACTATTATTATCAGTATTAATATCTTAATTATTATTATTATCGTTTTCATTATTATTACTATAATTATTATTATTGTTATTATCGTTTTTATCAATATTTTTAAAATTATTATTGTCTTTATTATCGTTATTTTCGTTATTATCGTCATTATTGCTACTATCGATATTATTATTACTACTATCGTTATTATCGTTATTTTTATTATCCTTATTATTGTTATTATTGTTATTACTGTTATTACTTTATTTGTTACCACTATTATTATCCTTACTATCATTATTATTGCAAACATTGTTAATATTGTTATTATTACTACTATTAAAATAATTATCGTTCTTAACGTTATTAATGTTAAAATTATTAACATTATTATCGTTATAATCATTACAATCGTTATTATTGTTATCATCTTTATTATTGGTATTATTATTATTGTAACTATCTTTATTATCGGTATTATCGTTATTATTATTATCGTTATTATTGTTGTAATCTTTATTATAGTTACTATCATTATTATCGCTATTATTCTCATTATCGATATTGTTATAATCCTTATAATCGTTATTATCGTTATTATCGTTAATATTGTTATTATAATTATCGTTGTCATCGTTATTAACCTTATTTTCTATTTTATTATTAATATTTTTATCACTATTGTCGTTGTTATCGTTATTTTTGTTAATAATAATATTATTATTATTATTATCACTATTATAGAAATTATCGTTATTATTAAAATTTTTATTTTCATCACTATCGTTATTATTGTTATATTTATCATTATTTTTATTAATATCGTTATTATCGTTATTATCGTTTTTATTATTATTATTATTATTATTAATATAATTATTGTCATTATTAACGTTAGTATCGGTATTATTGTTATTATTTTAATCGTAGTCATCGTTATTATCATTTTTATCGCTATTATCTTATTATTATTATTATTATCTTCGTAATCGTTATTACCGTTGTTTTCGATATTATTTTTATTACTAATATTATTATTACTATCCTTATTATCGGTATTATTGTTATTATTATTTACGTTATAAATGTTATTATCGTTATTAACTTTATTATTATTAATGTCATTATCGTTATTACCGTTATAATCGTTAATATTATTATTATTATGGATAATATTGTTATTATCGTTATTATTGTTAATACTGTTATTATTGTTATTATTACTACTATTATTATTATTATCTTTATTATTGTTAATATTGTAATTATTACCTCTATTATTATCATTTTTATCGTTTACACCGTTATTAATCTTAGTTTCCTTATCATTATTATTATCAATAATGTTATTATAGTTGTTATCGTTATTATTGCTATTATTATTATAATTATTATCGTTATTAGCCCTTTTATAGTTATTATTATCATCCTCATTATCGTAATTAGCATAATCGTTATTATCGTCATTATTGTAATATTTTCTATCGATATTATTATTACTATTATCGTTATTATCGTATCATTATTATCCTTATTATCTTTATTAAGGTCATTATTGCTATTATTATTACTATTATAATCGATAATATCTTTATTATTAATATCGTTATTATAGATAAATCGTTATTTTTTTGTTATATTTTTAATATTATTATTATTGTCTCTATTATTATCGTTATTATCGTTATAATCGTTATTATTGTTATTATTGCTATCGTTATTATCTATATTATCGTTATTATCTTTATTATCAGTATTATAATTATTGTCATAAATATTATTATCGTTATTATCATTATTATCTTTATTATCGTTATTATCTATATTATCGTTATTAACTTTATTATCAGTATTATAATTATTGTCATAAATATTATTATCGTTATTATCATTATTATCTTTATTATCGTTATTATTGTTATTTTTTTTATCGTTATTACCGTTAATATCTTTGTTATTTTATTATTATTAAAATTATTATCGATAATAACATTAATATTGTTAATGGTATTATCGATATTATCGTTAAAATTATTATTATTATTATCGAAATTATCGGTAATATCGTTATTATCATTATCGTTATTATTATTATTATCATTGATATCTTTATTATCATTATTATTATATTTATTATTATCGTTATTATCGTTATGAACGTTAATATTGTTAATATTATTATCGATAATATCGTAATTGTCGTTATTATTGTTATCGTCATTACAGTTATTATCGTTATAATTGTTATTATTACTATCATTATAATATTTGTTATCGTTATTATCGTTACTATTATTTTATTCCTATCGTTATTATAGTTATTATCGATATTTTTGATATTACAATTATCGATGTTATCGTTATTATCCTTATCATCATTATTAATACTTTTATTATTATCGTAATTTTCGCTATTATCCTTAATATTATTATTATTATTATTATTATTATTATTATTATTATTATCCTTATTATAGTTATTATTGTTATTATAGTTATAATTGTTATTATTCTTATCTTTATTTCTTTATTATCGTTGTAATTCTTATTATTATTATTGTTATTATCGTTATTATAATAATTATTGTTCTTATAATTGTCGTTTTTCTCATTATTATCGTCATTAACGTTATTATTGTAATTATTTCTATCGTTATTACCGTTAATACCATTATTATCGTTAATACCATTATTATCTTTATTATCGTTAGTATCGTTATTATTATTATTATTATTGTCGTTATTATTGTTAATATTTTTATTACCGTTATTTTCGTAATTAACCTTATTATCAATAATATTATTATTATTATTATTATCGTTATCATCTTTGTTATTGTTATTATTGTCATTATTACTATCGTTAATGTCGTTATTAACGTTAGTATCTTTATTATTGTTGTTACTAATAACGTTATTATAGATATTATAGATATTATTATTATTATTGTTATTCGCCATTATCGTTATTGTCGTTTTTATTGTTATTATAATTATCTTTATTATCGTTATTATTGCTATTATTATTACTATTACTATTATTATTATTGCTTTTATCGTTATTATTATTATAATCATTGTCGTTATTATTATTATCGCTAACATCATTATCGTTATTATTGTTACTATTGTTATTGTTACTTCTATTTTTGTCACTAATATCGTTATTTTCGTTATATTTGTTATTATTATCATCGATATTGTCGTTAGGATCGTTATTGACTTTATTCTTATTATTTTTATTATCGTTATAATCATTATTATCGATATTATTAATATTACTATTGTTGTTATTAACGTTATTACCGTAATTATTATTATTGCTTTTATCTTTTTTATCGTTATTATTAAAATAATTATTTTCGTTATTAAAGCAATTATCGTTATTAATTTCATTATTATTATTGTTATTATAGTTATTATCGTTATAATCGTTATTATTATTACTATTATTATCATCACTATCGTTATTATTGTAACGATGAATATTATTATTATAATTATTATCGTTATTTTTATTATAGCTATTATCGTTATCGTCGTTATAATCGTTATTATTATTATTATTATTCTCGTTATTATCGAATTATTATAATGGCTATTATCGTTATTATCGAATTATTATTATGGCTATTATCGTGATTATTGTTATTATTGTTACTTCTATTTTCTTTTTTATAATTGTTATTATCGTTAATAGCGTTATTATTGTTATTATCGTTATTATCGTTATTATTAGTATTATTATTATGTTTATTATCATAATTATTATTATTAGTATTATCGTTACTATCGTTATTATCGTTATTATCATTATTATCGTTAATATCGTTATTATATCTACCATTATTAATTGTATTATTATTGTAAATATCGTTTTTTGCTATCACTTTTATAATTATTATTGTTAACATCATTATTATTGTTATTAACGATATTAATGTTATTATTGTTATTGTTATTATCGTTGTTATCGTTATTACTGTTATTAATATTATCAATATTAACGTATTTATTATTATCGTTATTATTTTTATTATCGTTATTATCCTTATTATTGATTTTATTTTTTTTATTACTATTATTGTCGCCGATATTATCGTTATTATCGTTATTCTCGTTATTATAAATATTATATTAATTATTACTATCGACATTAACGTTAATATTATTATTGTTATTATTGATATTATCGTTAATATTTTTATCATTGTTTTCGATTTTGTCTTTGTTATCGATATTATTATGGTCGTTATTATCGTTATTATTGTTAATATAGATATTACTACTACTACTATTATCTTTATTATCGTCATTAACGTTAGTATTATTTTTATTATTATTATTAGTATTATTGCCGTTATTATCGTTATTATTGATATTATTATTATTATTTTTTCGTTATTATCGCTATTATCGTTATTGTAGATATTATTATTATTATTATTATCGTCATTATCGTAATTATCGTCATTATCGTTATCATTATTATCGCTATTATCGTAATTATCGTTTTTATCCTCATTATTATTATTATCATTACCGTCATTATCGATATTATAATTATCGTAATTATCCTTATTATCATTATTATTGTTATTATTATTATGAATATTGTCGTTAATACCGTTAATATTATTATCGTTACAGTCTTTATTATCTTTTCTATTGTTTTTATAATTATTATTGTTATCGTTATTATCGTTATTATCATTATTATCATTATGATTGTTATTATTATTATCGTTTTCATTGTGATTATCTCTATTTTCGTTATTATTATAAATATTTTATTTTCGTTTTGATATCGTTTTTATTGTTATTATCATTAGTAATGTTATAATTATTATTATAGTTATTACCGTTATTATCGTTATTAATATTATTATTATTATCGTTATTATCGTTATTATCGTCATTATTGTTATTATTATTATTGTTATATCCGTTTTAATAGTTATTTTTGTTATTATTATTATAGTTATTATAAATATTGTCGTAAATATCAATTTTATTTTTTTTATTATTGTCGTTGTTATCGTTATTATGGTTATAATTATTAGTATTATTATCGTTTCTATTATTATTTTCGTTATTATACTTATTATTATAATAATTATTATCGTTGTTATCTTTATTGATTTTATTATTATTATCGTAATTATCGTTTATAGCGTTATAAGCAATATTATTATTATTATTATTAGTATCGTTATTATCGTTGTTATTGTTATTATTGTTTTTATTGTTATTATTCCTACTGTTTATATCGTTATTATCGTTATAATCGTTGTTATTATTATTATTACTATTGTCGTTATTATCGTTATTAACGTTATTATTTTTATATATTTTATCGTCTTTAACGTTATTAACGTTATTATCATTACTACAGTTCTTTTCGTTATTATAATTATGATTATTATTATTATTAATATTATTATTATTATTATTATTAATATAGTTATTTTCGTTATTATTGATACTATCGATATTATTATTATTACTATTATCGTTATTATCGATATTAGTTTATAGTTATTATCGTTTTTGTCGTTATTATTGTTTCTATTATAATTATTATTATCTATATTATCTGTAATAGTGTAGTTATCTTTATTATTCTTATTATTATTATCGTTATCATTGTCATTATCATTATTATTTTTATTAATATTCTTTTTATTATCGTTATTATAATTATAATCGCAATTATTTTTATTATTATTATTTTTATTATTATTATAATTATTATTATCGTTATTATCGTTGTTATCGTTATTATTATTATTATTATTATTATTATTATTATTATTATTATTATTATTATTATTATTATTATTATTATTATTACCGACATTATCGTTAACGTTGTTATTGATATTATCGATATTATAGTTATTATCATTATTATTAGTATGGTTATTATCGTTATTATCGTTATTATTATTATTATTATTATTATCGATATCATCGATACAATTGTTAGTATTATTATTACTGCTATCGTTATTATCATTAATATTATTATCGTTATTATCTTTGGTATCGTTACTATCGATATTATCATCATTATTATCGTTAGTATCGTTATTATAGTCATTATCGTTATTATTGTTATTATTATTAATATTATTATTATCGTTATTATTTATATTATTATTATCGATATTGTCGTAATTATAGCTATTATTATTATTATCATAATCATTCTTATCGTTATTATATTAAATTTTGTTTTTATTATTACTATTATTGTCTTTATTATAGATACTATTGTTATTAATATTTTCGTTATTATCTTTTTTCCTTTTATTATTATTATTATTCTTACTATTATTATTATTATTATCGATATAATAGTTATTATCATTGTTATATTTATTATATTTATTATTATTATATTTATTTTCGGTATTATCCTTATTATTGTTATTGTTATAATAGTTAATATCGTTATTATCATTGTTATCGTTATTATATTTATTATTATTACCTTTATTTCCGTTATTATCCTTATTATTGTTTTCGTTATTATATTATTATCGTTATTATTGTTATTATTGTAATTATTAATTTCGATATTATCAATTTATCATTATTATCGATCATATTGTTTTTATTATTATCGTTATTATAGTTATTATTATTGTAATTATTATCATTATTATCGCTATTATTGTTATTATCAATATTATTGTTATTATTATTATCGTTATTATCGATATTATTTTCGTTATTATCTTTATTACCGTCATTAGCGTTTTCAATGATATTATTATTTTTACCGCTATTTTCGTTATTATTATTGATATTATTATTGTTTCTATCGTTGATATTGTAATTATTAATACCGATATTATGGATATTTTCATTATTATTTTTATAATTGTTTTCATTATAACCAAAATTATTGTTACTATCGATATTATCGTCATTATTATCGTTATTATTGTTAAAAATATTATTATCGAAATTACCGTTATTATTGTTAATATTATTATTATTAATTTCGTTATTACCTTTATTATTTTATTTGTGTTATTATTATAAATATTATTTTCGTTATTACCATTACTATCATTATTATTATTATTGATATTATTATTATTATTTTTATTATTATCATTATTAGCGTTATTATTGTTATTATTATTATTATTTTTATTTATATCTTTATTATCAGTATTATTGCTATTATTGTCATTATCTTTATTATTGTTATTATTATTATTACTTTTATAATTATAGTTATTATCGTTATAATTATTATTAAATTTACTATTGATATTATTGTTGTCGTTATTAACGGTTTTTTTTATGAACGGTATTACCGTTATTTTTATTTAAGTAATTACCTTTATTATTGTTGATATTATTGTTTTTATTATCATTATTATCATTGTTAACGTTATAATTGATATTAGTGCTTTTATTACTACTATTATTATCGTAAGTATCATTATTGTCGATTTATTAATATTATTATTATTATTATTACCGTTATTAACGGTATTATTATTGTTATTATCGTTGTTATTACTATTATTATTATCGTTATTATCGTAATTATTATCTGTTTTGTCGTTATTAACGTTAATAATTTACCGATATTATAGTTATTATCAATATTTGTTTTGTTATTGTTATTATTTCGATTACTATTTCCGTTATTATCGTTATTATCGTTAAGAATAATATTATTATTTTCGTTAATATCGTCCTTTCGTTAATATTGTTATTATTATTACCGTTATTATCGATTTTATCGTTATTATTGTTATAATTATTATCGATATTATCGTAATTATTGTTGTTATTATTATTATTCTTAATATTATGGTTATTATCGTTAGTATCGATATAATCTTTATTATTGTTATTATTATTGTTGTTATTATCGTTTTTATCATTATTATTATTATTACTATTGTTGTTATTATCGTTAATACCATATCGTTATTTTATTTATTATATTTATTAATGTCGTTATTATTAATATTATTATCGTTATTATCTTTAATATTGCTATTATTAATATCGAAATTAACGTTATTTTAGTTATTTTTGATATCGTTAATATAGTTATTATCGTTTTTTTTTGATATCGTTAATATAGTTATTATCGTTATTATTGTTTTATCGTTATTATCGTTATTATTATTGTTATTATTATTGTCGTATTATCTTTACTGTTTTTATGTTTATTGTTGTTATTATCGTTGTTATTGTTCTTATTATTATTAATTTTATAGCTTTTATCGTTAGTTTAGATAATATCGTTTTTATCTTTATTATTATTATTTTATTGCCGCTATTTTTGTTATTATCGTTATTACTATTACTACTACTGTCGCCTTTATCGTTAATACCATATCTTTATTATATTTATTATAGTTATTAATGTCGTTATTATTATTATTATTATTATCGTTATTATGGTTATTATCGTTATTATTATTAATAATCATATTATTATTTTGATTGTCGTCATTTTTTTTTATCGATATTATTATTATTATTATTATTATTATTATTATTATTATTATTGTCGTTATTATCGTTGTTATCGTAATTATTATAATCGTTATTATCAATATTACCGTTCTTATGGTTACTATTATTATTATTATTATTTTTAGAATTATTATTGTTGAAATTATAGTTAATTTCTTTATTATGATTATTATTATTAACGTCATTATTATTATTATCGTTGATAATGTTATAATGGTTATAAATGTTATTATTATTATCATTCTTAACATTAAAAATCGTTTTTATTGCTATTATTAATGTCGTTATTATCAATATTATTATTATTATAATCATTAAAATCGTTGTTATCGTTATTATTGTTATTACTATTTACTTTTATATAGTAATTATACCTATTAACGTTAATATTAATAATAATATTCTCGCAATTATCGTATTTATCGTTATTATTATTAATATTATAATCGTTATTATCCTTACTGACTTTAATATATCTATTATTATTATTATTTTCATTGTTATTATCGTTATTATAGTTAATATTTTTATTATCGTTATTATGGTTACTTTTCTTATTATTATTGTTGATATTATCGCTAATATCTTTATTATGATTATTACTATTAACGTCATTATTACTATTATCGTTTTTAATGTAATTATCATTATTAATTTTATTATTATTATCGTTATTATTATTATTATTATTCCTATTACTTTCTTTATTGTCATTACAATGGTTATTATCATTATTATCGTTATTATTGCTATTATTGATATCGTTATTAACATTATTATTAATATTATTATTATTATCGTTATTATCATTATTATCTTTATAATCGTTATTATCGTTATTATCTCTATTATTATTATTATTATTATCGTTTTATCGTTATTATCGTTTTTATTATTAGCAGTATTGTCGAAAATATCGTTATTACTATTATCGATTCATATCTATGTTATCGTTATTATTATTTTTATTATTATTATTATTGTGATTATCGTTAATATTGTTATTACTTTTTTCGATGTTACCGTTATTATGGTTACTATTTTTATCGTTATTTTAGTTATTATCGTTATTATTGTTATTACTACTATTATTATTAACGTTATTATCGTTATTATCGTTATTCTTATTATTATTATTATCGTTATTATGGTTATTAGTATTTTCTTTATTATCCACATTATCGTTATTATTGTTATTATTATTAATTCTAATAACGCAATTATCGATTATATTATTATAATTATACCGATATTATCGTTATTATTGTTAATATTGTAATTATTATTATTATTATAATCGTTTTTATCATTATTAGCGTTATTATCGTTAATATCGTTATCATATTTATTATTATTATTATTATTGTCGTTATTATCATTATTATCTTTATTGTTATAATTACTATTGTCGTTATTATCGTTCTTATTATTATCGTTAATATCTATAATATCACCATTATTATTATTATTAATTTTATTATCGTTATTATCGCTATTAATGTTCTTATTATTATTGTTATTATCGTTATTATAGTTATTATTATTAATTTTATTATCGCTATTATCTCTAATATCGTTTGTATCTTCAATATCGTTATTATATTTATTATTATTGTTACCGTTACTAGTATTATTATCGTTATGATCGTTATAATCCTTATTATTATTTTTATAATTATTATTATCATTATCGTTATTTTCGTTATTATCGTTATTATCGTTATTAAAAATATTATCGTTATTATTATCATCGTTATTATAGTTATTATCGTTTTTATTATTATCGTTATTACCTTTTTTGTTGTTGTTATTGTCATTATTATTATTATCGATATTATCGTTAATATTGTTATTATTATTATCGATATCAACGTTATTATCGTTATTATCGATAACGTTAAAACCGTTATTATCGTTATTATTATTATTAAAATTATCCTTATTATCGTTAATATTGATAATATTAATATCTATAATATCATTATTATTGTTATTATTATTATCGACGATATTTTTATTATCCTTATTATTGGTATTATTAATATTTCTTTTATCGTTATATTCGTAAATATCGTCATTTTTATTATCCTTATTATCGTTATTATTATTATTATCGTTATTATTGTTAATATTATTATTATAATTATCTATATAATTGTTAATATTTTTATTAATATAATCGATATTATCTTTATTTTTCTTATTAATATTATTGATGATATCATTCTTATCCTTAGTATCATTTTAATTATAATTTTTATTTTCTTAATTATCGTTATTGTTGCTATTATTATTATTGTTATTAATGTCAATATCGCTATTATCTTTATTATTGTTATTATTATTAAAGTAATTATCGTTATTATCGCTATTATTATCATTTCTATTAACTATGTCATTGTTATAATTATCGATATTATCGTTATTATATTTATTACTATGATTATTGTTACTATTACTGCTATTATTATCTTTATTATCGTTATGATCATTATTATTATTATTATTTTTTTTATTATCGATATTATCGTTATCATCGTTATTCTGATTATTATTATTATCGTTAATATCGTTATCATCGTTATTTTCGTTATTATCGTTTTTACCGTTTCTATCGTTGTTATAATTATTATTATTATCCTTATTTTAAAATCGTTATTATCGTTATTATTGTTAATATTGTTATGATTACTACTACTGTCATCGTTATAATCGTTATTATAGTTATTATTCTTAATATAGTTAGTATTACTTCTATTATTATCATTATTATTGCTGTTATTATTATTATCGTTAGATACTTTTTTATCGTTATTACCTTTATTATTACTATTATTATCATTGTTATTATCGTTAATATTGTTATTATAATTATTATCGTTATTATCGATATTATCGTTATTATTATAGATAAACTATAGTTATTATCGTTATTATTGCTTCTGTTGTTGTTATTATTATCGCTATTATTGTTAGCATCGTTATTACCGTTATTATCTTTAATAATATTATTATTATAAACGTTACTATCGTTATTGCCATTGTTATCATTATTATCTTCATTATTATTATTATTATTATCGTTATTATCTTTATTATCGTTATATTTGTTATTAATATTATAGTTGTCACCGTTATTATACTTACTTTCTTTATTATTATTATTATTATTAATGCCATTATCGTTGTTTTCGTTACTAATGATATTACTATTTTCGTTAATATCGTTGTTATTGCTATTATTATTATTATAATTTTCGATATTATCATTAATATTGTTATTATTATCATCGTTATTATTGTTACTATCGTTATTAACGTTATTATCGTTACTATCGTTATTATCTGTATTATTATTATTATTATTATTATCGTTAATATCATTATTATCGTTATTTTCGTTATAATTATTATATTTATTATCATTATTATCGTTAATAATGTTATTATTATTATTATTATTATCGATATTAAGGTTTATAATATTATTATTATGATCGATATTATAGTTAATATTGTTAATATTATTATCAATATTATCGTTAAATTTGTTAATATTATTATCGATACAATCGTATTTATAGTTTATATTATTAACATTATTATCTTTATTATTTTTATTGTTATTATCTTTATTATAGTAAATATCGTTATTATCTTAATTATTACTAGTATTATTATGGTTATTATCGTTATAATCGTTAATATTATTATCGTTAACAATTTTATAAGCATTATTATCGTTATTATTGTTATTACTGTTATTATTACTAATACTATTATCGTTATAATCGTTATTATAATTATTAATCTTAATATTGTTATTATTACTTCTATTATTATCATTATTATCGTTATTGTCGTTATTATTTTTATTATTATTATTATTATTATTATTATTATTATTATTATTATTATTGCCGTTATTAAATTTATAATCGCTACTATCGTTGTGAGCGCTTTAATTGATATTATAGCTATTATTTGTTTTAATATTACTGTTATTATCGTTATTATCGTTATTATTAATATTATTATTATTATTATCATTATTGTAGATATTAACTTTTTTAGCGTTATTATTATCATTATTATTATCGTTATTATTGTTATTATGATTTTATCGTTATTATCATTATTATCGTTATTATCGTTAATATCGTTATTATCTTTATTAATATTAATATTATTATCTTTATTAGCGTTATTATCGTTATTATTAATATTAATATTGTCATTATTATCGTTAATAATATTATCGTTATATTTATAATCGTTATTATTGTTATTATTTTTATTATTATTATCGTTATTATCGATATTTTATTAATATCTTTATTAATATTATTATTATTATCGTTATTATCGATATTATCGGTATTATTATAATCTATATTATCGCTATTATTGTTATTATTGTTGTCCTTATTATCTTTACTGTCGTTATTACTATTGTTATTATTATTTTTATTATCGTTGTTATCGTTACAATTGTTATTAATATTTTCGTTTATATCGTTATTATTTTTCCTTTTATTATCGTTATTATCGTTATTATTGCTATTATTAATTTAATTATTATCGTTATTATCATTTCTATCGTTATTATCGATATAATCGTTATTATTATTACTATTATAAGCATCGTTATCATTATTATTCTTACTTACGATAATATTATTATTATTATTATCGTTACTATCGTTATTATTATAATCGCTATTATTGTTATGATCGTTATTATTGTTATTATTACAATCATTAATATCGATATTATCGTATATTGTTATTATTATTATCGATATTATCGTTATTATCATTATTATTATTATCGTTAAAATCGTTTTTATGGCTTTTATTGTTATTACTTTCATTATTACTTCTATTACTGTAGTTATTATCGTTATTATACTTATTATTTTTAATATTGTTATTATTACTTTTATTATTATCGTAATATGGTATTAATAGTAATTATTGTTATTATTATTAATATTACTATCGTTCTTATCATTATTAACGTTATTATCGTTATTATTTTTATTAGTATTATCGTCATTAACGTTTGTATCAATGTTATATGTTATTCTTGGAATTATTATCTTTATTATCGTTATTATCTTTATTAGGATTATCGCTATTATCGTTATTATTGTTAATATCATTATTATCTTAATTATTATTAATTTTATTATCGTTATTATCGTTATTATCGTTATAATTGTTATTTTTATTATCGTAATTATAGTTATTGTTGATATTATTGTAATTAGTGTTATTATTATTATAGTTATTATCGTTATTATTGTTAATATTATTATCGTTATAATTGTTAATATCGTTATTATCTTTATTGTTGTTCTTATTATAATCGCTGTTATCGCAATTATTGTTATTATTTTAATCGTTGTCATCGTTATTATCATTGTTATCGCTTTTGACATTATTATTATCTTCGTAATCGTTATTACCGTTATTTTCGATATTATTTTTTACTATTATTATTATTACTATCCTTAATATTGCATTTATAATTTACGTTATTAACGTTATTACCCTTATTATCGATATTATTGTTATTGTTATTATCGATGTAATTATTATTATTCTTATTATCGTTAATATTAATATTATTATTATCGATATTTTCGTTATAATCGTTATCGATAATATCGGTATTATCGTTATTATTACTAATATTATTTTCCTTATTATCGATATTATCTTTATTTTTATTACTATAATATCGTTATTATGGTTAATATAGTTATTTTTATTATCGTTATTATTATAATTAGTGTTATTACAGTGAATATTGTTATTATCTTTATTATTTTTCTTATTATAATCGATATTATCGTTACAATCATTATTATTATTATTACTATAATCGTTATCATCGTAAATATTATCTACGTTAAAAAAGAATTATCTTTAGTAACGTTAATATCGTTATTATCGTTATTATTGTTATTATTGTATGATTATTATTATTATCGTTATTATCGTTATTGTCATAATTTTCGTTATTATCTTTATTATTAACACTATTAATATTATTATTATTATTATTATTATTATTATTATTATTATTATTATTATTATTATTATTATTATCTTTATTCGTTATTATCGTAATTATCTTTATAATTGTTATTACTAATATCGGTATTATAGATATTATAGTTATTACTGTTGTTATTATTACTATATTTATCGTAATTATTGTTCTTATTCTTATTATTATTATAATAATAATCTTTATTATTATCATCGATATTATCGTTCTTACCGTTATTCTCTTTATTACCGTTATTACCGTACTGAATATAATTTTTATTGTCTTTATTAACGTTATTATTGTTATTATTGTTATTATTAATATTGCTATTGTCGATTTTATTGTTATTATTTTATTTGGTGTTAACGTTCTTAGCGATATTATCGATATTATTGTTATTATTATTATATATATTTTCGTCAATATCTTTATTATCGTTATTATCGTTATAATTATTATTATTATTTTTGTTATTATTGTTATTATCGTTATTTTCGCTATTATCGTTATAATTTTTATTATTATTATCGCTATTGTCGTTTTAATCGTTATTGACCTTATTATTATAACCCTTATTATCGAATTTATCTTTACTCTTATTACTATTAATATTGTTATTATCATTATTATCCCAATTATCAATATTATTATTGTTAATATTATTATTAATATCGTTATTAATATTTTTATTATTATCGTCATTATCGATATCAACGATTTTATTATTATCGATATTATTATTATCACTATTGTTATTATTATGATTATTATTATAATCGTTATTGTCGTTATTATCGTCATTTTCGTTATTATAGTTATTATCGTTTTTATTATTATTATTACTATCGTTATTATCATTTTTATTATTATCGATATTACCGTTAACTTCAATATTAATAATTTTATAATTTTCGTTATTTACGTTAGTATCGTTATTTTCGTTATTATCGTTATAAGTGTTGTTATTATTATCGTTATTGTCGATAATATCGTTATTGTTGTTATTATTGTTATTATTGTTACAATTATTATCTAAATTATCGTAATTATCTTTCTTATTGTTATTATTACTATATATAATTATCGTTTTTATTTTTTTTATTGTTATTATTATTATCGTCCTCATCCTTATTAACCTTATTATCGACATATTATTATTATTATTATCGTTATTATCGCTGCTATCGATAATATTTTTAATATTAATATCGTTATTATTGTTATTATCGTCATTATTGTTATTATATTTATCGCAATTATCGCTATTATTGTTATTATTATTAATATAATTATCGTTATTATTATTATTATTATTATTGTTATTATTGTTATTATTGTTACTATTAGTATCATTATTATATTTACTATAGTTATACATGTTCTTATTATAATTATTATTATCATTATGATCGTTAATATTGTTAACATTATTATTGATATTATCTTGAGTATTGTTATAATTATTAACGATAATATCTTTAATATCGTTATTATTATTATTGCTATTATTGTTATTAACGTTATTATCGTTATTATCTTTAATATGATTATTATTATTAACGTTATTATCGTTATTGTCATTAATATATATATCATCATTATTATCGTTATTATCGTCATTATTGTTATTAATATTATAATTGTCACCGTGATTATACTTACTTTCGTTATTATTATTATTATAAATTAATGTTGTTATCGTTGTTACGTTACGATTGTTATTACTATTATCGTTAATATCGTTATTATTGTTCTTTTTATTATCATTATTATCGTTCTTATGCTACTATTATTATAATTTTATCGTTATTATCATTATTATAGTTTTTATCGTTATTCTTGTTATCGTCATTACAGTTACTATCGTTAATATTGTTATGATTATTATAGTTATTATTATTATTATTATTATGGTTATTATCTTAATTACCTTTAATAATGATATTATTGTTATTGTTACTTGTATTATTAACGTTATTATATTTATTTTCGTTATTAATATTATTATTATTATTATCGTTATTATCTTTATTATCGTTATTATAGTTATTATTATAATAATTATTATCGTTACTCTCATTATCTATATAATAAATATAATCGTTAATTTTGTAAATATTATTATTGTTATTATCCTTATTATTGTTATTATTATTATTATTATTATTGTTAATATTATAATTATTATCGTTATTATCTTTATTGATTTCATTATTATTATCGTAATTATCGTTAATAGCGTTATAAGCAATATTATTATTGTTATTATTTTTATCGTTTTTATCAAAATTATTGTTACTATTATTATCGTTTTTGAAGTTAATAACGTCATTATCATTATTATTCCTAGTATTATTATTGTCATTATCGTTATTATCTTTATTATCGTTATTATTGTTTTTATCACTACTATTATTATCGTTATTATCGATATTATTTTTAATATCGTTATTAATATTATTATTATTATCGTTATTATCAATATTATCGATATTATTATAATCGATAATATCGCTATTATTGTAATTATTGTTATCGTTATTATCTTTACTTTCGTTATTATTATTATTATTATTATTTTATTATCGTTATGAATGTTACAATTTGTTATTAATACTTTCGTTAATATCATTATTATTGTTCATTTTATTATCGTTATTATCGTTATTATTGCTATTATTAATATAATTATTATAGTTATTATCATTATTATTGTTATTATCATTATTATCGTTATTATCGTTATAATCATTATTATTAATACTCTTATAAACATCGTTATCATTATGATTGTTTCTAACGATAATATTATTATTATTATTATTGTAAATATTATTAATATTATCGATATTGTCAGTATAATCGTTATTATAATTATCGTTAAAATTGTTTTAATGTCTATTATTGTTATTACTGTTTTTATTACTACTATTATTGACGTTATTTTCGTTATTACACCTTTTATTTTTAATTTTGTTATTATTACTTTTAGTATTATCGTTATTATCGATATAATCGTTAGTATTGTTATTAATATTATCGTTATTATGGATAGTATCAATGTTATATATATTATTCTTAGAATGATTATCTTTATTATCGTTATAATCTTTATTAGTATTATCGCAATTATCGTTATTATCGTTATTATCGTTATTATTGCTATTTCTATTATTATTTTTATTATCTTAATTATCGATATTATCGTTAATATTATTATCGTTATTATTGTGATTATTAATGTTATTATTATATTTATTGACGTTATGAACGTATTTATCGTTATTAATATTATTGTCATTCTCGTAACTATCGTTAATATAGTTATTATTTTTATTATCAACTTCATTATCGTTATTATTGTTATCGTTATAATCGTTATATAGTTATTATCCATATTATCGTTATTGTTCTTATTATTATTAACGATATTATCAATAGTATTGTTATTAGTTTTATAGATATTATCGTTAATATCAGTATTATTACTATCGTTATTATCGACATTATCGTTATTATGGTTACTATTATTATTATTATTATTGTTATAATTATTATTTATTTTTATTATCGTTAATATCATTCATATGATTATTATTATTAACGTCATTATTATTATTATCGTTGATAATGTTATTAACATTAATAATGTTATTATTACTATCACTATTAACGTTAAAATCGTTATTATCATTAATGTCGTTATTATTCTTCTTATTATTATTCGTTATTATCGTTATTATTGTTATTGTTATTATTATTAGTATTGTTATTATCATTATTATTATTTTTATTATCCTTATTATTGTTATTATTATTATCGTTGACATCGTTATTATCCATATTTGCGTTGTTATTATTATTAATTTTATCGTTCTTGTCGTTGGTATCGTTATCAATGTAATTAATATATTCTGTATTATCGTTATTATCGTTCCTATTCTTCTCGTTATTATTGTTATTATCTTTATTATTGTTATTATTATTATTATTATTATTATCGTTATTAATTTTATTATTATTATCAATATTATCGTAATTATCGTTTTTATTATGATTATTATTATTGACATTATCGTTATTATTGTTACTATCGGTATTAAGACCATTAATATATGGTTATTACCGTTATTTTCGTAATTCACCTAATTAACGATATTATTATTATTAAGACCATTATCGTTTTTATCGTTATTATTATTATCGTTTTTATCGTCATTGTCGTTATTATTGTTAATATTATTATTATAATTAGCGGTATTATAGAAAATATTGCTATTATTATTATCAATATTATCGTTATTATTGTTATTATTGTTATTATTGTAATTATTACTAATGTTATTATCGTTATTTCGTTATTATCGTCATTATTGTTTTTTATTGTTATTATTGCTTCTATTATTATCGTTATTATTGTTATTATTGATGTTTTTTATAATGTTATTATCGTTATTACCATTATAATCGTTATTATCGTTATTATTATTATTATTATATTTAATATCGTTATGATCTTTACAATTTCTATTATTATTATTTTGTTTCCTTTGTTAACGTTATTATAATTATTATCGCAATTTTCGTTAATTTCGTTATAACCTTTGTTATTTTTATTATTATTATCGCTATTATCATTATTATCGTTATTATTATTATTATTATTATTATTATCGTTAATATCATTATTATCTTTATTATGGGTATTATTATTATTATTATTGTCGTTATTATATTAATTAATGTTATTATTGTTATCATTAATATCCTTACTATGGATTTTGTTGTTATTATTATAATCGATATTATCGTTTTTTGCGTTATTACTGATATTATTGTTATCGTTATTACCGTTAATAATGTTATTAACATTATTATTACTATAATTATTATTGTTACTATCTTCATTAACCTTATTATAATTAATGACGATATTATTGTTATTATTGCTATTATTATTATCCTTACTTTCGTTAATATCGTTATTATCTTTAATATGATTATTATTATTAACGTTATTACCGTTATTACCCTTATTATCGTTATTATTGTTATTATTGTTATCATTGCCTTCGTTATTACCACTATTATCGTTATTGTTACTATTATTGTTATTTTTGTTAGTATCGATATTATTATTATTACTATTATCGTTATTTTTGTTACTATTATTAACGTTATTATAGTTTTTTCTGTTATTATTGTCATTATAATTACTATTATTATCGATATTAGCGTTAATTTTATTCTTATTATTATCTATTTTATCGTTATGTAATTATTATTTTTATCCATAATATCGTTATTATCAGTATTACAATTATTATCTTTACTACAGTTAATATTCTTATTATTGTTATGCGTTATTATCATTATTATCGTCATTATTATAGTTACTATTATCGTTATTATCGTTATTACCATTAATATTATTATTACATTTGTTGTCATTATCGTTATTATTATTATCGTGATTATCGTTATTATCGTTAATTTTGTTCTTATCGATTTTATCATTAATTATTGATTTTGCCGTTATTGTGGTTATTACCGTTATTTTCGTAATTCACCTAATTAACGATATTATTATTATTATTATTCTTATTATCTTTATTATCGATTATATTGTTATTATTATTAACGATGTTTTCGTTATTACCCTTATTATCGCTATTATTATTATTATTAATGCCGTTATTTTCGATATAATTATTTCCATTATTATCATTATTGTCGTTATTATTATTTTAATTATTGTCTCTATTATCGTTTTTTCCAATATTATCTTTATAATTGTAATTATTATTATCGTTATTGTCGTTTTTATCGTTCTTAACTTGAATGTTATTATCCCTATTATCGTTATTACGTTTATTTTAACTACTATTAATATCGTTATTACCTATATTATCGCTATTTTCGTTAATATTATTATTATTATTATCGTCGTAATAGTTATTATCTTTACTATTGTTATTATTAATATTGTTTGTGTTATTATTATTATTATCGTTAATATCGTTATTTTCGTTATTATTAATATTGTTGTTATTATCCCTATTATCGTTAATATCGTTATTATGGTTATTATTATTATTATTATTATTATTATTATTAACGTTAATATTGCCTTATTGTTATTATTATTATTAATGTTATGTTTATTATCGTTTTTATTGTGATTATTATTGTTATAACTAAAGTTATTATCGTTAATATTGTTATCGTTAATATCGTTATTAGAGTTATTTTTGCTAATGTTGTTATTATTACTACTATTATTATCTTTATTATCGTTCTTATAGTTCTTATTATTATTTTTTTTTGTTATTACCATTATAATTGTTATTATTGTTATTATAATTATCGTTCTTATCCTTACTATCCTTATTTTAGGGATAAACTTATCATTATAATCGTTATAATCGTTGTCATTGATATTATTGTTAATATTATTATCGTTATTATCGTTATAATTGTTATTATTATTATCGTAATTATCGTTATTGTCGATATTATCGTTAATAGTGTCATTATTATTATTGCTATTATCGTTATTATTGTTATTATTATTATCGTTATTATTATTAGTATCGTTATTATCTTTAATATTGCTATTATTAATATCGAAATTAACGTTACTTTCTTTATTATTGATATCGTTTATATAGATATTATCGTTATTATTGTTGTTATCGTTACTATCGTTATTATTATTGTTATTATTTTTGTCTTTTTATCGTTACTGTCATTATGCTTATTATCGTTATTATCGTTGTTATTGTTCTTTTTATTATTATTCTTATAGCTTTTATCGTTATTTTCGGTAATATCGTTATTATCTTTATTAATATTATTTTTATTGCCGTTATATCGTTATTATCGTTATTACTATTACTACTATTGTCGTACTTATCGTCAATACCATATCGTTATTATTATTATTATTATGGTTATTATCGTTATTATTTTTATTACTGTTATTATTACTACTACAATTACCGTTGTAATCGTTATTATAGTTAATATTCGTAATGTTGTTATTACTACTTCTATTATTATCATTATTATCGTTATTATCGTTTTTATTATTATTATTATTACCGTTATTATATCTATTATCGTTGTTATTTTAATGATTATTATAATTATTGTCGTTATTATCGTAACTATTGATATAATTACTATCGATATTATCGTAATTATCGATAATATTGTCATCGTTATTATCGTTATTATGCCCTTGTATTTATTGCAATTATTACTATTATTATTTCCTTTATTATCATCATTATTGCTATTATTATTATTATTATTATTATTATTATTATCGTCATTATCGTTTTTATAGTTATTATTAATATTATTAATATAATCATTATTATTATTATTATTATTATCGTTATTAGAGTTATAATCGTTATTATTGTACTTTTTTTATCGTTCTTATAGTGATTATCCTTATTATAGATACTATGATTTGTGTTACTATATCTATTATATCTGCTATTGTTATGATTGTTATTATTATTATCGTCATTATCACAATTATCATTATTATTGCTACTATTATTATTTTTATTTTCGATACTATTGTTAATATTATTCACATTATTATTATTATTACTATTATCTTTATTATTTTTATTATTATTAACGTTATTATAGTTATTATCTTTATTATCGATATTATTATTATTATTAGTATCGTTATTATCTTATATATCGTAATAATTGTTATTCTTATTATCGTAATAATCGTTATTATCGTTATTATTGTTAATATTGTTATTTGCATTGTCGTAATTTTTGTTATTGTAATTATTATTACTAAAGTTATTATCATAATCAACATTATTATCGTTAAAACCTCTATCTTTATTATTATTACTATTATTATCGTTATTACCGTTCTTATCGTCATTATTATTATTACCAGTGTCGTTATTATCATTAGTATTATTATCTTTATTAATATAATTATTTTTATTATTGTTATTATTATTATTATTATCGTTATTATTGTTATTATTGTTATTAGTAATATGGCAATTATTATTATCGCTATTATCATTATTATCGTTATTATAATTTCTTTATTATTGTTATTATCTTTATTAATATTATTATAATTATTTCCATCTTTATTAACATCATTATCGTTATTATCGTTATTATCGCTATTATTAATGTTTTTATTATTGTTATTATCTTCATTATTGCTATTATCGTTATTATTATTTTTATTATTTATATTGTTATTATCGTTATTATTGTTATTATCAATATTAATGTTATTAATATTATTGATGTTATCGTTATTATCTTTAATATCGTCATTAATATTATTATAATAATCTTCCATATCGTTACCCTCGTTATTATTACTATTGTTACTATTGTTATTATTGTAATTATTATTACGCTTTATTAACGTTATTATTGTCATTATTATTATTATTATTATCGTTATTACCGTTATTATCGTCATTAGTGTTATTATTACTATTGTAATTACCGTTTTTATAGTTATTATTGTTATTATTATTATAGTTATTATAATTATTGTCGTTATTATCGATTTCATTGTTATTATTATTATCGTTATAATCGTTATTATCGTTATTAATTTTATTATTATTATCGTTATTATCGTTATTATGATTATAATCATTAGTATTATTATCGTTTGTATTATTATTATCGTTATTATAGTTATTATTATAATAATTATTATCGTTACTATCATTATCTTTATAATCATTATAATCGATAATTGTGTTATTATTATTATTGTTACTATCCTTATTATTGTTATTATTATTAAAATTATTCTTATGATTATAATTAATATCGTTATTTTCTTTATTGATTTTATTATAATTATCGTAATTATCGTTAATAGCGTTATAAGAAATTTTATTATTATTATTATTTTTATCGTTATTATCGTCATTATTATTATTATTATTGTCGTTTTTATCGTTATTATCGTTATTATTGTTATTATTATTGTCGTTATTATCGTTTTAATTGTTATTATTATTGTCGTTATTGTTGTTTTTATCGTTATTAACTTAATTTTTATTACTCATATTATCGATATTATCTTTAGTTTTATAACTATTAATATTGTTATTATCGTTATTATCGCTAATATCGACATTATTCTTATTATTATTATCGTTCTTATCGTTATTATCGATATAATCCTAATTATTATTATTATTTTTGTCCACATTATCGTTATTATTAATGTCCATATTATCGTTATTATCTTTATTAATATTATATCTATTGTCGTTCTTATAGTTATTATCGTTATATTCGTTAATATCATTATTATTGTTATTATTATTTGTTATTATTATCGTTATTATCGTTATTATAATTATTATTATTATCATAATTATCGTTATTATCAATATTAATGCTATTATATTTTTATCGTCATTATTATTATTACTGTTATAATTAGTATTATTATTATCGGTATAATAGTTTTATCGTTATTAATGTTTTTATTATTATCGTTATTATCGTCATTATGGTTGTTATTATTAATATTATTATAGTTCTTCTCATTATAAACGTCATTATCGTTATTATTGTTATTAGCATTATCGTTATTAACGTTAGTATCAATGTTATACATATTATTCTAAGAATTATTATCTTTATTATCGTTATTATCGTTATTAGTATCATCGCTATTATCGTTAATATCGTTATTATCGTTATTATTGCTATTACTATTATTATTTTTATTATCGTTATTATCGATATTATTGTTAATATTGTTATCTTTATTATTATAAATTTTATTATCTTTATTATCGTAATTATCTTTAATATTTTTATCGTAATTATTATTATTATTATTATTTTTATTGTTATTTACGTTATTAACGTTATTATCGTTATTAATATTATCGTCATTCTCGTAATTATCGTTATTATCGTTATTATTATTATTATCGTCATTATCGTTATTAATACTTTCATTATTATCGATATTATCGTTATTATGGTTTCTATTATTATTATTATTATTGTTATAATTATTATTGTTTTTATTATCGTTAATATCTCTAATCTAATTATTATTATTAACGTCATTATTATTATTATCCTTGATATTGTTATTATCGTTATTAATATTATTATTACTATCGTTATTAACGTTAAAATCGTTATTATTGCTATAATTATTATCGTTATTATCATTATTATCGTTATTATTTTTTTTATTATTATTGTTATTATCCGACTAGTCGAGTGTAAGCTATGCAATTTACTCACGAACCACTGCGACCTTCGTAGCTGAAAATATTCTGACCAGTAGAGGAAAAGTTATGCAAAATCCTCTTGAACTAATGCGTCTGTCAGACTTGAAGATAACCCGACAGGTCTGGGAAAGTTATGCGGGGGACACTTGAACAATTGCGACTGTCGTGGTTGGAAATATTCCGACTTCTCGGGGAAAGTTATGCGAGTGACTATACCAACATTGCGAAAGTCGGACTTGGATATATTCTGTCTAGTCCAGAATGTTGTTCGACTGTCTCTCGAACAAGTGCGACTGTAGTCCTTAGAATCATTACGACCAGTAGAGGGAACGTTATGCGGGTACCTCCCAAACCTTTGCGACAATCAGACCTAGAAAAATTTCGACTTGTCGATCGAAACTTTTGCGTGCGCCGCACGCTACAATGCTACTATTGCACTAGGAAATATTCCGACTATTCGAAAGAAAGACATGCGAGTGAATTTTGAACTAATACATCTCTCGGATATAGAAATATTCGGATTATACGATGGAATGTTATGTGAGTGCATTTCAATCCAATGTGACTATCGATGTTAGAAATATTTCGACAACTGAAGGGAAAGTTACGTGAGTGTCTCTCGAATCATGCGATTGTCGCACTTGGTAATATTCCCAATAATATTCTATTATTATTATTATTATTGTTATAATTATTATTGTTTTTATTATCGTTAATATCTCTAATCTAATTATTATTATTAACGTCATTATTATTATTATCCTTGATATTGTTATTATCGTTATTAATATTATTATTACTATCGTTATTAACGTTAAAATCGTTATTATTGCTATAATTATTATCGTTATTATCATTATTATCGTTATTATTCTTTTTATTATTATTGTTATTATCCGACTAGTCGAGTGTAAGCTATGCAATTTACTCACGAACCACTGCGACCTTCGTAGCTGAAAATATTCTGACCAGTAGAGGAAAAGTTATGCAAAATCCTCTTGAACTAATGCGTCTGTCAGACTTGAAGATAACCCGACAGGTCTGGGAAAGTTATGCGGGGGACACTTGAACAATTGCGACTGTCGTGGTTGGAAATATTCCGACTTCTCGGGGAAAGTTATGCGAGTGACTATACCAACATTGCGAAAGTCGGACTTGGATATATTCTGTCTAGTCCAGAATGTTGTTCGACTGTCTCTCGAACAAGTGCGACTGTAGTCCTTAGAATCATTACGACCAGTAGAGGGAACGTTATGCGGGTACCTCCCAAACCTTTGCGACAATCAGACCTAGAAAAATTTCGACTTGTCGATCGAAACTTTTGCGTGCGCCGCACGCTACAATGCTACTATTGCACTAGGAAATATTCCGACTATTCGAAAGAAAGACATGCGAGTGAATTTTGAACTAATACATCTCTCGGATATAGAAATATTCGGATTATACGATGGAATGTTATGTGAGTGCATTTCAATCCAATGTGACTATCGATGTTAGAAATATTTCGACAACTGAAGGGAAAGTTACGTGAGTGTCTCTCGAATCATGCGATTGTCGCACTTGGTAATATTCCCACTAAACGAGGGAAAGTTATACGAGAGTTACTCGAACAAATGCAGCTGTCAGTCTTGTAAACAATACGACTAATCAAGTGAAAGTTAGGCGATTGTCTTTCGAAGCAATGCGAATTACGTACTTGGAAATATTCCGTCTAATGCGACTCTCGCATCTACAAATATTCTGACTAGTGGAGGAAAGGAAGTGTGAGTGCCTCTCCAATCAATGCGACTATAGGACTTAGGATTATTCAAACTAGTCGAGCAAAGATATGGGGTAGTCTCACGAACAAACGCGACAGTCGGACTTGGAAATTTTCCGACTGGTCGAGGGAAAGTTATGCGAGTGCCTCTCCAACCGTTGCGACTGTCGGAACAAGTTATATTCCTCATTCTCTAAAGAAAATTATGCGATTGACTTGCGAATCAACGTTACTATTGGTCTTGGTAATATTCTCACTATTCAACGGAAAATTATACAAGTGGATTTCCTAACAACGCGTCGGATTTAAGAATATTCCGTCTATTCGCGGGAATGTTACACTAGTGCCAGTCGAACAAATGCTACTATCGCACTTGGAAATATTCCGACTAGTCGAGGAATAGTTATGCGGGTTACTTATGAGCCCACTGGGACTGTCGGACTAGCTAATAGTTCGACTAGTCGAGGAAATGTAATGGGAATGCCTCTCGAACTAATGCGTCAATAGGACTGCCACACGAAAGAAAGCGTCTAACGGTCTTGGTAGAACATCGAAGAGTCGAAGGCAACTTATGCGAGCGATCTATGAACCAATTCGACTATTGGTCTTGGAAATTTACCGACATAACGAAAGAAAACTATGCTATTGCCTCACAAAACAAAGCGGCTGGAGAATGGAAATATTCCGACTAATCGATGGATAATTATGGGAGTAACTTGTGAACCAAAACGAAGGGAGGACGTGAAAATATCCCGATTAGTCGAGGGAAAGTTGTGCGATTACCTCTGGAACCAATGATGATATCGGACTTGGAAATACTCCTACTAGGCAGTTGATAGTTATGCGAGTGCCTTTCGAACTAATACTGCTGCCGGTTTAGGAAATACCAATCGAGGGAAAGTTATTCGAGTAACTGTAAACAACGCGTTTGATGGTTTTGCAAATATTCCGAGGAGTCGAGGATAAGTTATGAGCGAGTATTTCGATCCAATGTGGCAGTCAGATTTGAAAGTAAAGTGGATTGGACTAGTAGTGGAGGGAATATTATGCGAGTGACACTGGAAACCAAAATGGCCATCGGACTAGGAAATATTTGGAGAATTCGACGGAAATTTATGCGAGTCTCGTGTAAACTAATGCGACTGCCGGATTTGGAAATATTCCGACTATTCGAAGGAAAGCTATGCAGATTCCTCTGGAACCAATTCGACATTTGAACTTGGAAAAATTCCGATTAGTCGAGTGAAAGGTTTACGTGTGCTACACTAATTAATGCAACTGTCGCACTTGAAAATATTCTGACTAGTGAAGGGATAGTTATACGAAAGCCTCTCGATTCAATGCGACTGTCGGATCTAGCACTATAAATACTAATCGAGGGCAAGATATGTGAGTGCCGTTCGAAACAATGCGACTATCAAACTTAGAAATATTCCGACTGGTCGAGAGAATATTATAAAAGTGCCACTTAAAACAATGCAACTGTCAGTCTTGGAAATATTCCGACTAGTCGTGGGAAAGTTTAGCGAGTCCTTCTCGAACTTATGCGACTTTCATAATTAGAAATATTTCGTCTGTTCGACGGAAAGTTATGCAAGTTCCTTTGGAACTAAAGTGGCTGTGGTACCTAGAAATATAACGACTAGTCAAGAGAAAAATGTGAGAGATCCTAACGCAACATTGCTAATGTCGATCTTAGATATATTCCGAATAGACGGGAGAAAGTTATACGAGTGCCACTCGAACGAATACAACTGTCGGACTTTGAAATATTCCGACTAGTCGACAGAAAGTTTTGCTGGTACCACTGGAACCTATGCGGTTTTCGTAATTGGAAATAACCCGTCTAGCCGGGAGAAAGTTTTGCGAGTACCTCTCGAATTTATGCGACATTCGGAATTGGAAGTATCCCTACTATTCGATTGAAAGTTATGCGAGTATCTTTAGAACCAAATCGACTGACGTACATTAGATATTACGACTAGTCAAGATAAAATTTTGAGAGTGTCAATCGCACCACTGCGATTGTTGGTTTTGAAATATTCCGACTATACGAGAAGATGCTATACGAGTGCATCAGGAATCAATGTGACAGTCGATCCTAGAAATATTCCATCTGGGCGAGAAAATGTCACGAGATACTTATACGTCTCACAAGCTATGTACTTTAATAGAGCTAACTTCAAAGTAAGTATGCTATTCCGACCCTTGCGGGTGATTTGTGTCCTTTTCGGCCCTTACCAGCCTGTGCAATTCAATTGGCTCGGGATTGGAACCGAACAGAGTGTCGAATCGATATTTCAAATGCTCACATACCACTTGGGAAGACAATCCAAGCTGATGGTGGAGCCTTATTTCCAGATATTTGGGGGTCCTAGGATACAAAATCGGAAGGTCCAGTAGAGGCACTCACCTTCTAAAGAGCTGCAGCTGAATCAGGTGGAATGAGGGAAAATTTTCTTTCTCTTCCTCAATTAATTCCGCACCCAATGTATCGTTATAAATTTCGGTTTCGTGGTAAAGTTCCTTTAACAGACGACGTAGTTGATATTTTCTGCCACAGCGACGTACCTTCGGCATTAGGAGGGCAAGTCTTTGGAAGAGGTGTTTGATTGGAAGTAGGAGAGAAAGAGAAAAGTGTCGTCTGTGCGGAGCGTCCTAACCGAAACGACAATATTATAGGAGGATACTCGTGCGGTTCGTCTTCACCGAGCAATAAGGATGGATGAATGTATGGATATAAAGAAATCACGCACTGGTTAAAAATAACAATTTTAATGATGTATTAAATGTTTCACTAAAGTACACTGAATAATTACACATTTGGATGATATTCCGCACGCGAACGCGGTTATTTTATAGTTAAAAAATTTAATTTTAATTTCAATTGAAGGGTTCTAACTTATTTAATTGACAAAGATAAATTATAGTGTAAAATTCTAAGTTGGATAATGACTGCTTAAGGCTCAAGTCGAGGAGCTTGCGACTTATTGAGTAAGGCTGCGAGCGATGACTGACTGACGACGCTCTTTGTTTCTCCTAGGGCAAGTCCGGTTGACGTCACTGCGCATGTGTGCCGCTCGCGCCTGCCGCCTAAGTGCGGTAGTGGTGGGATGCGCCGCTCGAGCTTGCCGCCGAAGTACGGTAGTGGTAGAGCAGAGCAATGCAAGCGTTCCTTTATTACCTCTTCCAAGTATTGCGTTCTCTCTGTGCTTATCACCGGAATTCTCGGAATTCTTAGTCCCTGGAATGTTGTTATTAGCAGGTGTGGTTCCGAAAATGATGTCGATATCGTTGCTCTAAATTCTTGGAACGCAGGATATTAAAATCCATATCACCGGATGTCGTCTCGCCATAATCGATATGTATATCTTGCAATTATTTATTACATTTATTTAAAGAAATTTCTCGCATTAATTTCCCAAGGTTGTTGAACATTAATTCATTAGGGTAATTGTTTATTTTATTACAGGGTTGCATGTATATGTGTATATTTTTTTTTACATAGGTCCCGATTTGTTAGCTAATTATTATTATTCTTTTAAGTGTTTTTATGTATTATTAATAAGAAGGTGCTAGTAGTAACATGTATTTATAAGGTATCTTAGCTAATATTGCTAGTGGTAAAATTATCGATATTTTGAATATTTAGTCTTCAAATGAGCTATATGAATTTTGAAGGTTGATCCCCTTTACTTAAGATAGATATTCTATTAATCTTTCATTTATACTATAGTTCACATATGTTATTCCCCTTTTTTTTATTATTATTTACATACGTCGCTTCTCGCGAGATGTAACAATACCCACTAGATTCAGTGCAACTCACGGACTTTGAAATATTCCGACCTGAGTGAAAGGTATTCGAGTGCGCCTTTATCCAATTCGGTTGTCATACTTGGAAATATCACATAAAATTGAGGAGTGATAAGCGAGTGCCTCCCAAATGAATACGGCTTTCGGACTTGGAAATATTCCAACTAGTTGATGGAGAGTTTATACGAGTGACATTCTAACTACCGCGACTGCCCATCATGTAAATATCCCTCCTAGTCCAGGGAAATATATAAGTGTGCTTCTCAAAAAATATGGCTCTAAGTCATGTAAATGATGCAACTAGTCGGGGTAAAGTTAAACGAATGCCTCTTGATCCAATGCTGCTGTCACACTTGAAAATTACCCAACTATTGGTGGGAATAATACGCTACTACCTCTTGAAACAATGCGGCTGTCGGGCTTGGTATCATTCCGACTAGTCTATGGAACATTATGAGAATGCCACGCGCCCAACTACGACTGTGGGACTTGGATATGACCCTCTTAATCGATAGATAGTTATGCGAGTGCCTCTCGAAACAATTTGCCTGTCACAATTGGAAGTATTCTATCTATTCGATAGAAAGTTACGTGACTGGATAACGGAACACTACGGTTGTTGGAACAAGAAATATTCTGCCTGGTCAAAGGAAGCTCATGAGAGTTCCACTCAAACTAAAGCCAATTAAACTAAAGCCACTCAGACTAAAAGGACTTGGAAAGATACCTACAATTCGGGGGAGAGTTAGGCGAATTATATGTAAACCAATGCGCCTGTCGGACATGGAAAAAATCCTCCGAGTCGACGGAAACTTATGTGATTGCCTCTCCAAACAATGCGACTGACGGAAATGGAAATATTCCGATAATTCTTGGGAGAATTATGCGAGTGATTTTGATTCAATGTGACTGTCGAACATGGAAATATTCCAATTTCTTAGGGGATAGTTATGCCGTGCCTATCAAACCAATTTGGAAATATCCCGAAATTGGAAATATCCCGACCAGTATGGTGAGAACTATGCGAGAGACTTGGAATCAATGGGGCTGTGGGGTTTGAAACAAAGTCCTTGTCTATGGAAAGTTATGCGACTACCCCATATATATAATCGACTGTCGGACTTGCAAAAATCCTGATTACAAGAGAGAAAGTTATGAAAGTGACTTTTAATCCAATCCGAATGACGAGCTTGGAAATTTTACTACTGGACGAGGGAAAGTTTTGCGGGTTACCTTTGATCCCATCCGAATGACGAGCTTGGATAAATTACTACTATTCGAGGGAAAGTTAGGTGAGTTCTTC
Organism: Vespa crabro; assembly: GCF_910589235.1. Taxonomy (NCBI): domain Eukaryota; kingdom Metazoa; phylum Arthropoda; class Insecta; order Hymenoptera; family Vespidae; genus Vespa; species Vespa crabro. The sequence continues at coordinate 314,120 of NC_060970.1, read as the reverse complement.
TCGAAGCAATGCGACTTCCTGGCTTGGAAGAATTCCGACTAGACGAGAGAAAGCTATGCGAGTGCCTCTGAAACCAATGCGAATACCAGACTTGGAAATATTGCAACTAGTCGGGGGAATGTTATGCTTAAATACTCCGAGTGTCGAGGAAAAGTTAAGTGAGTGCCTGTCGGTCCAATTCGACTGTCGAACTTGGAAATACTTCAGCTTGACGAGGGAGCAATGTGAGTGAAATATGAACCAATGCGACCGTCTGGCATGAAATTATTCCGTATAGGCGAGGTTATGTTATGCGACTTCCACTCTAAACAAAGCGACTGTCGGACTTGGTAATATTCGGAACAGACGAGAGAAAGTTATGCGGGTGTCTACCGAAACAATGCGGCTGTCAGACTTCGAAATATTCCGAATAGTCAAGGCATAGTAATGCGTGTGCCTATCGAACCAATTCGGCCGTCGTTCATAACAATATTCCTAGTTGTTGGAAAATTATGCGAGTAACTATCGAACCGGTACGGCATTCTAACTTGGAAATTTCCAGCGTTTTTGAACGAGGTTATGCATATAACTTATGAACCAATGCGGCAGTCTGACTTGGAAATAACTGGTCAGTGGAATGTTATGCGAGTAACTCTGGATCATATGCAACTATCGGAATTGGAAATATTCCTACAAGTCGACGGAACGTTTTGCGAGAGACTCTCGAACTAATGCGTCTGACGAACTTGGAAATTCTCCGACTAGTCGAGTGAAAAATATGCAGGTGACTCCCGACCAATTGTGAGAGTCTTAATTGGAAATAATCCGAAAATTCAGGAGAAAGAAATGCTATTTCCTCTGAAACCAATGGACTTGGATATATTCCGACTTGTTAGGGTAAGTTATGCCAGTGACTCTGGTATCAATGAGGTTGTCGGACTTCGAAATATTAGGACTAGTCAAGGAAATGTTATGCGAATGATTTGTGTTACAATGCGATTGACAGACTTGGAAATATTCGGATTGGTTGAAGGAAATTTATGGGAGTGCCATTCAAACCAATGTGGCTATCACATTTGGAAATTGTCTGAATAGTCGAGATATAGTTATGCGAGTGCATTTCGGACCAATGTGGCTGGTGAAATAAAAAATATTCCGAATTGTCGAGTGTATGTTATGCGAAAGCCTCTCGATCAAATGCAGCTGTCGGACATTGAAATATTCCTACTAGTCGGGGTAAAGATATACGAGTGTCTCTCGAATCAATGCGGCATTCGGGCTTGGAAATATTACGATTAGATAAGGGAGAGTTATGCGAGTGGGTCTCGATCCCATGCGGCTGCCAGATATCGAGATATAACGACTAGTGGAGGGAATGTTATTCGGGTGCGTTTCAAAAAATTGCGGCTTTCTGGTTCTTAAACCTCCCGACTAGTCGAAAGAAATTTAAGCGAGTGCTTCTCGAACCAATGTGGGTGTCGGACTTAGAAATAATCTGACTATTCGAAGGATATATAAGTGAGTGCATTTCGAACCAATGCGGCTGTCAAAGTAAGGAATATTCCGACTAGAAGAATGAATGTTATGCGAGTGCCTCTCGATCAAATACGGCTGGCGGACTTTGAAAAATTCCAACTAGTCGGGGTAAAGTTATGCGGGAGCCACACTAACCAAAGCGACAGTCCGACTTGGATGTATTCCGAATAGTCGATGTAGATTTATGCGAGTGGCTTGGAAATCAATGCAACTGTCGGACTTAAATATATTGCAACTAGTCAAGGGAAATTTACGCGAGTGTTTCTCATACCAATACGGCTGAAGGACTTGGAAAAATACCGACTAGTCGAGAGTAGTTTATGCGAGAGACTCTGGAACATAAACGGCTGCCGAACTTGGAAATATATCGACAGTTCGTGGGAAAGCTATGCGAGTGCTTCTCGAAACATTAAGACTGTCGGACTTGAAAATATTACGACTCATAGAGGATAATTTATGCGGGTGCCTCCCGGACGAATACGATTGTGCGACTTGGAATATTCCAACAAGACGAGGTAAATTTGTGGGTGTCCCACTCGAACCAATGCTGCTGTCGGACCTATTAATATTCCGACTGGTCCAAAGAATGATATAAGAGTGCTAGTCGAACCAAAGCAACTATCGAACTTGAAAAATTCGGGCTAGTACAGGGATAATTACACAAGTGCATCTCGAATGAATATGATTGTCGGTCCTAGAAACATTCCCAATATTCGTGGCAAATTTAAAGGAGTGCCAATCGAACAAATGCGGCTATCGGAATTGGAAATATTCCGACTAAACAAGAGATAGTTATACGAGTGTCTATCGATAGAACGCGACATTCGAACTTGGAAGAAACCGATTAGTTCAGGGAAAGATATGAGACAGCTACTCGAACCAATTTGACTGTCGGATTTAGACACTTTCTTACAATTCTAGGAAACGTGATGAGAGTGGCCCTCGTAAAAATGTGACTTCCGTAATTGGAAATACTCCGAATAGTCGAGGGAAATTTATGCGAGTGCTTCTCAAACCAAAGCAACAGTCGGACAAAAAAATACTCCGAATGGTCGAGGAAAATTTATGCGAGTGGTTTGAGAACCAATGGGAGTGTCGGATTTGAAAATATTCCGACTTGGCGATGAATAATTATGCGAGATCCTTTCGATCCAATCGGAGTTTCGGACCAGGAAACAATCCCTCTATTTTACTATTAATATTAACGTTATTAAAATTATTTTCGTTATTATCGTTATTATCGTTATTATGGTTATTATCATTATTATACTTATAATCGTAATTATCGTTATTTTTGTTATTATTATTATAATTATTATTATTATTATAGTTATTAACTTTTTAATTCTTATTATTATAATTACTGTGTAATCGTTATTATTGTCATTAATATGGTTATTATCGTTAATATCATTATTATCGTAGCAATCGATGATCTTATAATTATCGTTATTATCATAATAATTATTATAATCGTTATTATCACTATAACCTTTATTATTGTGATTTTCATTGTTATTGATATTATTATTATAGTTATTATCGTTATTATTATTATAATTATTATGACTCTTATTATTATCATTATCGATATTATTATTGTTATTATCATTCCCCACTGTGGGTAGCGGGAAGAAGAATATTCCCACAGAAATCCTTACTTGTCGAAAGAGACGAGTAAAAGGGACTGTGTGAATGTTGTGTGAATGTTCTTGTACGGTTTTTCCTTTCTTTGTTCTTCTGTCATATCTTTTTCTATCCTTTCTATCCCTCTCAAGCATCCTTCCCAACCTTTCCTTTCCTTTGGGGTGCTGGCCTCAATTAAATTCTCATCACGGATAATACAGCGAAAGGCAAGACAGAGCGTGGATGGTACACCCACGCTTCGGTGGTGTCAGATGGTTGTGGGGCAGGCAACCTGCCGTCGTCAACCAGCAACTGCCTGGAGCTTGGCGTAGGAAATCTGGCTCCAGCTCTGGATAATGCATCAGGAAGAGCACCACAGGTAGGCGAACTGGCTTGCTGTGTGTCTAAAGCGGCAGGATGGGTATGATGTGAAGAAAGCCTCTTGGAAGAGTGGCAATGGGCTGCCAGGGCCTTTGGGATTATGCGACTCTCCGGCTTGATGTCACATATCCAGCCTGCGAAGGGGACACAACAAGTTCGAGAGATAGAGAAATTCGCTCTATCGAAACTCCACCTAGTCAATATGAGTGCAGCTATTACTAGACAGCCGAACATAAACATTGAGACATAGCAAGGGATCCCAGAACTACAGAAGATCATTGACAACCGCGAGATGGTGTATAAATTTTGAACAAAGATCAATAAGGGATCGTGTACATTCGTTCGGGTCTCTCAGAGCACATGGGCAAACTCTGTAACAAATTCTGGCGCAGTTAAGGGAGTAGCCACAAGCACGCCGCATTTGCCTGAAGAAAGCTTCAAAAGACCAAGGCAAGAGGCGATGACGGCCGAAGGCACCAAGTATACGGAGGTCGTCAAGAAGACGAGAAAGAGGGAAATAACTGTGAAGAAGGCTACAAGACTCCTAACGCAGGAATAAAGAAGCCGAGCATATCAGAGGACCAGCCGAGAAAGAGAACGAAACCGGATTCTAACCTCCTGAAACCTGCGCAAGGAAAACTAAACAGACATAGTCGGAGTTATTCACCAGAGCCTCAAGACTAGCGCTGCAGAGGTAGATCTTAGATCGATCCGGCAGACCAGAACGGGAGAGATTCTCCTCGAACTCAAGAAGACCACTACGGAGATTAGGGACTCATTCAGATAATCCCTGAGGAAAGGAGTAAGAGACAAGAGAAAAATCACGGAACTGGTCGCCAGAGCTACGCTGGAGATACGGGACAGCGATTGCTGCACATCGGTGGTAGAAGTCGAGAAGGCACTAAGGAGGAACCTCGCAGCCTACGCGGAGAAAATCAAAGTTAAAATGACGTACTCCAACTCGAGACAGCAACCCCTGTCCCACGTCAAAATATAACAGGAAGCTGCTGCGTAGCTTGTGAAGGTCGGCCGAGTGCTGGTCGGCATTGTCTGTTGCAAAGTTAGGAGAGGAGCAGAAGTAAGACGTTGCTAACGCCGCCTCGACTTTGGCAACCATAGAGCCTCTTGCAAGGCCCCGATCGAAGTATGTATTGATATTTCCACGGCGGCAAGGGCACCAGATCAAAGACTGTAAGGACAAATAGCCCACTAACTTTTTGTGCTCCATTAGCGTTTCTGATCCCAAGAAATACCTGGCCGGATCAATGGCGTGCAATACCTGCTAGGAGGCACTTGCAACTGCACACAAGAAAAATGGATCAGTGTACTGTACGGTAACGTCAATAGGAGCAGAACGGCTCACCACCTTCTAACTCTGCACCGATCTGAGAAAAAAGTTTATATTGTTCTAATCAACCAACAGTTCCAGAACAGGGCAGGAGTTTGTTGGTACGCCGACGAAATGGGCACGGCGGCTATCTGGATCCCAGATACCTGACAGATACATGTGTCGGATCATGGAGCCGGTCGCGGTTAAGTTTCGGTGAGACATACCTCGATGACATGTGTCAGCGTATATCTCACCACGAACGACTGGATAGATGACTTCCAGTACAAACTGGTTGACCTGGAAGACGCGCTGCGGTAAATGCAAGGGGATCTCAATGTGACTGGATACTTCAGTGCCAAATTCTCGAATGGGGGGAGGCCAGGCCGGACCCCAAAGGAAGACGAAAGGAGGTGGTGTCGGGACTGGAGCAAGCAGTGCTCAACACAGGCTCGACCTCAACCTTCCGTAGGCCTGGTTATAGGGAGACGACCCTGGACGTTTCTCTAGGCAACGAACACCATGTGGCAAGTTTCGCAGACTGGCGGGTAATCGAAGATTACACTGAGAGCGATCATCAGTACAACCTATTCGACTTACCCGATAGGAGGCCAGTTGTGACAAGATCAACTCGCCCCCCCAAGTGGAACATCATATAAATTGATCGATATAGGTTGTCTTCAGTCATAGATGAAGGTTGGAGATCCCATCAAATGGAACCCATAAGACTATAGCAACTCTACATGCCAGGAAGTTGATTGCAGCATCTATGCAGCACATCCAAAAGGCTTGCATGTTAGCAGTGCAGAGGACGAGCACGAAACGGCAGTGGCGTCCTGCGTACTTGTGGACGTACGAGATGGCATATATTCTCAATAAGTGCTTAAGTCCTCTCCGGATAGTAGAGTGAACGAAGAGACGCGATTTCGATGCTGCCTCCTTGGCCGCACAGTATCAAGCAGCCAAATAATTACTGAATAGAACCATCAAAGCCAGACAACGATGATGCTGGAAGGAGCTGGGCCTAGATATCGACCAGAATCCATGGTTATTAGGGTACCAGATCATCACTCGCAATCTGGGGTCGTGCATACTAGACTGGAGAATATCGTTAATACACTATTCTCCTCACAACCGAAGAGAGTGATTTGCCCGTCTGCTTCTGGCAGCCCAGAAGCGCCACAGTTTACGGAGGGAGAGCTACTCACGTCCGCATCTTTCATGCGGAACAAAAGAGTTCCAAGACGGACGGTTTTCCAGCGGAAGGAATGAAATCCGTCGCGCAGTATAACCCTGAGCTCTTGCTAAATATGTATAACATGTTCTTCAAGGAGGACATCTTCCCCGTCTTTTGGAAAAAAGGAAGACTTAGGCTCATAAGGAAGGGCAAGTGTCCAGCAGATGCCACTTTGCCATACAGGCCTATATATATGCTTGATACGGCTGGCAATCTCCTGGCAATCTCCTGCTGCAGCCACCTCTGAAGGCAGCGTGCGATATTGCTGCTCGGCAGTATGGATTTCGATCCGACCTCTCCACCATCCATGCAGGCCAGGAGGTTGTCACGGCGCTAAAGTGTCGAAGCGAGGGAATCATCTATCTCGCCCATGTGTCTGCTAGCCACCTAAGACGTGAGAAATGCCTTTTACTCCGTCAGGGGGGACTCGGCAAAGGAAGCGCTCGAACGTTATTTCAGAGTTCCTAGCAGTCTACTCCGAATACTCGGGGATTACCTGAACGAGCGCTTCCTAGAATACAATACTGGCGATGGTCCGACAAGCATAGAGTTGACATCCGGTGCAGCCCAGGGCTCCATACTGGAACCGGATTTCTATAATATTTTCTACGACGGTATGATACGTATGACAGTCCCTGTGGGTTCTTTCATTGTGGGGTACGCAGATGACATTGTAGTTGTCATAACTACGAGAGACACGGAGGAGACACGGTTGCTGTTCAACCTAGTCCTGCGCAGAATTATCTTCTGGATGAAAAAACACTGGCTGTCTTTTGCAGACCAGAAGACAGAGATCGTGCTACTTATGAAGAAGAGCAACAACGACTTGCGCAGTTTCAATGTAGGAGACGCTACTGTCCAGAACATTTCGGCTGTCAAATACTTAGGGGTAATGTACGATAGCAGTCTCAATTTTGGAGAACATATAAGTAGGGCTGCTGACAAGCCGGCAAAACTTGTAGCCACGCTTGTCACACGCATGGCCAATGTCATCGGCCCCGGAGGCGACTACTGTTGCGCGTTGCCGAAGCAGTGATGCAATACGGAGCGAAATTCTGGGCTGAGTCGCTGTAACACGAGAAATATCGCAAGCCCATAGTCGAGGTACAGAGGATTGGGGCGATCTCCGAATCGCTTGCTCCTACAGCACGTTCTCTGCGGCCGCGGTGCTAGTGCTCGCGGGAGTAATCCCGATCGATCTACTAGCCCTGGCGAGACAATGCGTCTACCAGCAGAAGCCCGTTTTAGGAATGGAGGAAGCATCAAGACTCGCTAAGTCTAGTAGCATTTAGACCTGGCAAAGCAGATGGGAACAGGAGCCTAGATGCAGATGGACTGCCGACTCATCAGTCGGCTAGACAGCTGGCAAAACCGGGCAGCGGGGTGTTCGACTATTATCTCACCCAATTCCTAACAGTCATGACCTGTTCTTCTTCTATCTCGCAAAAATGAGGAAGGTAGCAGACAGCAACTGTACATATGGTTACTCGACCGTCGAAGGCGTCCACCACACGTTCATCAAATGTGCCCATTGGAGCGTCGAACGACCCGCCTTTGAACAGGACCTCGGAGACTTCTCGTCAGAAAACGATGTCGACAAAATTCTCCGAAGACAAGAGGTGTGGAATAAGGTGGCCTGGTACGTCAGGGCCATCTTGCGAAGAAAATGATGGAGACGAGCGGCTAATAGACGCGCCCTTAACGTTGCTCCAGGCTCCGGCGCCGTATAGTCGAAGGGAGAATGCCGTAAATGGACCTGATGTTTTAGCGCCATCCCGAAGAAATGCCCCATGTCGATGCCGGAATTGTTTCAATATGCTACTCTGTTAGATAGAAGTTTAGTCGGTAGTGCCTATTCCAACGGTGAGCCCGACAGTCCAGGGACTTATGGGGGACCCGAATGGTGAAGGGTTCCTCTGGCTGGCAGGGTCCCTGCGTTAATGCATAAAAATTGGCATTCTCAGACCATCAAGAAAAATCGGTCTTAACGTTATTATCGTTATTATCTTCATTATGGTTATTATCCTTATAATCTTTATACATGTTACTATCGTTATTTTCTCTTTTATTGTGGATATTTTCGTTACTATTATTATTATCGTCAATATCATCTTTATGAACATTATTATTGTTATTATGCTTATTACCGTTGCTATAGTTATTAACGTTATTATTGCTATTATTGTCGCCATTTACAATATTATCGTCATTATCATAATTTCAATATTCTTGTTATTATTATTATTATCGTAAATATATTAATAATTTTTATTGTTATTATTATTATCACCATTTTTTTAATATCCTTATTATTATTGTTATTAACATTATTTCTTTACATAATTAACGTTATTATCATTATCATTACTGTTACCGTTATTATCGTTATTATCATAATTATCTTTATTATCGTTATTACTATTATTATTATTACAATAATAATTATTATTATCGTTTTAATGATAATTATAACCGATTTTAACGTTATTATTTGTTTCGTTATTATTATCTTCATTACCCTTATTACTGATATTGTCGTTATTATCACTATTATTGTTTTTATTATTATTATCGTGATTATTGTTAATATCGCAATTATGATTACTATTATTTTTACAATTATTATTGTTATTATAGTTATTAGTTTTATTATTATAATTATTATAATTTTTGTTACTATTTTAATAATTTCCTTATTATTATTATTATTATTTATGTAACTGTTGTTATTATATTTATTATTATTATTTCATTATTATTATTTTTATTATTATTATTACCATTACTATTATTATTGTTATTATTGTTTTGTTACTGTTACTATTACAAGAATGTTTATCATTAATAAAGTTATAATTATTATTATCAATAAAATTATTGTTATTATTATTGTAATTATCGTTATTATAGTTATTATTGTTATTAGCGCTGTTATCTTTATATACGTTATTAAGGTTATTATCGATATTATTTTTAATATTATTATTATCATTATTTATGTTATATTTATTTTTATTGTGTAGATTATTATTATTTTTATTGTAATCGTTATTATCGTTATTATCGTTATTAATATTATTATTATTATTATAGTTATTATCGTTATAATTGCTATTCTTTCTTTTAGTATTATTATTATTATTAGAATTATTATTATTATTTTAAATATTATTGTTATTAACATTGTTTCCTTGTTATCGTTATTATCGTTATTATACATACTATCACTATTATTAATATTATGATCACTACGACCGCGATTATCTGTATTATATTTATTATTTTTATTTTTATTTTTATTATTATTTCCAATAATAACTTTAATATTGTTATTATAGTTATTATTGTTATTATTATTATTATTATCGTTATTGTCGCTATTATTATTGTTATTATCATTATTATTTTTGTTTTAACGTTATTATCGTTATTATCATTAATATCGTTATAATTATTTATATCGATATTATCCATATTATTATTATTATTATTATTATTGTTTTTAATATTATCGTTATTTTCGTTATTACTTCAACTATTATTATTTTAATTATACTTATTCTTATTTTATTATCATTATTGACGTTATAATTGCTATTATCATTATTATCGTTATTAACTTTATTATGGTTATAATACTTATTTTCGTTAATTTCATTATTCTCGTCGTTATTATCGTTACTATTAAAATTATCTTTATTATTATCGCTATTAACGTTATTAGCGTTATTATTTTATTATAGTTATTAACGTTATTGTCGTTTTGATCTTTATTATCGATTCTATCGTTATTATTGTCGTTATTATCGGTAATATTATTATAATAGTTATTATTATCGTTTTAACCTTACCATCGTAATTATCGTTATTATAGTTATTAACGTTATTATCGTTATTGTCCTTATTATTATCATTATTTTGATTATTATTTTTGTTATTAACGTCATTATCTTTATTACCATTATTATTGTTATTATGGTCATTATTATCGTAATTATCGTTAATATCGTTATAATAATTAACATTGTTATTATCGTCATTAATATTATCATAATTCTTCTTATTATTATTATTCTTATTACTGCCGTTATTAGAGTTATTATGGTATTAATCGTTATTTTTATTATTATCGTCATTTTCATTGTTATTAACATTGTTATCGTTATTATTGTCATTATGGATTTATCGTTAATATGTTAGTATTATTCTAATTATCGTTGTTAACGTTAATATCGTTATTATTGTCATAATCATTTTATCGTTATTATCGTTACTTACGTTATTGTCATTATTATAGTTATTATCGCTATTATTGTTTTTATCGTTGTTGACTTTCTTATTGTTATGAATAATATTATTATCGTAATTATCGTTATTATTGTTATAATCGTTATTTTCGTGATAATAATTATAATCGATTTTATCGTTATTATTGTCGTTACAATCGTTACTATTATTATAATCGTTATTATTATTGTTTCAACGTTATTATCGTAATTATCGTCATTATAGTTACTTTCTTTATTGTCGTTTTTATTAATATTATTGTCATTATTAGTTTTGTTATCAACGTTATTATCGTTATTATAACTATAATGGTAATTTTTGTCGTTATTATCATTATTATCGTTTATTTCGTTATAATGAGTAATATCGTTATTGTCGTTATTATTATTTTTATTATTATTATTTTTATTAATATTTTTATTAACGTTATTAACGTTATTATTGCTATTATCTATATTATCGTTATTAACTTTATTATGATTATGATACTTATTTTCCGTAATTTCGTTATTATTGTCGTTATAATATTTACTATTAAAATTATCTTTATTATTATCGTTATTATTTATATTATTATTATTACAGTTATTATCCTTATAATCGTTATTATCGTTATTATTGTTACTATTGTTATCATATTATCGTTATTATTATTGTTCTTATTATCACTATTATTACTATTGTTATCTTTATTAATGTCTTTATTACGATATTTTATTATGACAGCATTATTTCATACTCAACTCTGAAATCTTTCTCTCGACTGGTCGGAATATTTCTATATCTGACAGTCGCATGCGCCCGAGGGCACACTCATAATTTTCCATTTGCTTGTCGGAATATTTCTCCATCCAACAGCCGCATTGATTCTAGAGTCACTCGCGTAACTCACCCTCGTCAAGTCGGAATATGTCCAAGCACAGCAGCCGCATTGGATCGAATAGCACTCCCATAAATTCCTACCGGTTAGTTTGAATATTTCGAAGCACAAAATTCTCATTGCTTCACAATTCACTCGCGTATCTATACTTCGACTAGTAGAAGTATTTCCAAGACCGACAGTCAATTTTTTCCAAGTGGCACTCGCATATCTTTCACATGACTAGTCGGAATATTTCCAAGTACGATAGTCTCATCGCTTCCCAATTCACTCGCATACGTATACTTCGACTAGTAGAGAAATTTCCAAAGCCGACAGTTAATTTGTTTCGAGTGGCACTCTCCTAACTTCACCCGATTAGTTGGAATATTTCCAAGTCCGATAGTCGCATTTTTTCGAGAGGAACTTGTATAACTTTCTCACTACTAGTCGGAATATTTCCAAGACCGACAGTTACATTGGTTCACATTTCACTTGCATAACTATACTTCGACTAGTTGGAATACTACCAAGACTGACAGTATAATTGTTTCGAGTGGCACTAGTATATCTTTCACCCGTCTTGTCGAAATAATTCCAAGACCGACAGCCGCATTAGTTCGAGGAGCACACGAAAATATTTCAGTCGACTAACCGGAATGATTCCAAGTCCGAATATCTCATTGGTTCATAAGACACTCATATTACTTTCCCTCGTATAGGCGATATAATTTCAAGTCCGGCAGTCGCATTGGTTCGTGTGTCATTCGCAAAACTTTCCCTCGACAAGTCGGAGTATTTCAAATTCCAACAGCCACATTGTTTCGAGAGGCACTCTCGTAACTTTTCCTCGAATCGGAGGAATATTTCCAAGTCCGACAGCCGCTTTATTCACGAGTCACTAACATAATTTTCCCGAACCTTTTGGAATGTTTCCAAATCCGGTCGCCGCATTGGTTTTGGAGGCATTCGCATAAATTCTCCTTGAATATTCGGTATATTTTCAAGCACGACGGTCGCATTGAATCAAAATTCAATCGCATAGCTCTCTCTTTATTAGTCATTTCAAAGTCCGATAGCAGCATTGTTTCGAGTGACACTCGCTTAACTTTCATTCTAATAAGCGGGATATTTTCAAGTCCAGCAATCGCATAGTTACTAGTATAACTAGCATAAATTTCCTTCGTCTATTCCGAATATTTCCATATCAGACAGCAGAGAGGCACACGCATAACTTTTACCCGACTAGGTAATGTTTCTAACACATCCGCTTTGGATAGATAGTCATTCGCATAACTTCCCTCGAATAATCGGATTGTTTCTATGTCCGACAGTCGCATTGATTTGAGTGGCACCCGTATAATTTTTTCTCGTCTCTATAAAATATTTCCAAGACCCATAGACGAATTACTTGTTACTCTCATGACCTTCCCTCGACTAGGTGGAATATTTCTAGATGCGACCGAAGCAATGGTTCGAGAGGCACTCGTATATCATTCTCACAAATAGTCGGAATATTTCTAGGTCTGACATTCGAATTGTTGCCAGCGGCACACGCACGACTTTCCCTCGACTAGTCAGAATATTTCCATGTCTCATATTCGCATAGGCTCATAAGTCATTCGGATATCTTTCCCTCAACTAGATGAATTATATTTAGGTGTAACATTTGAATTGGATCGAGAGGAACCAGCAGAACATTCCCGCTCTTATTCTCTATTTTTCCTAGAAAAACAGTAGCATTGGTTCACTTGCCACTCACATAGCTTTCCCTCGGCTAGGGGGAAAATTAATATGTTCGACATTGATATCGGTTCGAGGGGCATTCACATATCCTTCTCTCGACTATACGAATATTTGAAAAGTCCAACAGTCGCATTGGTTTACTAGTCATTTGCATAACATTCCCTCGACGAGTTGGAATGCTTCCAAGACCGATAGTCGCATTGTTTCACATATCACTCACATAACTTTCCCTCGACTAGTCAGAATATTACCAGGTACGACAGTCGCATTGTTTGGAGAGGAACTTCCATAACTTTCTCACAACTAGTCGGAATATATCTAAATTCGACAGTCGCATTGGTTAGTGAGGCACTCGGAAAAATTTCATTCGACTTGTCGTAAGGTTTAGAGTCCGACAGTATTATTGGTTCGAGAGGCATTCCTATAACAATCCTTCGACTAGTCGAAAGATTTCAAACTCCGTCATTTATATTGATTCGAGAGGAACGCTCATAATTATGCCTCGACATGGGATAATTTATCTAGGTGCGACAGACGCATTGTATTGGGAAACACATTTATATTTTTCCTATGACTAGTAGGAACAACAACGAATCAGATAGTATCACTGATGCGTGACATAATCCCATAGCTTTCCCTCGACTAGTCGGAGTATTTCTAGGTCCTACAGTCGCATTGGTTCGAACAGCACACGCATATCTCCCTTGAGTAGTCGGAATGTTTCCAAGTCTGAGAGTCGCATTGGTTGGAGTGGCACTTGAGCAACTTTCCATCCAATAGTCGAATTGTTCCAAGTATGACAGTCACATGGGTTCGAGATGCACACGCATAAATTTCCATCGACCAGTTGGAATATTTCCAATTCCGACAGTCGCATTGGTGCGAGACGAAGATTCATAACATTCCCTCGGCTAGTTGGAATATATCTAAATACGATAGAGGCAGTGTTGTTGGAGGCACACGAATAAATTCCCTTGACTAGTTCGAATGTTTTGAAGTCCGACAGTCGCATTGAAGTAAGGCATTCGCACAACTTTGCCTTGATTAGATGGATTTTTTCCCAGCACGAAATACGCACTGTTTCGAGAGGTACGAGTTCAGCATTCTCTCGACTAGACGAAAAATTTCACTCCAGAATGACGCACTGGATAGTGAGGCGTTTGTATAACTTTCCTACTTCTAGACGGTATATTGCTAATTCCGACATTCGTATTGTATCGAGAGGCTTTCACATAACTTTCCCTCGAATAAGCGGAGAGTTTCCAAATCTGTTAGTCGACATAATATGAGAGCATACGCACAAATCTCCTTCGACTAGTTGGAAAGTTCCGAGTTCGACAGTCGCATTGGATCGAGACGCACTCGCACAACTTTCCCACGACTACCTGGAATATTTCTATATCCATAAGACGCACTGGTTCGAGAGGAACGAGCACACAATTCCCTCGAGTATCCGAAATATTTCGAAGTTCGAAAGTTGCACTGGTTAGAGAAGCACTCGTATAACATACTATCGTGTAGTCGCCTTCTTTTGAAGTCAAACAATCACATGGGTTCGTGAGGCAATCGCATAACTTTTCCTGGACTTGTCGGAAAATTTCAAGGTCTGACAGTTGCATTGATTCGAGAAGCACTCGCATATCTTCCTCTCGTCTAGACGGAATATTTCATCGTGTGACTGTCGCAGTGGTTCCAATAGCTCTAGCATAACATTCTCTCGAATAGACGGAATAATTCCAATTCCGACAGTCGTAATATTTCTAGAGGTTCTCGCTTAACTTTCACTCGACTAGGCATAATATATCTAGGGCTGCCTTTCGCATTCGAAATGCCCTATCATAATTTTCCCTAAACTAGTAGGAGCATTTCTAAGTACTATAGCCGAGTTGGTCCGAGAAGTACTCGCACAACTTTCCCTAGACTAGGCGGAATATATCTAGGTATTCAGTCTCATTGCTTGGCGAGAATCTTGCACATCTTTCTGTCGACAAGTGGTAATATTTCTAGTTCTGACTATCGCATTGTTCTGAGAGGCACTCGCACAACTCTCCCTCGATTATTCGAAAAAATTTCAAGTCCGAAAGACGCACTGCTTCGAAAGGTACGTGAACAAAATTCCTTTGACTAGTCCGAATGTTTCCAAGGAGAAAAGTCGCATTGGTTCGGGAACCACAATCACATCATTCCCTCGATTAATATCTCCCGATGAATATTTCCAGAACTGACAGTAACATTGTTTCGAGAGGCACTTGCAAAACATTACCTTGTCTAGTCGGAATATTCCAAGTCCGACAGACATATTGATTCGAAAGGCACACGCATAACTATTCCTCGTCTATTCGATTTATTTCTACGTCCGACAGTTGCATTTGTTCGAGTGGCTCTTGCATAACTTTCGCCGACAACTTTCGCTTTGGTTTACTAGTCACTCGCTTAACTTCCCACGACTAGTCAAATTATTTCCAAGTTCAACAGTCGCCTCTGCACGAGAGGCAAAGCTTTCCCTCGACTAGACGGAATATTTCCAAGCCCGACAGTCGCATTGGTTCACAAGTTAATCGCATATACTTGCGTGGATTAATCGGGATATTTTATTGTCCGCCCGTCCAATTAGTTCCAAAGTAACACGCATAACTTACCCCAACTCTTCGAAATCATTCCAAGGACAATAGCGATATTTGTTCGAGAGGCAATCTCATAACTTTTCCAGATTAGTCGTATTATTGCCAAGTCCGACAGACTCATTGGTTCGATTTCCTCTTGCATAAGTTTCCCAAGACTTGTCAGAATATTTCCATGTCCATCAGCCTCATTTGTTCAAGAGGAACTTGTGTAACATTCCCTCGACTAATTGTACTATTTGAAGCTTGACAGTTCCTTTGGTTCACAAATTACTTGCATAACTATCCCTCAACAAGTTGGAATATATCTAAGTCCGAGAGACGCATTGGTTTGAGAGGCACTCGCATATCTTTCCCATGTCTATTCGGAATATTTTCATATCCGACCGTCGCATTAGTTCTAGATCTACTCGCATAACTTTCCTTCGACTACATGGAAAAGTTCCAAGTCCGACATCCTCTTTGATTCGAGAAGCACTCACTTAACTTTCCCTTGACTAGCCGGAATATTTCCAATCACGATAGTCGGATTGGTTGACAAGATACTCGCTCAAAGTTTCCCGACAAGTCGAAATATTTCCTAGCCCTACAGCCGCTATTGTGCAAAAGTCACTTGCATTACTTTCTTTCGAGTAGTTGGTATATTTTCAAGGCCAACCGTTGCATTGGTTCTAGAGTCACTTGAATATCTTATCCCCTACTATTCGGACAATTTCCTGGTCCGATTGTGGAATTAGCTTTATTATCACACGCATGACTATCCTCTGACTATTAGTAATTTCTTCAAGTCCTACAGCTCCTTTGGTTCGAGAATCACTTGCACAAATTTCCCACGGCTAATACGGATATTACCAAGTCCGGCCACCGCTTGAGTTCTAACATAGCTCGCATAACATTCCATCGACTACTCTGATTAGTTCCAAGTAAGATATTCGCTGTGGTTCGTGTGTAAGTACTAGTATAAGTTTCTATCCTTTAATGGGAATATTTTCAAAGCCTACAGCAGCATTGGTTTGGGAGGCACTCGCGTAAATTTCACTCGACTAGGCAAAATACTTCCATGCCCGACAGACGCATTTTACGAGATACACGTATAACCATCCCTCGACTAGTCAGGATATTTCCAATTCTGACAGTCGCTTTGATACACAAGTTGCACTTAAAACTTTCCCTTGATTAGTTGGAATGGATTCAAGTTTGCCTGTCGTTTTGGTTTGGTGGCTGTCGCATAAGTTTACATTGAGTCGTCGTAATATTTCCGAGCCCGACATTCTCATTGGTTCAAAAGTTACTGTCATAACATTCCCTCGACTTGTCGGAATGATTCCAAGACCGACAACCGCATTGGTACGGGAGGCACTCGATAACATTCTCTAGACCACTGGGAATATTCCCTTTACATACAGTCGCTCTGGTTCACAAGTCACTCTCATAACTTTCCTTCAAATATTCGGAAAGGTTACAATTGCGCCAGTCTCTTTGGTTCGCGTGGCAGTCGCATAAGTGTTACTTGACTAGTCTTAATATTTCTAATTCCGACAGTCGTAATGTTTTGACAGGCACTCGCATAACTGTTCTTCGACGAGAAAAAATATTTCCAAGCCCTATTGTCGCAATGCTGCATAAGTCCCTCACGTAACTTTCCCCTTTAGGGCGGAATGTTTCCAAGACCACCAGCCGCATTGGTTCGAGAGGCACTCACATAACATTCCATTGACTAGCCGTAATATTTCCTAGCCCGACAGTCGCATTGGTTCAAAAACTACTCTCATAACTTTCCCTCGACTAGTCCGAATATGTCTAAGTCCGGCAGCTGTATTTATTCGAGAGGCATTCGCATAAATTTCTCTCAACTGTTCGGAATATTTCTAAGCCCGATAGTCACATTGGTTTATTAGTCACTCGCCTAACTCTCCCAGACAAGTCTGAATATTTCCAAGTACTATAGCGGCATTGGTTTGAGATGCAGCCGCATATCATTCCCTCGACTGATCGAAACATTTCCAATACCGACAGTCGCTTTGGTTCACAAGTCACTGTCAAAACTATTCTTCGACTAATCGGAATGGTCCCAAGTTCGCCAGTCGTTTTGCTTCGAGTGGCCACCGCATGTTTCCCTTGAAAAGACGGAATATTTCCTAGTCCGTCATTCGCATTGGTTCGAGAGACACTCTCATAGCTTTCCTTTGACAAGTCGGAATATTTTCAAGTCCGACAGCAGCATTGTTTTAAAGATACACTCATAATTATCCCTCGACAAGTCGGAATATTTTCTAGTACGACAGAAGCATTTGTTCGAGAGGCACTGGCAAAAATATCCCAGACTATTACGAAAATGTCCAAGTCCGTCTGTTTCATATGTGCTAGAATCACTCGCATAACTTTTCCCGACTAGTGGGTTTATTTCTGAGTTCCACAGACGCATTGGTTCGATTGTCTCTCGCATAAATTTATCACGTCTAGTCAGAATATTTCCATGTCCAAAAGATGCATAGGTGCGAGTGGAACTCGCATACCTTTCGACGACTAGACACAACAATTATAAGTACGTCAGTCTCAATGTTACGAAAGGCACTCTCATAATATTCCCTCGACTTGTCTGAATATATTTAGTTTCGACGGTAGCATTTGTTCGAGTGACACCCTCATAACATTCTCTCGACATGTCGGAATGTATGTATGTTGGACAGTCTTACTGGTTCGAGGTGCACTCTCATTACTTTCCCTCGACTAGTAAGAATATTTCTTATAACTACAGTCACATCCGTTCAAGAGGAACTTGCTAAACTTCCCTCGTCTAGTCGCTACAATTTTAAGATCGAAAGGCGCAATGATGCGAGATGTATTATCATAACTTTCCGTCAACTAGTCCTAATATTTCTAGGTACGCCAGTGGCATTGGGTCGACTGGGATTCGCAAAATTCACCTTCGATTAGTCGGAATACTTCCAAGCCCGAAAGTCGTATAGGATCGAGTGGCACTCTCATATTTTTTCTTGATTATTCGGATTATTTCTGTATTCGACAGTCGCATTCGTTCGAGGGGAACACGTATAAATATCCCTCGAGTAATTGGAATATTTCCAAGTCCAACAGTTGCACTGGTTCGAGTTTGTCTCTCATGACATTATCTCGACTAGATGGAATATTTCTAAGTTCGACAGTTGCATTGTTCCAAGAAGCACTCGTATAACTTTCTCTCGCCTAGTTGGAATATTTCTAAGCCCGTCAGATGCAATTGTGCGTGAGGAACTCTCATAATTTTTTCTTGACTAGTCGAAATATTTCCAAGTCGGAAAGACGCATTTGTTCGAAGGGCACTATCAGCATTTTTCCATGACTATTGGGAAAGTGTCTTGGTTCGACTGTCGCATTGCTTCGAGAGGCACACTTATAAGTATCCGTCGACTAGTGGGTATATTTCCAAATCCGATAGTCACATTAGTTCGAGAGACACTCTTATAACTTTCCCTCTACAAGTGGCAATATTTTTTATTCCAACAGTTGTATTCGTTCGAGAGTATCACGTATAATTATCCCTCTTCGAGTCGGTTCATTTTCAAGTTCGAAAGTGGCATTGGTTCGTGTAGCACTCGTATATCTTTCACTAGACTAGTCGGAATAATTCCAAATCCTATAGTCGCATATGTTCGAGATGCACTCGCATTACTTTCCCTCGTCTAGTTGCAATATTTTCAAGTCCGACAGTCCCAATGATTCGTGATGCATTGGCATAACTATTCCACGATTAGTCGGGATATTTCTAAGTCCGACAGTCTCAGGGGAACGGGAGGCACACTTATAATATTCCCTAGACTTGTCTGAGTATTTTTAGGTCCGACAGTTGCATTGGATCGAACGGTACTCGTATAACTATCCTACCTCATTTCGGAATATTATCAAAACTGACATTTAATTTGGTTCACAAGACATTCGCATAAATTTCCCTCGACTAGTCGGAATTTTTTAATTCCAACAGTCGTGACCTTTCGAGAAGAAATCGCATAACTTTACCCTACTATTAGGAATATTTCGAACTCCGACTGTCGCATTGGTTCGAGAAGCACTAGTATAACTTTCTTTTGAATAGTCTGTATTCTTCCAAGTCAGTAAGTCACACTGGTATGAGAGGCACTCTCATAACTTTCTCTCATCATTCGAAAATTTTCTATTTCTTACAGTCGCAATGGTTCCAGATGCATTCACATAATTTTACCACGACTAGTTTGAATATTTATGAGTCTGTCAGATGCATTAATTTAAAAGGTAATCCCATAACTTTCCCAGAACGAGTATGAATACTTCCAATTCCGACAGTCGCAATGATTCGAGAGGCACCCTCATAACTTTCACTCGACTAATATTTCCAAATCCGACAAACGCTTTCGATCACAAGTCACTCGCATAACTTTACCTCGACTAGAAGTAATATGTCTAATTCCGAAGATTGCATTAGTTCACAAGTAACTCTCAAAACTTCCTCTCTACTTGTCGGGATATTCATAGGTCCGACAGTCTCATTGGATCGAGAAATACTCGGATAATTTTCCCTCGGCTAGTCTGAAAACTTCAAAGTCTGACAGTCGCAATTTTTCACAAGTCACTCGTAACTTTCCCACGACTAGCCGGAATATTTCTAGGCCCGACATTGACATTGGTTCGAGCGGCACTCGCATAACATTTAATCGGCTAGTTTGAATATTTCCAAGTCCGACAGTGACATTGGTTCACAATTCACTCGCATTACTTTCCCTCGACTAGTCGGAATATTTCTAGATCCGACTGTCGCATTGTTTCGAGATTCACTCGCATAACTTTCCTTCGAATAGTCCTAATAATTCTAAATCTTTCATTCGAATTGTTCCGAGAGGCACTCGCATAACTTTTCTTGGAATGTTAAGAATATTTCGAAGTCCGACAGTCGCTTTTGTTCATAAGTAATTCGCATATCCTTCCCTTGTCTAGTCGAAATATATCCAAGTTCGACAGCCGCATTGTTTCAACAGGCACTCGCATGACTTTCGTACGTCTCGTCGGCGTATTTCTAAATGCGACAGTCCCATATTATGATTGTTATGGTTTCTATATTCATTATTATGATTATTATGATTATTATTTTGGTAATTACGGTTATTATTATTATTATTATGATTATTAATGTGAATATTATAATAATTGTGGCTATGATTATTATTATTAAGTTTATTATTCGTATTATATTTATTATAATAATTATTATTATTATGATTATTATCATTATTGTGATCATTATTATGATCATTATGATTATTATGATTATAATTATGATTATTATAATTTTATGAACATTATCACGGCTTTTATTATTCTTATGCTTATTGTGAATATTATTACTATTAGTATTAGGATTATTAATAATATTACGGTTATTATTATGATTATTATGATTATTTCTACGATTATTGTTATTATTATTATTATCATGATAATTAGAATGTTCATTATAATTATCATGATTTATATTATTCTTATTAGCATTATTATGGTTATTATACCCTTTATAATAATTATTATGTTTATTTTGATTATTATTTTCATTGTGTGTGTTATTATTATTATTATGATTATTGTCATGATTATTATGTTAATCATTATTATTATTACGTTTATTATGTCTATTAGGATTTTTCTGGTTATTATAAGTTTAATACATATATTATGCTTATTAATGTGATTATAATTATAATTATTATTAAGATTACCATTATAATTTAAATTATTATTTTTATTATTATTATTGTGGTTATTATGGTTATTATTGTGATTTTTAATTATATTATGATTATTATTATGTTTAGTATTTTTATTATTAGCATTATTATGATTATTATGATCTTTATGATTACTATTGTCATTATTTACATTATTATGATTTTTATTATAATTATGTTTATTATGATTATTATTATGATTATTATCTTAGTTAGCATGATTAATATTATAAATATTATTGTTAATGTGATTATTAGTATGTCTACCTTTATTGTTAATATGGTTATTATGATTATTATATTTGTTACGATCATTATGCTTATAATTAATATTATGATTGTAATTATTATTTTTAATATTATACTTGTGTTTATAATGGTTATTATTATGATTATTAAGTGTATGAAGATTATTATTAAAATTATTATGTTTTTTCATCTATTATCATTATCACGATTAGTATTATGATTATTGTTTTCATGGTTATTAATATGATTATTATGATTTTTATTATATTTATAACGATTATTATTATTATTATGGTAAATATTATGTTTCTTAGGATTATTACTATTATTCCTTTGAACAATATTATCATTTTTAAGATTATTAATATGATTATTAGGATTTCTATGGTTATTATGAATATTATTATGATTATTATAGATATTAAAATTATTATTATGTCTATTATGATTATTTTTATAATTATAATGATTATTATTATATTTATTAAGAATATTATGTTTATTATTAAAATTAATATGACTATTACTATTCTTATTGAGATTATTACGGTTATTTTATTTTTCATGGCAATAATTATGATTTTTTTTCAACATTAGCATGATTATTATGATTATTACCATGGTTATTGTTATTATTCAGATTATTATTATTAGCAATATTTTAATGATTATTACTTTGATTATTATGATTATTATGGTTTTTATAAAAATATTATAATATTTATAGTTCTTTAAATGTAATTATGAATTTTATTGTGATTATTATAATTTTTAAGACTATTATTATTCTCATATGCATTATTATAGACAATTTATTTTTAATGATTATTATTATGATTATCATGATAATTACTATTATTATAAATATTATTATGGTCATATGATAATTATTAGTTTTATTTTGCACATAATGATTATTCTTACTACTATTATGTGTATTATGATTATTATTTTTATAATTATTATAATTATATTTATTATGATTATATTATTAATAATATTGTTATTATGATTATGATTATGATTATTATTTCAATATTTATCAGATTTATTACAATTATTAAAATCATTATGAATATTATTATTTTATTTATGATTATGATTACGATTATTATAAATACTATTGTAATTATTTTAATTATTATGATTATTATTAAGATTATTATGAATAATTTGAATATTATTATGATTATTTTTATTATGATTATGTTCATTATTATTATGATTATTATGATTATTACTATGATTATTATCAGCATTATTACGCTGAATAAAATCATTGTGATTCTAATAATGATAATTATGATTAAGATTATGATTATTATAAGTATTATAAGTATTATTATATTTATTATGATTATTATTATTCTTATTAATATTATTATGAATGTCATATTAATTATGATAATTATGATTATTGTAATTATTATGATTATTATTATAATTATTATTTTTATTATTATTATTAATACAATTATTATCCTAATTTTTATGATTATAAAAATTTATATTATGTTTATTATGAAAACTATTATGATTATTATGATTATTATTATTAGTATTATAGTAATTATGATTATAAGTAGGAACATCATTATAATTATTATGATAATTATATGTTATTACGATAATTATGATTAATATGATTTTTAAAAGGATTATAATGATTATTAAAATGATTATTTGATTATTATGAATATTATTATGATTTTAAAGATTATTTCTATCGTTTTTGATATTCTTATTATTACCGTAAAAATGACAGTTATTATTACCGATATTATGAATGTTTTTATTTCCGTAATTATTACCGATATTATTCTCGTTATTATTACTATTATTATCACCGATATTTTTTTCGCCACTTTTATTAATATTATCATTATTATTATCGCTATTAATATCGTTATTTTTATCTGTATTATTATTCTTATCTTTATTGATATTGTTATTGTCATTATCATCGTTATTATTACCGGTGCTATTATTATCATTATCGTTAAAATTGACGTTATTAATATCGTAATTATTTTTGTTTTATTACCCTTATTATGACTGTTATCGAGAAAATGCTCCGAGGTCAAATGGAGTGGAACAAGGTGGACAGGTACGTCAGGGCAGTCATTCGCAATAAAAAGGAGATGGGCGGAGACGCGCCAACAACGTTGCACCAGGTTCCTGCCACGTAGAGCCGAAGCGAGAGTCTCGTTAAGGGACCTGATGAAGTGGGTCATTCCGAAGTAATGCCACATGGCGGTGCCGGGATTGTTTCACTATGCCACTAGGATGGATATGAGTATAGAAGGTAGTGCCTATTCCAACGGTAAGCCCGACACTCATGGGACTTCAATGGGAGAACAATATGTCGAAGGGTTCCTCTGGCGGACGGTGTCCCTGGGTTAGTGCGAAAAGATTGGCATTCTCTGACCTTCAAAAAGAAATTATCGTAATCATCGTTCTTATCGTTATTATAATTATTATTGTTATTATATTTATTAAAGTTATTATCGCTATTATTGTTATTAATAACGTTATTATCGTTTTATTGTTATAATCGATATTATTATAATTACTAACGTTATTTTTATTATTATCGTTATATCCTTAATTATCATTATTATAGTTAATACGGTTATTTTTATTAATATCTTTATTACCGTTACTATCGTTATTGTCGTCATTAGCATTACAAATGTTAATATCGTTATCATCTTTATTATTTTTATTATTATATTTATCGTTAGTATCGTTATTTTTATTTTTATTATTAGTATCATCATCATCATCTCTATTATTATTATTTCTATTTTTATTATTATTGTTATTATTATTGTTTTTATTATTATTATAATTATCGTTATAATCGTTATTATCGTTTTTATCGTAATTTTTTATATTATTATTACTATCGTAATTAACTTTATTATCGTTAATATCGTTATTATCATTATTATCGTTATTACCCATAATATTATTATAGTTATTAACGTTATCATCGTTATTGTCGTTATTATTATTATTATTTTTATTATTATCATTATCTGTATTAATATTGTTATTCACATTAGTCTCACTATTATTATTAACGTTATTTCCCCAAGGGAAGGTTTGGTCCCTTATGGGACGTTTGATACCCAAGGGATGGATTGATCCACAAGGGATGGATTAGTCCTCTATGGGAGAAATGGACCATTCCATTCCTTTCGACGAGGAGCGCCGTCGTAACTGGGATAGGCAGAGGACAACCACCCTAAAATACGAGGACTTATCTGGCCCTAATGTCAGTATCCCGTAAGGGACCGAAGCCATTTACGTTAGGGCCGGTTACGGTAGGGCCAAGATTACTAGCGAGTACGTTGACGCTATCTCAATGGGATGTGCTGGATGGTATGTAAAGCGCAGTTAATCTCTTAGAATCTCCCACCGTCAACCCATCGCACCCACTGGAGGGTCAGGATGTCGATGAAGGAAGTAGGTGAACTGCAAGGGCGGATGCTTCATTCCAGCCCTTATATCCAAAAGCTCTCGCAACAATGGGGGTAGTTGCGAGGGAGATCAGCACCACACTTTTTGATGCACTGCGTTCGGAGACAATATTGGAGGTTCTAAGCCTGCGAAAGAAACGGCATACCAGATGTTGTCACAGTAGAAAGAGTAGCCACAAGCCCTCAGCAGTTCCCTGAGAAAGCCTCAAAAGACCGAGGCAAGAGGAGACGACGACCGAAGACATCAAGTGGAAGGAGGTCGTCGAGAAAAAGAGAAAAAAGGAGAAACTTGTGAAGAAGACGACAAAACAGCTACCACAAGAGAAAATGAAGACAAGCAATTCGGAGGACATTCCGAGGAAACGAAGGAAGCCCGACGCGATCATCCAGAATATTGCGTAAGGTAAAACATACCCAGCCGTAGTCGCAGCTATCCACCAGCGCAACAAGACATGCGCTGCATGGGTATACATTAGATCGTTCCGGCATACCAGAACGCGAGGAATTCTCCTCGAGCTCAAGATCACTACTCCGGAGGTCAGGGCCTCATTCGCAGGAACCTTGCGGAAAGAAGTAGGAGACATGAGAAGCATTACGGTACTGATCCCCAGAGCTACGTTGGAGTTACGGGATTGCGATTGCTGCACATCGGTAGCAGAAATAGAGAAGAGCCTAAAGAGGACCCTGCCAGACTACACGGGGAAACTTGAAGACAGATTGACGAACCCCAACGCGATGCAGCTATGCCAGGCCTTTGTCAAATTAGAAGAGGAAGCTGTTGCGTAGCTTCTGATGGCAAGCCGAGTGCTAGTCTGCTTCGCCAGCTGAAAAGTCAGGCTAAGTGCAGAAATAAGGCGATACTACCGCTGCCTCGACTGCGGCCAATATAGTGCATCGTGCAAGGGTACTAACCACAATAAACTCTGCTGTTTCTGCGGCGGCACGGAGCACAAGATCAAAGAATGAAAGGTCAGCGAGCTCACTAGCCTCTTGTGTTCCGAAGGAGGTGCTGAACCCAAGAAGCATTTGGACGGATCAAGGGTGTGCACAGCCTTCCAGGAGGCCCTTGCAACAGCCATCAAAAATGATGAGAGTACTGCAGGGTAAGCTCAATAGGAGCAGGAAGGCTCACCACCTCCTCACCCAGCTCTGATCTAAGATCAAAGCTGATATTGTTCTTATCAGTAAACAGTACCAGGACTGGGCAGGAGCAGGATGGTACACCGACAAATTGAGCACAGTGGCCATCTGGATCCCAGATCCCCGACAGATACAAGTGTCGTATCAAGGATCCGGACGCGGTTACGTTTGGTTGAGACATAACTTGTTGACTTATGGCAGCGTGTATCTCATCCCGAACGACCGGATAGACAACTTGCAGACCAAACTGGACGATCTGGAAGACGCATTTAGGGAATGGCAAGGAAAACTCATTGTGGCTGGAGACCTCCACGCCAAAGCTCGCAAATGAAGAGAGGCTAGGCTGGACTCCAGAGGAAGACGAATCATGAAAGTGGTGTCGAGACTGGAGCTAGCAATGCTCAACGAAGGCTCGACGTCAACATTCCGAAGGCCAGACTACACAGAAACGACCTCGGACGTTTCTCTAGGCAACGAAAACCTTGTGGCATGTATCCCAGGCTGGCAGGGGATCGAAGATTACTCCGGGAGCTACCACCAGTACGTCCTATTCGACGTACACGATAGGAGACTAACGGTGACAATCGCAGCGGAACCCTCAGGCGGAACATAGCAAGAATGGATCGAGACAGGCAGTCCTCAGCCATAGATGAAGGTTGAAGATCCCATCAAATTGCACTCACTGGGCTATCGCCAACTGCACAAGCCAGGATGAAGATCGCAACAACTATGCAGCTCATTCAAATGGCTTGAACGATAGCGATGCCAAAAAGAGCACGAAACTTCAGAGGCGTCAAGCATTCTGGTGGAAGTATGAGCTCGCAGATCTTCGTAAGAAGTGATTAAAGCATCGCCGGTAAACACAACGAACGTAGATACGCAATCTCGATGCTGCCCTCTTGGCCACAGCGTATCAAACGGACAAAAAATCATTGAAGATGATCATCAAGGCCTGCCAAATACCGTACTGGAATGAGCTGAGCCTAGATATCGACCAGCATCCGTGGGGATTAGGGTACCAGATCGTTACTCGTAAGATGAGGACATAAACATAAGTAATCCGTCAAGATGCGATGAGCCTGGAAAACATCTTACATTCCCTATTCCCCTCAATGCCGGAGGGAGAGATTGGCTCGGCTGAGCCTTGCACACCGATGAGTCACAATTTAGGGACGGGGAGCTGCTCACGGCCGAATCTTCCATGAGGTACAAGAGTGCTACAAGACAAGACGGCCTTCTAGTGGAAGTTGTAAAAGCCGTCGCGTAGAGTCACCCTGAGCCCTTGCTAAATATGTATAACATGAGCAGCAGGGAGGTCATCCTCCCCGCCCCGTGGAAAAAAGCGAGACTTGTGCTCATAAGCAATGGCATGGGTCCAGCTGATGTTGCTGCGCCATAAAGGCCTATTTGTATGCTGGATAGGTCTGGCAAGCTCCTGGAGCAGCTGCTTAGGCCACGGTTGCTTACGACCGTGCTGCCCGTCAGTATGGATTTCGATCCAGCCTATCCACCATCCATGCAGTCCGGGAGGTTGACACGGCCTCTAAAATGACGAAGCGCGGGAATCACCTATCCCGACCTTTGTGTCTGCTGGCCACCATAGTCGTGAGAAATGCCTTCGTCTCCGTCTGGTGGGACTTGGCCATGGAAGCACTCGAATGTAACTTCAATGTCCCTGAGTACCTTTTCCGAATTCTCAGGGACTACTCGATCAAGCGCTTCCTCTAGTGCAATACGGGCGATGTTCCGAGAAGTTTGAAATTGTCATGGGGGGCAGTCTGGGCTCCATGCTGATACCGGATATCTGGAATATCATCAACGACGCTATCATATGTATGGCAGGCCCTGAGGGCACTTTCATGTTAGAGTATGCAGAGAACTTTGAAGCAATAATAACTGCTAGATACACCGAGGAGGCACAGCTTTTACTCAACCAGTTCATGCGCAGAGTCATATTTTAGATGAAAGACAACGGGCTATCCCTAGCAGCTCAGAAGACTGACATCGTGCTACTTACAAAGAAGCGCATCAACACTTTGCGGAGCTTCAATGTAGGAGAAGCGACGGTTAAGACTAAGTCGGGTGTCAAGTACTTAAGAGTAATGCTCAACAGCAAGCACAATTTTGGAAAGAATATTACTAGGGCAGCCGACATGGATGCAGATGTAGTAACCTCGCATGGCATACTCATAGCCAACATCAACGGTCCCCGACCGTGAATGAGGAGACGACTGATGCGTGCCACCGAAGCATTGATGCTGTACGGCGCGGAACTCTGGGCCGAGACTCTGCGACACGAGTAATATCGCAAGAGCATAGCCGAGGTACACAGGAGGTGAACTCTTCCAATTTTCGTGCTCTTACCGCACGGTCTCGGAGCCCGCGATGCTGCGATGGGCGGAGGTCATCCCTATCGATCTACTATCCAAGGAGAGACAATCTATCCACCAGCAGAAGTCTGTCCTGGAAATGGTAGAGACATCAAGGATCGCCTGATCTAGCAGCATCGAGACCTGCCAAAGCAAATAGGAACAGGAACATAAGGCCAGTTGGGCTGCCTGACTCATCATTCGACTAGACATCTGGCTAAACCGGGAGGCGGGAGAGGTCGACCTCTACCTCACCCATTTCTTGACAGGGCATGTTCTGCTCTTATCTCGCATAAATGAGTTATGTTGCAGGCGGCAACTGCAGACCAACTTCTAGACCAACGACGACGCTCATCATACGTTCTTCAGATGTATCCGGTGGAGCATCGAATGACTCGCCTTGGAGCTAGACCTCGGCGATATCTCGCCATATAACGTTGTCGAGAAAATGCTCCGATATCAGCTGGAGTGGAACAAGTTGGCCTGGTACGTCAGGGCTATCTTGCGTAGAAAGAAGAAGGATATGAGCGGCTGATGGACGCGTCCCTAACGTTGCTTCTGGCTCCTGCCATATAGAGTCGAAAGGAGTTTCCCGTAAAGGGATCTGTTGCAGTGGCACCATCCTGAAGTAACGCCCTATGGCGGTGCGGGGATGGTTCTCTATGCCACTGGGATGGATATAAGTTTTGTCGATAGTGCCAATTCCAACGAGGAGATCGAAATTCGAGGGACTTATGGGGAGTCAAAATGGTGGAGTATTCCTCTGGCGGCGGGGCCCTGGATTAGTGCGTAAGGATTGAAGTACTCTGACCATCAAAAAAAGTTATTATTGCTATTATTATTATTATAATTTTGATTATTAATACCGTTTTAATCGTCATTACAGATATACTGGTTATTACCGTTTTTATCATTAAAATTATTTTTATTTTTATTACCGTAGTTTCTATTATAATAATTATTATTATTATAATTATTATTAATATAATTATTTTACTTAATATAATTATTGTTATTATCGTTATCAATATTTTTATTGTTATTATTATCGTTAGAACGATATTATCGTTATAATCGTTATTATTGTAAATATTATTATTATCTTTATTATCGTTATTATTATTTTTATTACTATTATTATTATCATTATTATTATCGTTATTAAAGTTATTATCGTTATTATCGATATTATTGTCATTATTATTATTATAGTTATTATCTTTATAATCGTTATTACCGTCATTATTGTTATAAAAGTTATTATACTTCTTATTGTTATTATTATCATTATTATTATTATTATTGCTATTATTGAAGTTACTATCGTTACAAACGCTATTATCGTTATTTATAATATTATTGTTATTATCGTTATTAACGTTAACATTGTTATAGTCGTTAAAATTATTATTAATATTATTACTACGACTTTTATTATTATTATCGGATCTATTATTTTTATTTCTATTATTATTATTATTATTATTATTATTATTATTATTATTATTATTATTATCGTTATTATCGTTATTATTATTATTAAAATCATTATTATCGTGATTATCGGTATTTTCAATATAAACAATATTATTATTATTATTTCCATTATTAGCGTTGCTTTCGTTATTATCGTTGTTATCGTTATTATTGTTATTATTAATATTTTCATTATTACTATTATCGTTATTATTGTAATTATTACCATTTATAACGTTCTTATTAGTTTAGTAATTATTATCTATATTAATGTTACTGTCGAAATTGTCGTTATTATTGTATATATCTTTAATATTATTATAATCGTTATTATCGTTATTATGATCATCAATACCGTAATTATCATTACAATTGTTATTATCCTTATTGTAGTTATAATTGTTATTGTCGTTATAATCATTATAATCATTATTATCCTTAATGGAGTTAGTTCTATTATTATAGTTAGTGTTAATATTATTATTATATCCGTTATTATTATTGTTGATTATATGATCCTTATTATCGTTATTATTGTTAATTTTACTATTATCGTTACTATTATTATTATTATTATTATTATTATTATTATTATTATTATTATTATCTTTATCATCTTTATTATCTTTATTATCTTTATTATTATTATCGTTATTAACGGAAATATCCTTATAATATATACAATCCTTGTTATTATTATTATTATTATACGCATTATTACAATAAATATTAATGTTATTATGATTGTTATAGTTATTATCGTAATTATCGTTATTACTGATATTATTGTTTTTATCTTCATTATTATTACTATTGTTATTATTATTAATATTAATATTATTTTTATTTTTTTCAGCATAACTATTATTATTATTGCTTTTGTTATAGTTATTACCGTTAATATTGTTACTATCGTTATTATCTTTATTATTGTAATTATTACTATTATTATTATTACAGTAATTGTTTCTATATCGTCGTTATCACGACTATCGTTTTTACTGTTATTATCGTTATTGCTTAAATTTTCGATACAATAGTTGTTAATGTCATCATCGGTATTATTGTTATCATTATTATTTCCGTTCTTATCTTTGTTATTATCATCATTATTATTATTATTATTATTATTATTATTATTATTATTATTATTATTATTATTATTAGATAATCGTTTTTATTATCATTATAATCGATATTATCATAATTGTCGTCATTTCCGATATTATCGATATTATTATTATTATCGTTATTATCGATGTTATTATTATTATTATTTTTATTTTTATTATCAATCTTTACATTATCATTATTATTATAGTTATAATATGCCTTTACGTTCCGACGAGAACACATCGAAACTCTATCTCTCCGAACAGATGTGCTTATAAATTAATGTTTTCGATTAACATCTAATTATTAAAACAATCTTTAGTGTATGTGGAATAGAGTAAAGTATTATTTAAAGAATAGAACATTTATTTAAACATTAAAAATTCGGAAAAATATGTAAAATAATTTTAATATACTCCATGGTATCTTCAAAGATCTTATTTCCCCAGGATTGTGTAGGCGGAGGTCCTTAGTGTGGGCAACCACGAAATCATATCATTTCAGACAAACAATTTTGGAATTTTATTCAAACCATTGTAAACCAGTTTCAATTGCAAAATGGAAAAGTCGCCGAAAGAAGGCACTACTCCAGGTGGCTGCTCAGAAGGACATTGCATCATTGTGTTATGCAATGCATCGGCACCTAGGGTTTCGGGGATTCGTATCATCTCCAATAAGGATAAGTCGGAGCATCATTTCAATCCTTCCAGACTTAAGATTAAAGAGAAGTATTTGGGGGCACTTTAAATATGAATTCTTTGCCGATGGATGGTAAACAAAAGGAATTAGAACTACGTCTGGATAGAAACGATATACAAATTTTATCAGATCAGGAAACAAGACTTTTCGATGAAAATGTGACAGAAACAAAAGACTATAGAATCTTTAATGGCAAGTCTACGATTAAAATTAGGAAAGTAATGTCAATCTTGTGAACAGCCTTTTATATCCATAAAGATTATTAAACTGGGTAACCAAATTCTAATTCAGCTAAGTAAGGATGTCTCTTTTGAAAATGAAATGCAGAAATAAATTACACAATTTCAATATTTGTCATGCACCAATAAATGAAGAGAACAAGAAGAACCCAAATAAAGTAGAGGAATTCTGGGACCTTTGGACGATGATATGTCTAAAATTCTAAAATCAAATGTAATGGTATAACTTGGAGATTTTAATGCCCAAATAGGAAGAGAGAGAAATAATAGACCAATAGTGAAAATTGATAGACAAATAGAGAATATGCTACACAATAAAGAACAAATAGACATGGAATGTGATTGATTATTATTTGTAAGAACTTTCAAACGAAGGTAATGTCGACTTTCTTGAAGAAATTGCCAAGAAGAGCTAAATCATGGATTTCTCCAAATTCAATGCTAGGTGAATTTCAAGTAGATCATTTAGCTATAACCAAAACCAATCTGAAGGAAATTATGAATGTCATGGTAGTAAGCAGCAGAGAATTTGACTCTGATCTCTATTTGTCTAAAATCTAACTCAAATTCTTTCCCAACAGAAATCACAGAAGAGGGGAAAAGTAAATAAGTACAATACAAATAGACTCCAAATTACATAAGAAACTTTGGAAACATTTCAGAGAGAAATAAAAGTAACTCATTATGGGAAGTGGCAAGATTTATCTAAAGAAATAACGAACACAGCCCAGAAAACATTTGGACTAGCCAAGCATAGAAAAAAAACTTGGTGAAACGAAATGTGTGATGATGCATAGAGGAGAGAACAAAACATTGGAAAAAGTGGAAATGCTCGGGGAAGACTGAACACCATGACCAATTCAAAAAACGAAGGAAAGTCATTGCTAGAATATTAAGGGGAGTTAAAATATCTTTCGAAAAATCACAACTTATCGACATGAAAAACAACTTTGTTAAAAATATTTCACGAAATTTCTATTAGACATATAAGAGTCAATTTAAGAGTTATCAAGGGCCTAGCATATGCTTCAAAAATGAAAATGGTAAACTTGGACTAAGCAATGCAGAAAACTGTGAAATACTTGTGAAACTCTTCGATCAACATTTAAATTTCCCTGAACCGAAACATAAATTGGAATTCTCTGAAACAACTGAAAATCTGGAAGAAGATATACAACATAATGCTGAAGATATTAAGGCAGCAATTAAAAATCTAAAATATAATAAAGCTAGATGAGAAAACCCTATAACATGTGATCTTTTGAAATGGTCTCATTCAAAAATCATTGAATAGATGAAGTTAATCTTCGAAGATATTAGGAGAACAGAGAGTTTTCCAGAAGAGTGGAAAGTAGCTCTAATTCACGCATTACATAAAAAAGAGGACAAACGGAACGATGGTATTTATAGAGGCATCTCTCTTCTGCAAACTGCATTCAAGGTAATCTGAAATATATTGCTGAATAGAATAGAAACAACACTTGACAAGCAAACTGGGCGAGTATCAAGCTTTATATCGGAAAGATAGAACATGTACAGAACGAATTTTTAACTTAAAATCCATAATTCGCCATAGATTAATGAATTCAAAGGACATATTTGCAAAATTTTTAGATTTTAAAAAGGCAATTAACTCTGTTGATACAGAAACCTTAGGTAAAGCAATACGTGAATTTGGAGTAAAAAATAAATTGGCAAACTTAATACGTGAAACACTCACTGACACGATTTCAAAAATAAAATTTATGGGTGAGATATCTAATCCTATTGAGATAAATACAGATGTAAGGCAAGGTGATGGTTTATCTCCTCCTCCGTTCAACTGTGTTCTAAAAATAATTGGAAGAATTACGAAGATAAAGATTAAAGAACAAAACATTTCGCTAGTAACTTTGGGGGGAAAAAGCAAAGGCATTGAATTATGTTGCCTAGCATTTGCAGACGGTTTTGCCAAAGTGTCAGACTACCTAAAAAGTGCAACTACACAAATCAATCTCTTGGAAGAAATAGCTAACAAAGTAGGTTTGAAAATATTCGTAGAAAAAACTAAATTTATGAAAAACATCAAGAACGCTCCAAAATTTTTATCTAGAGATATTGGTGCAATGGAAAAAATAAAGATATTCAAATACCTAGCAGAAGTAATTCAAGAAATGGTTTAGAAAAATCTGCAGTAGAAGAAAGGTTACGAAAGATGGAAATAGCGAATGGTATCACAAAGTATTTTTACAACAAAAAGTGTTTATCTTAAAATCTGAAAATAAGGCATTACGCTACAATAGTGAATCCGGAATGCTTATACGCGAGTGATTGCTTGGTACTAAATTATAGATTAGATAAACTAGAATTACTAGAAAGGAGAATCATGAGGAAAACATTAGGTCCAGTGAAAACAACAAAAGTATGGAATTTAATATCTAATGACGACATATACAGGAACAAAGAAGACATGACAGAAACGATAAAGAATGGAAGACTTCAATTTTTTGGCTATATTTACAGAATAGATGAGTCCAGATTATCAAAAAGGATACTCATATACCTTTGGGAGGAAAAGGCAACTACCAGCTGGATTCAGGAGGTAAAGAAAGATCTAGAAAGAAATAATTTAAGTGAGGAAGAAGTTATAGTCAGAGAGATTTCAAGAAAGAAGTTATTAAAAATGGAAGTATTCCAAGCAAGATTGAAGAAGTAACCCGGTGCGAAGTTATTTAAGGACAGAAAGTATCACCATAGTGAAAACATGAAGGAATAATGGATGGAACTGAAAGTAAAATAGCTAAGTGA
The DNA here is from genome assembly GCF_910589235.1 of Vespa crabro. NCBI lineage: Eukaryota > Metazoa > Arthropoda > Insecta > Hymenoptera > Vespidae > Vespa > Vespa crabro. Next base: position 279,214 of record NC_060970.1, on the reverse strand, counting down.
AGAATTAATATTGGCACGTGATCCCTTGCAGGCCTTATCGAAAGAAGAAGAGGCAAGAATTATCGGTATAAAAGTTATTATCGTTATTATTGTTATGATCGTTATTACAGTTATTACCTTTATGAACCTTATTATCCTAATTATCGTTATTATCAGTATTTTTAATGCTACCGTTATTATTATTATTATTATTTTTACCGTTATTGTCGTTATTATCGATATAATCATTATATTTATTATTATCGTTATTAATAATATTATTTATTAATTAAATTTATATTCTTGATATAAACGTCATTATTGTATTGTAGTTATAATCGTTCTTAAACTTATAATTCTTATTATCGTTATTATCGTTATTATTACTATTAACGTTATTATCGTTATGATTATTATTATTATTATTATCGTTATTATTATCATTATAATTGATATTATCGTTATTATCGTTATTGACGTTATTAACGTTATTATTGTTATTTTCGTTATTATTATTATTATTAAGGTTATTATTATTGTTAAAATCGTTGTATTCGTTATTATTAATATGATCGTTATTATCCATATTATTAATATTATTATTAGTATTATTATTGTCATTAATATTATAGTTAGTAACGTTATTATCGTTATACTTATTATTATCACTATCATTATAGTTATTAACATTATTATCATTATTACCATTCTAATCGCTACTATTAAGATTACTGTTATTATTATCGTTATTATGGCTCTTTCCATTATTATTGTTATTATTATTATTATCGTCATACACGTTGTTATTATTATTTTTAATATAATTATAGTTATTATCGCTATTGTCCATATTATCGTTATAATCGCTATTTTTGTATTTATTGTTATTAATAATATTATTATAATATTAGATCTTACCGTTGTTGTTGTTATTATCGTCATTAACATTATTATCTTAATTATTATTATTATTATCATTGGAATAATCGTTATTATCGTTATTATTGTTATTATCGTAATTGACTTTATATCCCTTATTATCGTTATTTTCGTTATTTTCGTCATTCTCTTTATAATAGTTATTATTATTATTATTATCCTTATTATCTTTATTTTCGATTTTATCGTAATTTTTATTTTAATAATTATTATTGTAATTAATATTATCATTATTATCGCAATTGTCTTTATTATTGATATTACTGTTTTTATTGTTATCATTTTTATTAACGTTATTATCGTCGTTATCGTCATTATCGTTATAATCCACCTAGTAGGAAGGCCCCATGGGGGTAGATCCCCCCCTGGGGTAGGTGTATGTAGGATTCTCCTACTGCACTGCCTGCTTGTCGTATGATGTGTCTTATAGCGACTGTGTGAATGGCTTGTGAATGTTCTTGTACGGCTATTCCTTCCTTTGTTCTTCTTTTATATCATTTTCTAATCTGTCTCTCACTCTCAAGCTTCCTACCGTTCCTCTCCTATCCTCTGTGGAATTTGCCTCCCAATAATATATTTCTTATGATGGGTAGTACAGAAAAAGGTAAAAGCGGGCGTGGGAGGGACACCCACGCCACGGCGTTATTAGGTGGTGATAGGCCAGGACACCCGTAGTCGTTATCCAACAACTGCCAGGAGCTTGGGGTAGGCAACTTGGATCCAGTTCTGGATAATTAATCACGAAGGGCACCACAAGTAGTTGATCTGGCCTGAGTTGTGTCTAAAGCGACAGGAAGATTTCAAGAAGATTTGAAGAAAGCCTCTTGGAGGACTGGCATAGGGCTGCCAGGGCCGTTGATAACACGAGGTTTTCCGGCCAGATGTCATCTATCTAGCCCGCGAAGGGGACATCATAAGATGGAGAGGGAGAGAAACTCGCGCAAGCGAAAGTCCTCCTCGCCAAAATGAGGTCGGCTGTTACTGGACAGCCAAATGTAAACAATGCGATTAAGCAAGGGCTCCCAGAACTGGAGATCTTTGACTGCTTCGAGTTCTTGTATAAATCTCGAATAAAGGGGAAGAAGGTAGCGAGGACGCTCGCCAGAGTCTCTAAGTGCACATGAGCAAACTCTGTAAGAGATGCCGGCGCAGTTAAGAGAGTAGTCATATGTACGCCTCAGCTGCTTGAGGAAAGCCTCAAAAGACCGAGGCAAGAGGCGTCGACAACCGAAGCCACCAAGTGGACGCTGGTCCTCAAGAAGAAGAAAATAAGAAAATACCCACGAAGAAGGCGACGTAATCCCCACCGCAGGAGAAATAGAACGCGAGCAAATTGGAGTACAGGCCGAGAAAAAGACGGAAGACCGACACGATCCTCCTGAATCATGCGCAAGGCAAAAGTTACGCAGACGTAGTTGGCACCATCCACCAGCGCATAAAAACCGTTGCGGCAGGGGAAGAAGTTAGATTTGTCTGTCAGACCAGAACGGGAGAGGTTCTCCTCGAACTTAAGAGGACCACTACAAAAATCCGGGTCTCCTACGCAGAATCCTTGAGGAAAGAAATAGGAAGCACCAGTAGCATCACATAACTAGAGCTGTGATACGGGACTGCGATTGCTGCACGTCGGTGATAGAAGTCGATGAGTTTCTAAAGAGGACCCTACCAGACTACGCGGGGAAAATCGAAGTTAAAATTACGTACCCCAACGCGAGACAGCAACGTCTGGCCCTCGTCAAAATAGAAGAGGAAGCAGCTGCGAAGCTTTTGAAGACCGCAGAGTGCTGGATGGCTTCATACTTTGTAAATTCAGGCGTCGAATAGAAGTAAGGCGATGCTACCTTTGACTCAACTTTGGCGACCTTGCTTCATGCAAGGGCCCCGATCGCAGTAAGCTTTGCTATCTCTGCGGCGTGAAGGGGCACTGTAGGATGAGAGAGCCAACTTGTTTCTTGTGCTCTAATATTGTTACGGAACCCGAGAAGCACGTGGCCGGATCGAGGCCGTGGAAAGCCTTCCTGGAGGCCCTTGCAACAGCCAACAAGAAGAACGGAAGAGAGTACTGCAGGGTAACCTCAATTGGAACAGGATGGCGCACCACCGCGTAATCCTGCTCTGCTCTGAGAAAGAAACCGATATTGTTCTAATCAGCGACCAGTACCAGGATAGGGCGGATGAAGGAAGGTACGTCGACGAATTGGGCACCGCGGCCAACTGGGTCCCAGATAACCGACTCATATATGTGTCGTATCAAGGATCCGGACCCGGTTACATTTGGGTGGAACAACATGGCGTCTTATGTCAGCATATATCTCACCCCGAACGACCGGATAGACGACTTCCAGATCAAACTGGACGATCTGGAAGATGCGCTGTGTGAAATGCAAGGGGACCTTATTGTGGATGGAGACCTCAATGCCAAAGCTCTCAAATGGGGGGAGGTCAGGTCGGAATTCAGGGAAAGACGAATCATGGAGGCGGTGTCGATACTGGCGCTAGTAGTGCTCAATACAGGCTCGACGTCAACCTTCCGACGGCCTGGCTGCAGAGAGACGATTTCGGACGTCTCTCTAGAGAAGGAACACCATGCGCAAACAGACGCAGGTTGTAAGGTGATCGAAGATTACAACGGGAGCGATCATCAGTACATCCTATTCGACGAACACGATTTCAGGCCAGTCGTGACAAGTGCTGCGCGACCCCTCCGGTGAAACATCGCTAAAATGGATCGAGAGATGCTGTCTTCAGTTATAGATGAAGGTTGGAGATCCCATCATATTGAGGTCTCGAGTCTATCGCCAAGTGCACAAGCCAGGATGATTACTGCAGCAACTATGCAGCTCTTCCAAATGGCTTGCGCGATAGCGTTGCCAAAGAAGAGCACGAAATGGTAGATGCGTCCTGCATACTGGAGGACGAACGAGATCGCAGATTTTCGCAAGAAGTTCTTATGGTTTCGCCGGTTAGCAAAACGAGCGAAGAGATGTGATCTCGACGCTGACTTCTTGGCCGCAGAGTATCAAGCAGCAAGAAAATTACTCAAGAGGTCTATCAAGGCTAGCCATCGACGGTGCTGGGTACCAGATCGTCAATCGCAAGATGGAGACTTACAAACAAGGAAAACCTCAGGACACGAGGACCTGGAGAACATCGTTCATACCCTATTCCCCTCACAATCAAAAAGTGACCCCGGCCGCGTCTTGCAGCCCCGAAGCGCCACTGTTTACGGAGGTGGAGCTGCTCAGGGCCGCATCTTCCATGCGCAACAAGAGAGCTCCAGGACCTGACGGCTTTCCAGCAGAAGTAATGAAAGCCGTCGCGCTGAGTCATCCTGAGCTCTTGCTAAACATTTGTAACATATGCCTCAGGGAGGGCATCTTCCCCTGACCCGTGGAAGAATTCGAAACTTGTGCTCTTAAGCAATGGAAAGGGCCTATCAGATGCCGTTTCGTTATACAGGCAAATATGTATGCTGGATACGTCTGGAAAGCTCCTGGAGAAGCTGCATAGGCCACGTCTTCTTGCGGCCGTGAGGGCAGCGGGCGACCTTACTGCCTGCCAGTATGGATTTCGATCCGTCCTCTCCACCATCCACGCAGTCCAGGAGGTTTTCACGGCCGCTAAAATGACGGTGCGCGGGAACTACTTATCCCGACCTTTGTGTCTGCTGGCCACCTTAGACGTGAGAAATGCCTTCAACTCCGTCAGGTGGGATTTGGCAATGAAAGCGCTCGATCGTAACTTCAGTGTCTCGGAGTACCTTTTCCGAATTCTCAGGGACTACTTGATCGAGCGCTTCCTCTAGTACAATTCGGGCGATGGTCCGAGAAGCTTAGAATTGACATCGGGAACAGACCAGTTCTTCATACTGGGATATTTTCTACGACGGTATACTAAGTATGGCAATCCCTGAGGTTGCTTTCTTGGTTGAATATGCAGATGACTGTGCAGTTGTCAAAACTGCAAGAGACACGGTGGGAGCACAGCTGTTGCTCAACCAGGTTATGCGCAGAGACACCTTCTGGATGGAAGACCACGGGTTATCCCTAGCAGCCCAGAAGACAGAGATTGTGTTACTTACGAACAAGCGCATCAACAACGTGCGCAGCTTCACCGTAGGAGACACGGCGGTCCAGACTAAGTCGGCTGTCAAATACTTAGGAGTAATGTTCAACAGCAAGCTCAACTTTGGAAACCATATTACTATGGCAGCCGACCAGGCGGCAAAAGTAGTAGCCTCGCTTGGCACACTCATGGCCAACGTCAATGGTCCCCGACCTTGCATGAGGCAACTACTGACGCGCGCTGGCGAAGCAGTAATTCTGTATGACTCGGACGTCTGGGCCGAAACGCTCTGATACGAGAAGCGCATAGGGACGGTACAGTGGCGCTCTCCGAATCGAGTGCACCTATCGTACGGTCTCTGAGCCCGCGGTGCTAGTGGTTCGATCTACTAGACCAGGAGGGAAATTCGTCGTCCAACAGAAGTCTGTTTTTGGAAAGTAAGAGGCATCAAGGCTCGCTTTGTCTAGCAGCATTGAGACCTGGCAAAGCTGATGAGAACGAGAGCCTAAGGGCAGATGGACGATCCGACTCATCATTCGGCAAGACAGCTGGCTAAACCGGGAAGCGGGGGAGGTCGACTTCTACTTTACCCAATTCTTGACAGAGCATGGATTGTTTTGCTCCTACCTCGCAAAATGAGGAAGGTTGCATACGGCAACAGCCCCTATGGGGTCTTGACCAATGATGATGCCTACCACACGTTCTTAAAATGTGGCTGGTGGAGCGTATAACGTTTCGCCTTGGAGCAAGACCTCGGAGAAATCTCGCCAGACAACGTTGTCGAGAAAATGCTCCGAGGACAAGAAGAGTGGAATAAGGTGGCCTGCTATGTCAGGGCCACCTTGCGCAAGAAAAAGAAGGAGATGGTTATTATAATAAATATTATTATCATTGTTATTATCGTTATTAACGTCATTACCGTTATAATCGTTATATAACTGTTATTGAAGTTTCTATCGTAATTAATATTAATATTTTTATTATTAGTATTATTATTATTATAGTTTTTATTTTTGTTATTTTTATTTTTGCTGTTATTATTATTATTGTTATTAATATCGTAATTTACGTTATTATGCTTATTAACGTTATTATCGTTATTATCGTTATTATAGCTATTATCGTTACTATCGTTATTATGGTTATTATCGGTATTTTTGTTATTATCTTTATATTACTATTATCGTAATTATTATTATTATTCTTATCATAATTATCGTTAATATCGTTTTTATCGTAATTTACGTCATAATCGTTATTATCGCTATTATCATTTTTATTGTTGTTATAATTATTATTATTATTAATATTATTACTATTATTACTATTATGGTTATTATTACTAATATTATTGTTTTGATCTTTATTATTATCATTATTATCATTATGACCTATATAGTCGTTATCTTTATTATCTTTATTATCGTAATTATTTTCACAATCGTTATTATATTTATTATCGCTGTTAATGTGTTTCTCATTATTATTGTCATTAACGTAATTTTATTTATTATCTTTATTATCATCATTATTATTGTAATTATTATTATTATTTTTATCGTTACTATCGCACGTATTTTTATTATTCTTATTGTCGTTATTATAATTATAATCGTTATATACGTTATAAGAGATATTATTGTTATTATTGTTATTTTCTTTAATAACGATATTATTATTATTTAAATTTGTATTATTGTTATCGATATTATTATCTTTAATATCGTTATAATTATACTTGAAGATATTATTATCGTTATTGACTTTAATATCATTATAATCATTATGACCGTTAATATTAAGATGACACATATTATTATCATTATTAGCGTTTTTATCGTTTATATCGTTATTATTGTTATAAGTAGTTCTTTTATCGATATTATCGTTGTTATTAATATTATAAATATTATGAATGTTATTATGGTTACTATCGTTATCATCATTATAATCTCTATATTTTATTATAATCGATATTATTAATATTTTTATTATTATCGTTATAATCTTTAAAATCGTTAATATCGTTCTCATCGATATTATTGATATTATTATTATTATTATTATTATTATTATTATTATTATTATTATTATTATTATTATTTTTGTTGTTATTATCATTATTTATGTCTTAACCTTTATTATTATAATTATTGTTCTTTTTCTTATTATGTATGTCATTATTGATTTTACCTTCATTACCATTACTGTCTTTAATATTCTTATTATTATCATTACCGTTATTATCCTTATTATTATTAATATTAATATTGTCATTATTATTATTATGACTATAATTATTATTATCTATATTATCGTTATTATCGTTAATATCGTTATTTTTATTATTATTATTATTATTATTTTTATTTACGTTATTATTGCTATTCACGTTTTAGACGTTATCATTATTATTATCGTTATTATTATAGTTATCAAAGATATTATCGGTATTATTTTAATTATCCATGTTATCATAATTATTATAATTATCGCTATTGCCGTTATTATCGTTAATAATATTTTTATTATTATCGTTATTGTAGTCTTTATCGTTATTACCGTTGTTACCGTTATTATCGTTATTATTGTTATTTTTATTATTACTGTTATTATAATTGTTATTATTAATATTACTATTATCATTATTAATATTATTATTATTATTATTATTATCACAATAATCGTTAATATCATTATTATTATTACAAGCGTTATTATCGTCATAGTTATTATCGTTATAATTGAAATTACTATTATTATTATTGTTAATATTATCGTTATTGTCGTTCTCATAGATATTATTGATATTTTTATTATTAATCTTATTATTATTATAAACATTATTATCCTTATTTTCGTTTTAATCGTTAATATTCTTATTATCCTTTTCAATACATTTATTTATGTTATTATCGGAATTATCTTTAATTTCGTTATCGTTATTGTTGTAATTATCGCTTTTGAAGTTATTACCATTTTTAAAAATTAGTTATTATCGTTACTATAGTTATTATCGTTATTTTCATTATTATCGTTTATATAGTTATTATCGTTATGTTTGTTATTATTTTTATAATTATTACTATTATAGATGTTATCGTTGTTATTATTTTTATTAATATTATTATTGTTATTTTCGTTTCTATCGTTACTATCGTTAAATCTCTATTCTTATTAAAATCGTTATTATTAAGATTATTATTATTATCGTTATTATAGTTATGATCGTTATTATTTTTATCGATATTATCTTTATCATTACTATTTGCGTTATTAAGATCATTATTAACGTTATTAACGTTACTAACGTTATAATAGTTATTATAATCGTTATTATGGTTCTTATCGTTATTATTATGGTTATTATCGTTATTATCGCAATCAGTATTATTATCGTTATCATTATCGTTATTAAGGTTACTTCCGTTTCTATCGTTATTATCGTTATTATCTATATAATTGTCATTATTATAATTAACGTTATTAGTATTATTATTATTATTATTATTACTATTATTATCGTCATTATTATCTTTAGTATCTTCGCTGTTATGATTTCAATTATTATTATCGTTATTATTAACGTTATTAACATTATTAATGTTATTATGGTTATTGGCCTTTTTATTGTTATTATTGGTAAGACAGCCATTATTATCGTTATTATCGTTAATGATGGTATTATCGTTATTATTATAATTACCTTTATTAACGGTATTACCTTTATTATTGTAATTATTTTTTTATCCATATTATCGTTATTTTATCTTAATTATCGTTAATATCGTTTTTAATATTTTTGTAATTATTATGGTTTTAACGGTGTTATTATTATTATTATTATTATTATTATTATTATTATTATTATTATTATTATTATTATTATTATTATTATTGTTATTATTATTATTACTATCGTTGTTGATGTTATTATCTGTATTACTATAGTTATTAACTTTATTATCGTTATTATCGTCATTATCGGTATTATCATTATAATCGTTATTACTGTTAATATCGTTCTTATCGTCATTTTTATTATAATAGTTATTAATATTATTATTATTTTCTTTATTACCGCAAATATCGTTATTATTGTTATTATTATCGGTATTATCGTTATTATCGATATAATTTTTATTATCCTTAATGTCGTTATTATCTTTATAATTTTTATAATCGTTATTATTTTCGTTATTAACGTTGTTTTTGTAATTATCCTTATTATCCTTATAATTAATATTATCATTATAAACGTGTTTATCGTTATTATCCTCATTATCGTTATTATCGTTAATACTATTATTATCATTATTATCATTATTATCATTATTATTATTATTATTATTTTTATTATCGTCATCATTGTTATTATTATTATTACTATCGTTGTTGATGTTATTATCTGTATTACTATAGTTATTAACTTTATTATCGTTATTATCGTAATTATCGTCATTATCGGTATTATCCTTATTAAAATTATTATTGTTACTATCGTTATTATAAGTATTATGGATACTATTATTACCGATTTATTTGTTATTATTATTAATGCTATTATTTTTATGATCGATATTATCGTTACTATCGTTATAATCGTTATTTTTATCTTGATCTAAATTATTATAAATATTATTATTATTATCGATATTTTCGTTAATATCGTAATTGTTGTTCTTGTCGTCAATATTCTTATGATCGTTATTATCACTATTATTTTTATTGTTATTATTATTACCTTTATTATTAATATTATTTTCGATAGTAATATCATTTTTATCGTCTTTATCGTTATTATTATTATTATCGTTATTATTATCGTTATTAAAGTTATCGACGATATTATTGATATTAACGTTTTATTCTATTTTATCGTTAATATAGTTACTATCTATATTATAATTATAATTATCGTTATTATCCTTATTATCGATATTATCGTCATTATCGTTACAATAGTTATAATTATTATCATTATTTTTATCATTATTGTGGTTTTTTATATTATTATTATTCTTATTAATACTCTCGTTATTATTATCGTTAAAATCGTTATTACCGTTTTAATTCTCATTAACGTAATTGTTATCGTTATAATCTTTAAACCGATACAATATCCAATATAATCCACCGATACAACTCCCAATATTATATCGTTATTATTAACGTTATTAACATTTTTATCGTTATTATTAATATTATTATTATTTTTATTTCCGTCATTATCGTTAATCATATTATAACTATTATTATTATTACTATTAAAGTTATTATTATCGTTATTATCGTTATTATTAGTAATATTATTATTATAATTATTATTATTATTTTATTATTATTATTATTATCGTTAATATCGTTAGTATCCATATTATCGTTATATTTATAATTTTCGTTATTATTATCAATATTATTATTACTTTTATTATCGACATTAACTTTATTATTTATATGATTAAAATTATCGTCATTATTATCGTTATTATCATCTTTATTGTTTTTATTATTTTTGAGGTTATTATTATCGTTAAGAACGTTCTTATCGTTTTATTGTAATTACCATTATAAATATGATTATCGATATTATTTTCGTTATCGCCGTTAGTATCGTGTTTATTGCTATTATCGTTATAAACATCATTATTTTTATAATTATTATTATGATTTTTATTTTTGTTATTATTAATATTCATATTATAATTATTATTAATATTATTATTATTTTTATTATCGTTCTTACCGTTCCTGTTATTAATATTATTAATATTATTATAATTAGTATTATTACTATTATTATCGTTAATGTCGTTATTATTTCTATTATCGTCAATATCGTGAATATCGATATTATTGTTATGTTTTCTATATTTAACATTATCGATAATATTTTTCATATTATTATTGTCGATATTTTCATTATTATCGTTATTATCGTCATAATTGATACAATAGTTGTTATTGTTAATATCATCTTCGTTGTAATTATTATCGTTATTATTATTATCATAGTTATTATCGTTATAATGATTTTTATCATTATTATTATCCTTATTGTCATCATTATCGCTATAATTGTTATTTTAATTATCATCGTTATTATCATTATTATTATAATTCGTATTATTAGTAACGTTATTATCCTTATTATCGTATTTATCGTTATAATCGTTATTGTAATTTTTAACTTTATTATAAATATTATCGTTATCATCGTTACTACTGCTATTATCGTTATTATCGTTAGTTTTATTATTTTTGTTATTATTATCAATTTTATAATCACCCTTATTATCGTTATTATCGTTATTCTTGTTTTATTATTATACCGCTATTGCCTTTATTATACTTATTATCAATTTCATCGTTAATTTTATTATTTTGGTAATTATTATTATTATTAATTTCATTATTATCGTTATTATTGTTATTATCGCCATTACCTTTATAGACGTTATTCTTATTATTAACGTTATTATCGTGATTATCATTATTATTACTATTAACTTTATTATCATTATTTTTATTATGATCGTCATTATTACTATTATTAATATTATTATTATCGGTATTATCTTAAGTACCTTTATTATTTCTATTATCGTTATTATTGTTATTAATATTATTATTATTATCGTTACTATTATCTTTATAATCATTATTATCGTTTTTATTGTTATAACTGTTATTATATTTATTATATTTATTGTAATTATTATTTTAATTACCGTTATAATAATTAATATCGTTATTATCGTTTCTATTATTATTTTTATTATTTCTCTCATCGTTATTGTCGTTCCTATCGTTTTTATCCTTATTATCGTTATTATTATTATTATTATTATTATTATTATTATTATTATTATTATTATTATTATTATTATCATTATCATCGTTGTTATTGTTATTATCTTTATTATAGTTATTATCGTTATATTTGCTATTTTTATCATAATCGATTTTATTATTAATATTATCATTATTATCGATATTTTCGTTACTATCGATATTATTATTAATTTTATTATTACCGTTATTATTATTATTTTTATCATTTTTATTGTAATTAGCTTTACTATTGTAATTTTTAATTTTTTTGTCGTTATTATCCTTATTAACGTAAATATCGTTTCGTTAGAATCTTTGTTATCTTTATTATCATTACTATTGTAATTTTTGTTATTATATTTATTAATGTTATTATTATTATTTATGTAATAATCGGTATTATTATATTATTATATTTAACTTTTATTATCGCAAGTATCGTTATTATCGTTATTACTATTATAATTATTAAAATAATTTAATTGTTATTATTATTATTATTATTATTATTATTATTATTATTATTATTATTATTATTATTATTATTATTATTATCATTATTAAAGTTATTATCTTTTGCTCCGGAGCGCTTGCGCCATAATGTTATTGCTGTGAACGGTTCGCATTACTGAGTAGTTGACCCTGCAATAGGGAATGTTTCGAAGTAATTAGAAGTCATTTCTTGTTCTCTAAATTTTACAATGATGTTTATTATATTCAGTAATATCATCTTTCTTTTTAAAATATAAAGTGCATAATCAAAATTTATTTTTTAAAATATTTTATATTATTGTTCATGTAATATTTTTAATACAACGAAATTACTATAGTATTTTAAGCCAAACATAAATCGTGTTTGCTCTAACTCTCGAAAAATATTTTCTTAAATTTTCTTTCCCCATGAATAATATTGGGTATAAAAAATTAAATAGTTAAAAAATCGACATATTATAACAAAGGCAGAAATTGAATATTTACTGATATATATCCGTCTCTGGCAATGTCCTAAAGAAGACTGAGACTGTGTATCGTTAAAACGAAACACAATATCGTCTTGTCGTTAGTGTTTTATTTCGTGATAGTTATTTTCTTTTAAGGCATGCAGCGTTGACAGATATTCGAATAAAAAGAGTATCTCATGTAAAAAATGAAATCAAAGTATATATGGTATGAACGTATATGTACCCTCTTCGTACCTGAGCATCCGCTTTTTGGGATCGTATATATACGCTCTTCGTACATGAATGATCATAATTCGAAGGTGTACATATAAGCCCGTCGGAGCGAAAGGGTTAATCCTTAATATCGTTATAATTATTCTTATCGTTTTTATCGTTATTATCGTTATTATCGCTATAATTAAGATTATCTACATTACTATCGTTATTAACGTTATTATCGTTATTATCGATATTATCGTCAATTTTAATATTACAGTTATTATTGTTATTATTATTATCTTTAATTTCTTTATTATCATTATTAATGTGATTATCGTTAATATTGTTATAACCGTTATAATCATTATTGTTATTATTGTTATTACTGTTGTTATCATTATTATCGTAAATACCGCTGTTGATATTATTATTATTATTATTAATATTATTATTGTTATAATTATTTAATTATCGTTAGTATCGTTCTTATCGTTTTTATCGTTATAATCGGCAGTATCGTTATCAGCTTAATTATCGTTATTATTGTTATTATTATTATAAACGTTATAGTCGTTGTTATTATTGATATTATTATTACTATTATTATTATTATTGTTATTGTCGTTATTATTGTTATTATTGTTATTATCGTTATTTTCGATATTATTACTATTATTATTTATATTATTATTATCACTATTAGTTTCGTTATTATCATTATAATTATCCTTGACGTTATTATTATCGTTATTAACGATATTATCGGTATTATTAATATTATTATTGTTCCATTATTATCTTTATTATCGCTATTATAGTTAATATCGTCAATTTTATTATTATCCATATTATTATTTTTATCAATATCATTATTATTTTTATTATCGTTATTATCGTTGGTATAGTAATTACCGGTATTGTTGTTTATAACGTTATTTTTATTGAAATCGTTATTCTAATTATTAATATTATTATTTTTATTATGGCAAGTAACGTTATTTTTGTTATTATCGTTATTATCCTTATTATTTTTATTGTTATTAGTATTACTATTATCGTTATTATTTCCATTATTGACGTTATTATCCTCCTTGTCGTTATTATCGTTAATATCGTTACAATAATTATTACCTTTTTATCGTCATTATCCTTAAAATCGTTATTATTAGTGTCATAGATATTATCGTTATTATCATTATTATCGATATAAATAAGATTATCGTTATAATTATTGTTATTGACGTTATTATCGTTATTATCGCTATTATCGATATTATCGTTATTATTATATTCTTCTTTATTATCTTTATTATTATGTTATTATTATTATATTTATTTGCATCATCGTTATTATCTTCATTTTCGTTATTATTATTATTATTATCATTATCGCTTTTATAATTATTATCGTTATTGTCGTTATTATTATTATTTTTATAAATATCAATATTATCGTTATTATTGTTATTATCGTTATTATCGTAATTAACGTTATAATCCTTATTATCGTTATTGTCGTTATTATCATTAATATTGCCATTACCATTCTCATCGTTATTATTATTATTCTTAATATTAACGTTAATATTGTTATTTTTATTACAACTGTAATCATCATTATTATTATTATTATCATTATTAGCGCAAGCATCGTTATTATTGTTATTATCGTCTTTATCGTTATTATTTTTATTATTATTAGTATTCTTATTATCGTTATAATTACTGTAATATCGTTATTATGGTTATAATTTTTATTATATTTTATTATAATTATTAACGTTATTCTCGATTTTAGCTTTATTATCGTTATCATTGGCATTACCATTATTAATACCGTTATTATCATTATAATCTTTATTATTATTAATAACCTTAGATATGCTATTTTCATCATAATCGAGTCTATTATTAATATTATTATTATTATTGATGTTTTCGTTTTTGAAGTCGTTATTGTTGTTATTTTTATGATCCTCATAGTCGTTGTAATCATTATTATCGATTTTATCGTTATTATAGTTTAAATTATAATTATGGTTATTATCGTTATTATCGTTACAATCGATATTTTTATTTATATCTTTATTATCAATATTATAATTGTTATCGTTATTATCATATATCGTTACTATTGTAACTAATATCGTTACTATTATCGTTACAATTGTAATTATTGTTATTATCGTTATTATTTTCATCTGTCACTTATATTATTTTACTTATTATTATTAATGTTATTATCGTTATATGGAAATTATCGTTACTATCGTCATTTTCTTTGTAAGCGTTCTTAACGTTTTTATCGTTATCATTATTATTATTTTTATTATTGTATCGAAATTATCTTTATAATCGTTATTATCTCAATTATTGTTAACTTTATTGTTACTGTTATTATTATTATTATTACTATTATTATTATCATTAATATCTTTACTTTCATTATTATTGTTATTATCGCTATTATTATTATTATTATTATTATTATTATCATTATTATTATTATTATTATTATTAATAATAATATAGTATCTACCGTTCATAATGTTATTATTGATTTTATTATCGTATACATGTTATTAATGTTATCATCGTTATTGTCTTTATTATCCTGATAATAGTTAATATCGTTAAAATCTGTTTTATCTTTATTATCTTTATTAATATTAATTTTGTTATTACTATTATTATTATTATTAATATCATTATTATTGTTAACATAATTATTATAATTTCTATTATCGATATTACTGTTCTTTTTATTATTATTATTGTTATTATCGTGACTCTCGTTATTACCGTTATATTATCTACTTTTATTACTACCGTTATTTATAGTATTATTACTATTATCGTTATTATCCTAACAATCATAATTATCGTAATTTTACTCCGATCGGATGTACCTATTAAATAATATTTTCGATAAACATCTAATTATTTTAACAATCTTTAGTGTATGACGGATAGAGTAAAGTATTATTTAAACAATTGTACATTTATTTAGACATAAAAAATTTGGACAAAAAACTAAAATAATTTTAATATGATATAAGAATACTTCAAAGATCTTATTTCTCCACGATTGTGGGGTCGGAAGAACCTAGTGGAGTCAAGCACAAAATCAAATCATTTTAGATTGACAATCTGATCTTACTTTGGAATTTTATTCCTATCATTGTAACACACAATTTCAATATCAATATGGAAAAGTCGCTGAAAGAAAGCACTACCCCAGGTGGCAGCTCAGAAGGAAAATCCACTATTGCATTATGCAATGCATCGGGACCTAGGGTTTTGGTGAGTCCCAACATCTGCAATAAGGATAAGTAGGAGCATCCTTGGAATCCTTCCAGACTTAAGATTGAAAAGAAGTTTTTTCGGGCACTTTAAATGTGATTTCTTTGATAAAGTTTGGTAAACAAAAGGAATTAGAACTACTTCTGGATAGAAATGATATACAAATTTTATCAGATCGGGGACAAGATTTTTTTTGGCTAAAAATGTTACAGAAACAAAAGACTATAGAATCTTTAAAGGCAAGCCTACGATTAAAATTATGAAAGGAATGTTAATCTTGGGAACAGCCTTTTATATCCATAAAGATTATTAAACTGGGTAACTAAATTCTAATTCCGCTAAGTAAGAATCTCTCTTTCGAAAATGAAATGCAAAAATAAATTATACACTTTTATTAATTGTCATGCACCAATAAGTAAAGACAACAAAGAGAACCAAAATAAAGTAGAGGGATTCTGGGACCTTTTGGACGATGAAATGTAATCTCAATGTTAAAAAATTCCAAAATCAAATGTAGTGATATTACTTGGAGATTTGAATGACGAAATAGGAAGAGAGAATTGATAGTCCAATAGTGAGAATTGATAGAACAATAGAGAATATGCTGCACAATAACGAACAAATAGAAATGGAATGTGATTGCTTACTATTTGTAAGAACTTTCAAATGAAGGTAATGTCGACATCCTTCAAGAATTTGCCAAGAAGAGCTAAAACATGGATTTCTCCAAATCCAATGCTAGGTGAATTTCAAAAAGATCGTGTAGCAATATCCAAAGGAAATATGACGGAAATTATGAATGTCAAGGTATGAAGAAGCAGAGAATTTGACTCTGATCACTATTTGTCTAAAATTCAACACAAATTCTTTCCCAACAGAAATCACAGAAGTGGGGAAAAAATAATAAAGTAAAATTCACATGGACTCCAAATTACAAAAGAAACTATGGAAACATTTCAGGGAGAAATAAAAGTAACTCATTATGGGAAGTGCCAAGATTTATCTAAAGAAATAACCAACGCAGCCCAGAAAACATTTTGATTGGCCAAGCATAGAAAAAAACCTTGGTGGAACAAAATATGTGAAGATGCACTACAGGATAGAAGAAAACTTTGGAAAAAGTGCAAATGCTCGGGGAGGACTGAACACCATGACCAATTCAAACAACAAAGGAAAGACACTGCTAGAATAATAAGGGAAGTTAAAGTATCTTTCGAAAAATCACAATTTATCGACATGCAAAACAACTTTACTAAAAATAATTCACGAAATTTCTATCAGACTTTTAAGAGTTAATTAAAGGCTTATCAAGCGCCTAGAACATACTACAAAGATGAAAATGGTAAACTTGTCCTAAGCAATGCGGAAAACTGAAATACTTGCAAAATACTTCGGTCAACTTATAAACTTATAAACTTTCCTGAGCCGAAACATAAATTGGAATTCTCTGAAACAACTGAAAATCTGGAAAAAGATATACCACCTAATGCTGAAAAAATTAAGGAAGCAATTAAAAATCTAAAAAATAATAGAGGTAGTGGGGAATACTTTATAACAGCTGAATTTTTGAATTGGTCTCTGTCAAAAATCATTAAAGAGCTGAAGATAATCTTCGAAGATATTTGGAGAACAGAGAGGTTTCCAGAAGAGTGGAAAGTAGCATTAATTCCCCCATTACATAAAAAAGGGGAAAAACTGAACTATGATAATTATATCTTCTGCAAACTGCATTCAAGGTAATCTCAAATATATTGCTGAATAAAATAGAAACAACACTTGACATGCAACTGGGCGAGTATCAAGCTTGATATCGGAAAGATAGAACTTGTAAAGAACAAATTTTTAACTTAAAATCCATATTTCGCCATAGAATACTGAATTCAAAGATATATTTATAAAATGTATAGATTTTAAAAAGGCAATTGACTCTGTTGATATAGAAACCTTAGGTAAAGCAATACGTGAATTTGGAGTAAAAAATAAATTGGCAAACTTAATGCGTGAAACACTCACTGACACGATTTCAAAAATAAAATTTATGGGTGAGATATCTAATCCTATTGAGATAAATACAGATGTAAGGCAAGGTGATGGTTTATCTCCTCCTCCGTTCAACTGTGTTCTAAAAATAATTGGAAGAATTACGAAGATAAAGATTAAAGAACAAATAAGGCATTACGCTACAATAGTGAATCCGGAATGCTTATACGCGAGTGATTGCTTGGTACTAAATTATAGATTAGATAAACTGGAAGTACTAGAAAGGAGAATCATGAGGAAAATATTAGGTCCAGTGAAAACAACAAACGTATGGAATTTAATATCTAATGACGACATATACAGGAACAAAGAAGACATGACAGTAACGATAATGAATGGAAGACTTCAATTTTTTGGCTATATTTACAGAATAGATGAGTCCAGATTATCAAAAAGGATACTCATGTATCTTTGGGAGGAAAAGGCAACAACTAGCTTTGATTCGAGAGTTAAAGAAATAATATAAGTGCGGAAGAAATAATAGACAGAGATTTTTAGAAAGAGGTTATTAAAAATGGATGGTTTTCAAGGAAGATTGAAGAAGGAACCTGGTGCGAAGTGATCTGAGGACAGAAAGAAACACCATAGTGAAAAGATGAAGGAATATTAGATGGAACTGAAAGTAAAACAGCTAAGTGGGAAGAATTGAAATTGGCACGTGATCCCTAGCAGGCCTCATCGAAAGAAGAAGAGGAAAGAATTATCGTTATAAAAGTTATTATCGTTATTATTGTTATTATCGTTATTACAGTCATTACCGTTATATTCCAAATTACCCTAACTATCGTTATTATCAGTATTTCTAACATTACCGTTATTATTATCATTATTATAATTACCGTTATTATCTTTACAATCATTACATTTATTATTATCGTTATTAATAATATTATTATTATATTCGATATTATCGTTATTATCGTATTATAGTTATTATTGTTATTCTTCTTATAATTGTTATTATCGTTATTATTGTTATTATTACTATCAACGGTATTATCGTTGTTATGTCTCGCAAGTTATGTACCTTAATAGAGCTAACTCCAAAGTATGTATGCTATTCCAACCCTTGCAGGTTATTTGTGCCCATTTCGGCCCTTACCTAGGCAGTTCAATTGGCTCGGCATTTGCACCGAGAGTCGAATCGATATTTCAAATGTTCACTTACCTCTTGGGAAGACAATCCAAGCTGATGGTGGAGACACATTTCCAGATATTTGGGGGTCCTCGGATCCAAAATCTGAAGGTCCAGTGGGGGTATCCACCTTCTAGAGTACTGCAGGGGAATCAGGCGGTATGAGGGAAAATTTTCTTTCTCTTCTTCAATTAATTCAACACCCAAAGTATCGTTTTAAATTTCGGTTTCGTTCAAAAGCTCCTTTAACAGACGACGTAGTTGATATTTTCTACCACCGCGACGTACCTTTGTCATTAGGAGGGTAAGTAATAGGAAGAGGTGTTTGTTTGGTGGTAGGAGAGAAAGAGAAAAGTGTCGTACGTGCGGAGCGTCCTCACCGAAACGACAATTTTATAGCAGGATACTCGTGCGGTTCGTCCTCACCGAGCAATAAGGATGGATGAATGTATGGATATAAAGAAATCATGCGCTGGTTAACAATAACAATTTTATTTATGTATTAAATGTTTCACTAAAGTATACTGATTAATTACACCTTTGGATGATGTTCCGCACGCGAACGTGGTTATTTTATTGTTTTTAATAAAAAATTTAATTTTAATTTTAATTGACGGGTTCTAACTTATTTAATTGACAAAGATAAACTCTAGCGTAAAATTCAAAGTTGGATAATGACTGCTTAAGGCTCGAGACTAGGAGCTTGCGTCTTGTTGAGTAAGGCTGCGAACGATGATTGTCTGACGACGCTCTTTGCTCCTGCTAGGGCGAGTCCGGTTGACGTCACTGCGCATGTGCGCCGCTCGAGCGTGCCGCCTAAATGCGGTGGTGGTGGTGCACGCCGTTCGCTCTTGCCGTCTGAATGCGGTGGTGGTGAGGCAGAACTATGCGAGCGTTCTTTTATTACCTCTTCCAAGTATTGCGTTCACACGGTGCTTATCACCGGATGTAATTCTGGGAGCTCTTAGCCCCTGGAATGTTGTTATCAGCAGGTGTGGTTACGAAAATAATGTCGATATCGTTGTTGTTAATAGTTGGAACGCAGGATGTTAAAACCCATATCACCAGATGTCGTCTCGCCATAATCGATAAGTATGTCTCGCATTTATTTATTACATTTATATAGAGATATTTCTCGCATTAATTTATTAAGGTTGTTGAACATTAATTCATTAGGGTAATTGTTAATTTTATTATAGTGTTTTATGTATATGTGTGTATTTTGTTAACTTAGGACCCAATTTGTTCGCTAATTATTATTATTATTCTTTTATGTGTTTTATGTATTATTAATAAGAAGGTGCTGGTAGTAACAGGAGTTTATAAGGTATCTTAGCTAATATTGCTAGTAGTAAAATTATCCAAATTTTGAATATATATAATAATATTTAGCCTATGAATGAGCGATATGAATTTTGAAGGATGATCCCCTTCACTTAAGCTAGCTTATGTATTAATCTTTCATTTATACTATAGCTTACATATGATATTCCTTTTTTTTTTATTTTACATACGTTGCATGTCGCGGGTTGTATCAATTCTTATTATTATTATAATTATTACTTTCGTTATTATTATCGTTAATATCGTTATAATCGATATTATCGCTAATATCATTATTATCGTTATTATAATTATTTTCGTTATTATTATTACCCCCTGTGGGTAGGGGGAAGTAGAATACTCCCACATTATTCCCTGCTTGTCGTATGAGGCGACTGAAAGAGACTGTGTGAATGGCGTGTGAATGTTATTGTAAGGCTATTCATACCTTTGTTCTTCTTTTGTTTCCTTTTCTATACTTTCTCTCACTCTCAAGCTTCCTTCCGTTCCTCTCCTTTCCTTTGGGGAGCTTGCCTCCCAATTATATATTTCGTATGATGGATAGTACAGAAAATGGCAAAAGCGGGCGTGGGAGGAACACCCATACCACTGTGGTGTCAGGTGGTGTCAGGCCAGGCCACCCGCCGTCGTCATCCAGCAACTGCCAGGAGCTTGGGGTAGGCAACCTGGCCCCAGCTCTGGATATTGCAACAGGAAGAACACGACAGGTAGGCGACCTGGCCTGCGGTGTCTATATCACAAGAAAGGGTACGATATGAAGAAAGCCACTTAGTGGAGTGGCTATTGGCTACCAGGGCCGTTGAGAACCATACGGTTCTCCGGCCTGACGTCACCTATCCAGCCTGCGATGGGGACACCACAAGATGTAGAGAGTGAGAACCTCGCGCAAGCGAAAGTTCTCCTTGCCAAAATGAAGGTGGCTATTACTAGACAGTCCAAAGTAAACAACGCTATTAAGTAAGGGCTTCCAGAACTGGAGGACATCATAGACAGTCTCGAGATCACTTATAAATTTCGAACAAAGGTCAATAAGCGAGCGAGGACCTTCGCCCGAGTTTCTCAGAGCCCTGGGGCAAATTCTATAACTGATGCTGGCGCAATTAAGAGAATAGCCACAAGCCCGCCGCAGTTGCCTGAAGAGAGCCTCAAAAGACCGATGCAAGAGACGACGACGTCTCTTGCCACCACGTAGACGGAGTTCGAGAAGAAGAGAAAAAATAAAGATAAAACAGCGAAGAAGGCGGCGGAACATCCACAGCAAGAGAAAAAGAAGCCGAATAAATCGAAGGATAGGCCGAGAAATGAAACGAGGCCGGACGCGATCCTCCTGAAACTTCCGCAAGGTTAATCTTACACAGACATAGACGGAGCCATCCAACAGCGCTTCAAGACTAGCGCCGCAGAGGTAGATGTTAGATCGGTCCGGCAGACCATTACCGGAGGGGTTCTCCTCGAACTGAGATACCACTGCGCATATCAGGGCCTCATTCGCAAATACCCTAAGGAAAAGAAGTAGGAGAACGATCAGCATCACGGAACAGGTCCCTAGAGCTACGCTGGAGATACGGGACTGCGATTGCTGCGCATCGTTGGTTGAAGTCGAGGAGACCCTAAATAGGACCATGCCAGTCTACTCAGGGAAACTTGAAGATAGATTGATTAACCCCAACGCGAGACAACAATGCCTGGCCCTCGTCAAAATAGAAGAAGAAGCAGCTGCAAAGCTTTCAAAGTCCGGCCGAGTGCTGGTCGTCTTCGTCAGCTGCAGGGTCAGGTGAAGAACAGAAGTGAGGCGATGCTACCACTGTTTCGATTATGGTCACTATAACGCCTCGTGCAAAGGCCCAGATCGGAGATAATTTTGCTATTTCTCCGGCGAGCATAAGATCAAAAATTGCTAGATCAGCGAGGCTTCTTACTACCTGTGCAACCATAACGTTGATGTACCTAAGAAGCACCGGGCGGGATCAAGGTCCTGCAAAGCTTTCCAGGAGTCCCATGCAACAGCCAACAAGAAGAAACAAGGATGAGAGTACTTTAGGGCAATCTTAAAAGAAGCAGGGCGGCACACCACCATCTAACCCAGGTGAGACATAACTCCACGACATATTTCAGCGTATATCTCTCCCCGAACGTCCGGAAAGACGACTTCCAAACCAACCGGGACGATCTGGAAGACGCGTCCCGAGAAATTCAAGAGGATCTCATTGTGACTGGAGACCTCAATGCCAAAGCTCTCGAATGCGTGGAGACCAGGCCGGACTCCAGAGGAAAACGAATCATAGAGGTGGCGTCGTGACTACAGCTATCAGTATTCAACACAGGCTCGACACCAACCTTCCGAAGGCGGGAGTACAGAGTGACGATACCGGACGTACCTCTAACCAACGAACAACTTGTGGCAAGAGTCGCAGGCTGGCGGGAAATTGAGGATTATACCGGGAGCGAACATCAGTACATCCTATTCGATGTACACGATGGGTGGCCAGCCGTGATAAGAGTCGAACGACCTCCCACCGGTGGACCATTGCAAGAATGTATCGAGAGAGGATGTCCTCGATCATAGATGAAGGTTGGAGATACCATCAATTTGTTTCCGCGCGTCTATCGCCACCTGCACAAACAAGGATGATTACTGCAGTAACTATGCAGCTCATCCAAAAGGCTTGCGCGATAGCGGTGCCAAAAAAGAGAACAAAACGGCAGAGGCATCCTGTATACTGTTGGATGAGCGAGATCGCAGATCTTCGTAAGAAGTTCTTAAGGTTTTGCCGTTTAGCACAACGAGCGAAGGGACGCGACCTCGACGCTGCTCCAATGGTTGCAGAGTATCAAGCGGCCAAAAAGTCTTTGAAGAGGGCCATGAAGGTCAGTCAACGTCGGTGCTGGAAGGAGCTGTGCCAGAATGTCGATCGGGATCCGTGAGGATTAGGGTACCAGATCGTCACTCGAAAGCTGGGGACTCGTACGCAAGGGATCCCACAGGATGCGAGGTCGTTGGAATACATTGTGCATACTCTATTCCCCTCACACCCGAAGAGAGAAATTAGCAGGACTGCGCCTGGCATTATCGAAGCGCCACAATTTACAGAATAAGAGCCGCATTTTTTCACATTCTATGTGGAACAAGAAATCTCCAGGTCCTGACGGTCTTTCATCGTAAGTAATTAAAACCGTCGCGCAGAGTCACTCTGAGCTCTTGCTAAACATGTACAACATTTGCCTCAGGTGGAGCACATTCCCCGGCCCGTGGAAGAAAGCGAGGCTTGTGCTCATCAGCAAGGGTAATGGTCCAGCAGAGGCAGCTTTGTCAGACAGGCCTATTTCTATGCTCGATACGGCTGGCAAGCACCTGGAGAAGCTGCTTATGCCATGACTGCACGCAGCCGTGAGGGCATCGAGGGATCTTGTCGCCCGCCAGTATGGATTTCTATCCGGCCTGTCCACCAGCCACGCAGTCACGGCCGTCAAAATGACGGAACGAGGGATTCACCATTACAGCCCTTTGTGTCTGCTGGCCTCCTTAAACGTGAGAAATGCCTTCAAGTCCCACAGGTGGGACTTGGCATTTGAAGCGCTCGATCGTAACTTCAGTGTCCCGTAGTACCTACTCCGATTTCTCGGGGACTACTTGAACAAGTGCTGCCTAGAATACAATACAGGCAATTTTCCGAGTAGCTTAGAGTTGACATCGGGGACAGACCAGGGCTCCATACTGGGACCGGATATCTGAAATATTTTCTAGGACGGAATCCTTCGTATGGTAGTCCCTAAATGTGCTTTCATCGTTGGGTACGCAGATGACATTGCAGTTGTCATAATTGCAAGAGATATGGAGGGTGCACAGCTGCTGCTCTTCCAGGTCATACGCAGAATCATTTTCTTGATTGAAGACCACGGGCTATCCGTAGCAGTGCAGAAGCCAGAGATCGTGCTACTTACGATGAAGCACATCAACACCTTGCGCAGCTTCATCTTAGGAGACGCGGCGGTCCAGATTAAGTCGGCTGTCAAACACTTAGGTATAACGCTCGACAACAAGCTCAATTTCGGACAGCACATAATTAGAGAAACCGATAAGGCGGTAAAAGTAATAGCCTCGCTTGGTACACTCATGGCCAACGTCAACGTTCTTCGACCGTGCATGAGACGACTACTGAGGTGCGCTACTGAAGCAGTGTTGCTGTATGGCGCGGATGTCTGTGCCGAAGTACTGCGATACGAGACATACCGCAAGCGCATAGCGGTGGTACAGAAGAGGGTCGCTCTCCGAATTTCGTGCTCCTACTGCACAGTCTCTGAGCCCTCGGTGGTAGAGATTGCGGGGTTAATCCCAATCAATCTACTAGACCAGGGGGAGACAATTTGTCCACCAACAAATGCCCTTTCTAGGAAAGGAAGAGGCAACAAGGTTCGCCAGGTCTAGCAGTTTCAAGACCTGGTAAAGCAGATGGGAACGAGAGCCTAAGGGTAGTTGACCATCCGACTCATCAGTCTACTAGACAGCTGGCTAAACCGGGAGGCTGGGGAGATCGACTTATATCTCACCCATTTCTTGACAGGGCATGAACTCTTCTGCTCCTACCTTGCAGAAATGAGGAATGTAGCAGACGGCAACTGTCCCAATGGCGACTCGACCATCAACGACGCCTACCACACATTCTTCAAATATGCCCGTTGGAGCGACGAACGTCTCGCCTTGGAGCAAGACCTCGGAGTAATCTCTCCGGGAAACGTTGTCGAGAAAATGCTTCGAGTCCAGGAGAAGTGGAACGAGGTGGCATGGTATGACAGGAACATCTTGCAAAGGGAAAAGATGAAGATGTTCGGCCCATAGATGCGCCGCGAACGTTGCTCCAGTCTTCTGTCCCGTAGAACGGTAGAGTCCCGTATAGGGACCTGATGCAATGACGCCATCCCGAAGTAATTCCACTTGGCGGTTCCGGGATAGTTTTACTATGCCACTAGGTTGGATATGAGTTTACTCGGTAGTGCCTATTCCAACGATGAGCGCGACACTTCATGGACTTAATTGGGGGACCCAAAGTGTCCCTATGGCGGGTGGGGTCTCTGAGTTAGTGTCTACAGTTTGGTATTCTCAGACCATCAAAAGAAAAATTATTATTATGATTATTATTATTATTATTATTATTATTATTATTATAATTATTATTATTATTAGTATTAGTATTATTGTTATTATAATTATTATTATAATTATTATTATTATTATTACTATTATTAATACAGTTATAATTATCGTTATTATCGTCACTGTTATGAATACTATTATTATTGTCGTTATTAGTATCGTTATTAGTAGTTATTATCGTTATGATCGTGATTTTAATCGTATTTTCCTTATAAACATAATCTTCGTAATTATCGTTATTATCGTTATAATCATCGTTATTATTATATTTATTAACCTTATTATCGATACTATCCTTACTATTGTCGTTATTATAGTTATTAACGGTATTTTATTTATTACGGTTATAATTGTTATTATTTTTATTACCGTTATTATCGTTATCAACTTTATTACCGTTATTATCTTTATTATCGTTGTTAATATCGTTATAATCGTTATCATTTTTATTTTTACTATTATCGTTATTATTATTATCAATATTATTTTTTTTATCGTTAGTATTATTATTATCATTATAAATATTATTGTTATTGCATCTATTTCTATTATTATTATTATATTTATTATCGTTAATATCGTTATTATCGTTATTATCGTTATTATCGTTATTATTATCGTTATTATCGTTATTACAGTTATTATTATTAATATAGTTATTATTATCCTTGTTACCGTTATTAAAGTTATTATCGTAATTATCGATATTATGTTTATTATGTTTATTTCTTTTATTTTCGTTATTAATATTATTATTATTATTATCGTTATAATTTCCGCTGTAATTGTTACTACTATTTTTATCGTTATTAAAGTTATATTGGGTAAAATATTTATCATCCTTATTATCGTTATTTTATTATTATCGTTATCATTACAGTAATATACGTTATTTCCTATATTATCGAATAATCACTATTAACGTTATTATAGTTGCTATCGCTAATACTATTAATATCGCTAATACTATTAATAAATACAATAATATATTAATATTATAAATCTCTTTATTATCGTTATAATTATTGTTATCGTTAATAACGTTATTATCGTAATTACCATATTAAAGCTTTATCGTTATTATTATTATTATAATTATTATTATTATTCTAATTATTATTATTACTTTAGTTATTATTGTCGCAGTTACCGTTACTATTACTATTATCGTTCTTATTAGAGTTATTAACATTATATTCGTTAATATCTTTATTATCATTATTATTATTATTATCGTTTTTAAGATTACTATTATATTTTATAGTGTTATTATTATTATCGTTAATATTATCGAAATTAACGTTAATATCGTTAATTTTATTATTTTAATATTACTGTCATTAACTTTAATAACGTTACTGTTATCGTTGTTATCGTTATTATCGTTATTATTACCGTTATTATTTTTATGATTGTTATTATTATTATTATCGTTATTATTATTATTAACGTTATTGTTTTCTTTCTTAACATTATAATCGTTATTAATATTATTATTGTTATTATACTCTTTATTATCGTTACTATCGTTATTATGGTTATTATTATTATCGTCATTATAGTTATTATTGTTTTTATTGTAATTATCGTTGTTATCGTTATTTACATTATTATTATTATTACCGTTATTAGTATCGTTATTCTCCTTATTATTTTCACTATCGTTATTACAATCATTATTATCGTTATAATCGTTATTATTATTATTATTATCCTTATTATTATCGTTATTATCGTTTTTAACGTTATTATCGCTATTAACGTTATTATCGTTTTTTTCTTTGATATTATCTTATTGTAGTTATTATTATTTTTATCGTTATTAATTTCGTTATTATCGCTATTATGTCTATTATCTTTATTATTATCCTTATAATCGTTATTACCTATAATATTATCATTATTGCTATTTTTATTATTTTCGTAATTATTATTATCATAATTATTATTATTATTATTATTTTTATCATTATTAATGCCGCACTTAGTGCTACTATTATTATTAACATTATTATTAACGTTCGTTAAGGATATTATCGTTATTATATTTATTATTAGTGTTATAATCGTTATTATCGTTTTTATCTTTACTATTATCGTTATTAGTTTTATTATCGTTATTATCGTTATTATCGTAATTTTCTATATTATCGTTATTTTTGTTATTATCTTTATCTTTAATGCTTTTACCGTTATAATCGTTATTAACGTAATTATTATCTTTATTATCGTTATTATCCTAATTATCTTTATTATTATTGTTATTATAGTTATTTTTATTATTATCGTTATTACAGTTAATAACGTTATTATCGCCTTTATTATCGTCATATTATTCTTATCGTGTTTTTTGTCGCTTTTATAGTGACTATTACTCTTATTGTTATTGTTATCTATATTTCTATTATTATCATCATTATTACAATTATTATTATTTTTATTATTTCTATTATCTTTGATATTAAAGCTTTCTTTATTATCGTTATTTTTATTATTATCGTTATTATTATCGTTATTATCTTTATTTTCGTTATTATTTTTCTTATTATTTTATTTTCGTTGTTATGGTTACTATTATTATTATCGTTATTATTACTGTTGTTTTTATAATTATCGCTGTTATTGCTATTATTATTAATATTATATCTATCGATATTGTTATTGTTATTTTTATAATTATCGTTTTTATTATTATTACTATTATTATTATTATAATTATTATTATTATTATTATAAATATCGTCATTATTATCTTTATTAACTTCATGACCGTTATTATCCTCATCATTGTTATTATCGTTATTATCGTTATAATCCTTATTATTATCTATCTTATCGTTATTATTATCATTATTATCATTATTATCGTTATTATTATAACTATAATTATTATACTTTTTATTTTCGTTATTATTCTTACTATCGTTTTTATCTTTATTATTACCGTTATTGTCGTTATTACCGTTACTTCTGCTATTATGTTTATTTTTACTGCTATAATCGTTAATATCGTTATTATTGTTATTATTGAAATTATCGTTATTATCAATGTTAATATTATTATTATTATTATCGCTATTATTTTCGTTATTCTCGTTATTATTTTAACTATCGTTACTACAATCGTTATTATCGTTATAATCGTTATTATTATAATTATTATCGTTAATAACGCTATCGTGGCTACTATCCTTATTAGCTTTATTTTTATTTTTATTGCATTTATCGTTATTATCGTTATTAATATTGTTTTAAGGGTATTTTCTTTATTATCGTTATATTTATTATCATCGTTATTATTATCATAATTAAATTTATTACCGTTATTATCTCTATTATTGTCATTACCGTCATTATTATTATTATCGATATTATTATTGTTAATATCTATATAAATGTTTTTATTATTATTATCGTTATTAATATCTTTATTATGGTTATTTTATTTATTATCGTTATTATCGTTGTTGTCGTTGTTACCGTTAATAAAACTGCTGTAGTTATAAATATTATTATTACTATCATAACTACAGTTACTATTATTATCGTT
This sequence comes from Vespa crabro, assembly GCF_910589235.1. NCBI lineage: Eukaryota > Metazoa > Arthropoda > Insecta > Hymenoptera > Vespidae > Vespa > Vespa crabro. The sequence continues at coordinate 249,713 of NC_060970.1, read as the reverse complement.
ATTATATCGTTATTACAATCGTTATTATCGTTATTATTATAGTCGTTATTATTATTGTTATTATCGTTATTTTGACCGTATTATCATTACTATCGTTGTCATCGTTATCGACGTTATTATCGCTATTATCGATATTATCGTTATTTTCGTTAATTTTATTATTACCGTTATTATTATCATTATTATTATTATTATTTTTTTATTCTTTGTAACGTTATTAACGTAAATATCTCTTTTATCGTTATTATTGTTATTATTATTATTATTGGTATTATAAACTTTATTATCGTCTTAATCGTTATTATCATTAATATTATTATTTTCGATACTTGTATTATAATCATAGTTATTATAATCATCCTGAATATCATTTTTATTAAAGTTATTATCGTTATTATCGTTATAATCGTTCTTGCTATCGTTTTAATCTTTATAATCGTTATTATTTATATTATCGTTATTACCGTTATTATATTTATTATGTTCATTAACGCTACTATTATTGCTATTATCGTCCATATCGCTATTACGATTAATATCATTATTAACGGTATTCACGTTATTATCTTTATTATCGCTATTATCGTTATTGTTATTAGTATGGACATTATAATTATTATTATATTTATTTTTTTTAATTATCGCTATTTTTAACGTAATTACCTTTATTATTATAATTATCGATATTATTATCGTTATTATCGATGTAATCGTATTTATTATCTTTATTAAAGTAATTATTGTTATTAACGTTATTAAGGTTATTAGCGTTTCTATCATTATTTTTCTAGTTATTATCGTTATTATTATCGTTTTAATCGTTATTATCGTTATTATCGTTGTTATGGTAGTTACCTTAAATATTATTATTATAGTTATTAATATTATTATTATTAATTTTATAATAATTATTATTAATATTATTATTATTGTTATTATCGTTATTATCGTTATTATCTTCATAAGCGTTATTATTATTATTAATACCGTTAATAATCCTATTGTAGTTATCATATTTATTATCGTTATTCTTATTTATGTCGTGTTTATAATTATAATCGGTATTATCTTTATTATCTTTATTTATTATATTATCATTATTTTTATTATTATAAATTTAATTATTGTTATTAACGCTATTATTTTAGTAATACCGTTTTTTCGTTATTACCGGTATTATCCTTATTATTATCGTTATTCTCGTTATTATTATAATTATTATTATTATTGCTATTATCGTTATTATCGTAATATCGTTTCTGTTACCGTATCTTCGTTAGTATCTTTATTACTTCCGTAATTATCATTATTATTATTATTATTATATTATTATTATTATTATCATTATTACTTTCATTATCATTATTGTCATTACTATAGTTGTCTTGAATATTAACTTTATTGTCGTTATTAACATTATTATCGTTATTATCGCTTAATCGTTATTATCGTTTTAATCGTTATTATCTTTATTATTATTGTTATCTTTATATATATTATTATAGTAATTATTATTATCATTATTATTTTTACTATTATTATTATTTGCATTCTTATTTTTACAATTACCGCTAATATTATTATTATCGTTATTAATATCGTTGTTAACGTTATTATCGTTACTATCGTTAATATTAGCGTTATGAACGTCATTATCGTTATTATCGTTAATATTATCGTTATTAGCGTTATTGTCGTTATTATCGTTAATTACTTATTATCATTGTTATGTTTATTATCGTTATTTCTATTATTATCGTTAATATTATAATTATTATTATTTTTATTAATTTTATGATTATAGTTATAATTATAGCTATTATCATTATTATTATTTTTTATTATTGTCGATATTATTGTTATTATTATTTTTATTATTATTATCGTTATGTTCTTTATTATTGTTACTATCATTATTACCGTTATTATATCGTCTATTTCGCCCATTGTTCTTGCTGTCCACCTAAGACGTGAGTAATGCCTTCAATTCCGTCAGTTGGGACATGGCAATGGAAGCGCTCGAACGTAAATTCAGTGTCCCAGAGTACCTACTCCAAATTCTCGGGGACGGACTGAACGAGCGCTTCAAGAATACGATACTGGCGATGTTCCGAGAAGCTTGGAGTTGTCATTGGGGGCAGCCCATTGCTCCATACTGGTACCAGATATCTGGAATATTTCCTACGGCGGTATCCTACGTATGACAGTCCCTTATGGTGCTTTTCTTGTTGGGTACGCAAAGGACGTTGCAGTTATCATAACAACAAGAGACACGGACTATTATCAGCTGTTGCTCAACAAAGTCATGCGCAGAGTCATCTCCTGGATGGAAGAACACGGGCTATCTCTAGCAGCTCAGAAGACAGAGATCGTGCTACTTACGAAGAAGCGCATCAACACCTTGCGCATCTTCATCGTAGGAGACGCGGCAGTCCAGGCTAAAGTCGGCTATCAAATACTTAGGTAGAATGCTATACAAAAAGCTCAATTTTGGATGGCACATAATTAGGGCAGCAGACAAGGCGGAAAAAGTAGTAGCCTCGCTCGACACACTTATGTGTTGGCGAGCGCCCGTGCATAAAGCGACTAATGATTTGATGTGCCTAAGCAGTGATGCTGTAAGGCGCAAAAGTTTGGGCTGAGGCGCTGCGACACGAGAAATATCGCATACGCATTGCCGCGGTACAGAGGAGGGGCGCTTCCGAATCGCTTGCTTCTACAGCATGTTCTCTGAGCCCGCGATGCTAGTCGTCGCGGGGGTAATCCCGATCGATCTACTAGCCCAGGAGAGACAATTCGTTCACCAGCAAAGGCCCGTTTCGGAATAGGAGGAGGCATCAAGGCTCACCAGGTCTATCAGCATCGAGACCTGGCAAAGCAGATGGGAACAGGAGCCTAGGGGCAGATGGACGGCCCGACTCATCAGTCGGGTAGATAGCTGGCTCAACCGGGAGCGGGGGAGATAGACTTCTACATCACACAATTTTTGATAGAGCATGGACTGTTCTGCTCCTACCTCGGAAAAATGAGGAAGGTTGTAAATGACAACTGCCCCTATGGTGACTCTACCGTCGACGGCGCCTACTACATGTTCTTCAAATATGCCCGGAGGAGCGTCGAACGACTCACCTTGGAGCAAAACCTCGGAATAATCTCGCCAGACAACGTTGTCAAAAAAATGCTCCGAGTTCAGGGGGAGTGGAACAAAGTGGCTCGGTACATCAGGGCCATCGCTATTATCATTAATATCGATATTATCGTTATTATCCTTATTTTCGTTATTATTATTCTTGTCGTTCTAATCGTTACTATTATTATTATCGTTATTATTACCGTTATTTTTATAATTATCATTATTATTACTACTATTATTATTATTGTAACTATCGTTATTATTATCGTTATTATAATTATTATCGATATTATTATTATTACTATTATTATTATTATTATTACTTTTGTTACTATAATTATCGTTATTATTATCGTTATTATCGTTATTATCGCTATGTTTATTATAATCATTACTATTATCGTAATTAATTTTATTACAATTATTACCTTTATTATCGGTATTACCATTATTATTTTTAATATCGATATTATTATCGTTAATTTCGATATAACCGTTATTATTGTTATTATCGTTATCATTAAATTTATTATGGTTATTATCGCCATTAACTTTATTATCGTTATTATCGATGTTATCCGTAATAATATTATTATCGTTCCAAATATAATTATTATTATTACTATTGTTATTATTATCATTAATATCGTTATTATCGTTATTGTTTTTAATATCGTTATTATCGTTATTATCGTCATGATAATAATTATTACTGTTATGATGTTTATTATTACCGATGTAATCGTTTTTATCGCTTTTATTATGGTTGTTATCGTTATTATCGATATTATTATTATTATCGTCATTATCACTAATGTTATAGATATCTTTATTACCGTTTTTAACGTTATTATTTATTATATCGCTATTATTACCGTTATTATCGTCATGAACATTATTATCATTACTTTCGTTGTTATCGTTATTATCGTCATTATCATTACTATCGTTGTTATCGTTATTATCGTTATTATAGATATTGTTAGCATTATGATCGTTATTATCGTTTGAATCGTTATTATCATCTTTTTAAACTTCATAATCGTTATTATTATTATTCTCGTTATTATCACTATTATTATTATCGTTATAAAGTTATTGTCGTTATTATATATCTTATCGCTTCAATTATCACTATTATCGTCATTGTCGCTATTACCAAAAATATTGTTATTGCACATTTTTATTAGAAATCGTGGAGGTCCTAAAGAGGTCCCAGGCAGGCTGCGCGGGGTAACTCGAGGATAAAATGACGGACCCAACGCGAGACAACAAAGCCTGGCCCTCGTCAGAATAGATGAGGAAGCAGCAGCAAATATTTTAAAGGCCGACCGAATGCTGGTCGGCTTTGTCAGCTGCAGGGTCAGGCAAAGAGCGTAAGTGAAGCGATGTTACCGCTGTCTCGGCTGTGGTCACTATAACGCCTCGTGCAAGAGCCCCGATCGCTGTAAGTTTTCCTATTTCTGCGGTAGCACGGGGCACAAGATCAAAAACTGCAAGGTCAGCGAGCCTTCTTGCTTCTTGTGCTCAATAACGTTGATGAACTTAAGAAGCACCTGGCGGTATCAAGGGCTTGTAAATCTTTCCAGGAGACCATTGGAACAACCAACAAGAAGAAGAAAGGATGAGAGTACTTCATGGTAAACTCATTAGGAACAGGACGGAGCACCACCATCTCACCCAGCTCTGCTCTGAGAGCAAAGAAAATATTTTTCTAATCAGCTGACAGTTCCAGGACAGAGCGGGGATAGGATAGTATGCAAACGAATTGGTCTCCGCGCCCATCTGGATCCCAGATCCCCGACAAATACATGTGTCGGATCAAGGATCCAGACATGGTTACGTTTGGGTGAGACATAACTCGATGACTTATGTCTGCGTATATCTTACCCCGCACTGCAAGATTGACGACTTCCCGACAAAACTGGACGATCTGGAAGACGCGTTGCGGAAAATGCAAGGGGACCTCATTCTTACTAGAGACCTCAATGCCAAAGCTCTCGAATGCGTGGAGGCCTGGCCGGACTCAAGAGGAAGACGAATCATGGAGGTGGCGTCGAGACTACAGCTATCAGTATTCAACACATGCTCGACACCAACCTTCCAAAGGCCGGACTACAGAGAGACGATCACGGACGTCTCTCTAGCCAACGAACACCTTGTGGCAAGAGTCGCAGGCTGGCGGGTAATTGAGGTTCATACTCAGAGCGACCATAAGTACATCCTATTCGATGTACACGATAGGAGGCCAGGCGTGACAAGTGCAGAACCATCCCCCCGATGTAATATTGCAAGAATGGATCGAAAGAGGCTATTTTCGGTCATTTATGAAGGTTTGGAATCCCATTAAATTGCTTCCGCGAGTCTATCGCCACCTGCACAAGCCAGGATGATTACTGCAGCAACTGCTCATCCAAAAGGCTTGCGCGAAAGTGGTGCCAAGAAGAGCACGAAACGGCAAAGGCGTCCTGCATACTGGTGGTAGAACGAGATCGTAGATCTTCGTAAGAGGTTCTTAAGGCTTCGCCGTTTGGCACTACGAGCGAAGTGACGTGACCTCGAGGTTGCTCTCTTGCCTGCAGAGTATTAAGCGGCCAAAAAAGTTTTGAAGAGGACCATCAAGCTCAGTCAACGATGATGCTGGAAGGAGCTGTGCCTAGATGTGGAGAAGAATCCGTGGGGATTAGTGTACCAGATGGTCACTTGCAAGCTGGGGAATCGAACGCAAGGAATCCCTCAGGACGAGAGGACGTTGGTATACATGGTGCATACACTATTCCCCTCACAGCCGAAGAGAGCGATTAGCAAGGCTGCGCCTGGCATAACCGAGGCTCCATAGTTTACGGAGGGGAGCTACTCCTGGCAGTATCTTCCATGCAGAACGAGAGAGCTCCAGGACCAGACGGCCTTCCAGCAGAAGTAATGAAAGCCGTCGCGCAGAGTCACCCTTGCTAACCATGTATAATATGTACCTCAGGGTAGACATCTTCCCCGCTCTGTGTAAGAAAGCGATGCTTATGCTCATTAACAAGGGCAAGAGTCCAGCAAATGCCTCTTCGTCATATTTTTATATCTATATTTATCTGTCTCTATTTATGCTGGATACGTCTGGCAACCTCCTGGAGAAGCTTTATATGCCACGGCTGCTTGCTGCCGTGAGGGCAGTGGGCGATCTTGCTGCACGCCAGTATGGATTTTGTTCCGACCACTCCACCATCCACGCAGTCCAGGAAGTTGTCACGGCCGCAGAAATGACGGAGCGATAGAATCAACATATTCGACCTATGTGCCTGCTGGTTAACTTAGACATGGATAACTTAGACATGAGAAATGCCTTCAACTCCGTCAGGTGGGATTTGGCAATGAAAGCGCTCGAACGTAATTTCAACTATCCGGGGTACCTACTCCGAATTCTCGGGGATTATCTGATCGGGCGCCTCCTATATAGTTATCGCTACTATTATTAATATCATTATTAATATCATTGATATCTTTGTTATCGTTATTATCGTTAGTACTATAGTTATTATCGTTATTATCGCTTTAATCGTTATTGTTATCGTTTTAATCGTTATAAACGTTATTATTATTATTATCGTTATTATCACTATTAATATTATTATCGATATTACCGTTAAAATCTTTTTTATATATATTTTCTCTTCTATAATCGCTATTATCGTCAATATCGCTATTACCATTAATATCGTTATTAACGTTATTATCGTGAATATCGTCTTTCTCGTTAATATCGTTATTATTATTATTATTATAGTTATTAGTATTATTATTATTATCTTATTTTTTTTTGAATATCGCTATTATTATCGTTATTATTGTTATTATTATAATTATCGATACTATTATCGATAATATTGATATAATCGTTATTATTATCTTTATTAAAGATATAATCGTTACAAACGTTATTAAAATTATTAGCGTTATTATCATTATTTTCCTAGTTATTATCGTTATTATTATCGTAATAATTGTTACTATCGTTATTATTATTATAATCGTTATTATTATCGTTAGTATCGTTATTTTCGTTGTTATCGTCATATGCGTTATTATTATAATTATTGCCGTTAATAACTCTGCTGTATTTATTATCCTTATTATCGTTATTTTTATTTTTATCGTTATTATCATTATAATCGGTATTATCAATATTATCTTTATTTACTGTATTATCATTATTTTTATTATTATGAATGTGATTACCGTTATTATTATTGAAGTAATTATTCGAGTAATACCGCAATATCGTTATTATCGCTATTATCATTATTGTTATCATTATTTTCGTTATTAATATTATTATTATTATTATTGTTTGTTGTCGTTATTATCGTTATTATCATTATTGTCGTTGCTGTTACCGTTATTTTCATTATTATCGATATTACTTCCGTTCTTATCGTTATTATTATTATTATTATTGTTAATATCGTTACTTTCGCTATTACTATCGTTATGATCGTAATTATTATTATTTTTGTTATAATTATGTTTATTATCTACATTATCATTATTATCATTACTATCATTGTAATCGTTGTTATCTTTATTATCGTTATTATCGTTATTTTTGTTAACATCTTTACTATTATCGTCATTACCGATATTATCGTTATTATCGTTATTATTACCGTTATTATCGATACATTCGTTACTCCTATTATTATTATTATATTTATAATCGTTATTATTATTATTATAATCGTTATTAACGCTAATTTAGTTATTTCCCTTTTTTCCATTAATTTTATTTTTATTGTTATTATCGTTATTATAGTTATTTTCTTTATTATCGTTATTTCAATTATTATCGTTACTATTATTATTATTATTATTATAATCCTTATTATCGTTATTATCGTTATTATTATTATTATTATCGCTATTATCGTTATTATCGTTATTATCGCTATTAATATCGTTATAATAATTATTATTGTTATTTTTTTTATTATTATCGTTATTATCGTCAATGTCATTATTTTAATTAATATCATTGTTATCGTTATTAACGTTGTTTTTATTATTATCGTTATTATTATCGTTTTTAGTATCGTTGTTAACTTTATTACTGTTTTCATCGTTTTATCGTTATTATCCTTATTTTAATAATTATCGCTATTATTATCGTAATTTATGTTATAACCATTATTATCGTTGTTATTATTATTATGATTATTATTATCTTTATTAAAATTATTAACGTTATTAACATTATTATTGTTAACGTGGTGTTTATCATTATATTTGTAGCCTTTGTCGTTATTATTATGGATATTACCGTTATTATCGTAATTATTATTATCATTGCAATTATCGTTAATATCGTTATTAACAATATTAATATTATTGTTATTATTATTAACGTTATTAACATTATAGCTGTTTTAAATGTTATTTTTGTTATTTTCTTTATTTCTATTATTAACGTTAATATAATCGTAATTTAAGTTATTTTCCATTTTTATCGTTAGTACCGTTATAAACGTTATTATTAGTATCGCTACTGTCACTATTATCGTAGGTGTTATAATTATCGTTATTAATATTAATATTATTATCATTATTTTTTATAATAATCGTTATTCTTGTCGTCATTATCGTTATTATGGTTATTATCGCTATTATCGTTATTATTATTATTATTGTTATCATTCCCTTTATTATGCTTATATACGTTATTATGGTTATTATTGTTATTATTGTTATTATCGTTAATACAGTTTTCAACGTTTATATCATTATTATCGTTAGTTTTATTATTATCTTCACTAATATCGTAATTATTGTTATTAACATAATTATCGCTATTATCGTTATTATCGTTATTTTGTTCATTTTTGTTCTTGTTAATATTATTTCTGTTATTATAGTATTTAGCCTTATTACCGTATTTATGGTTAATATCTATATAAACGTTATTACTGATATTATCGCAATTATTATTATTATTATTATTATTATTATTATTATTATTAATATTAAGGTTAATATTATCGTTTTTACTATCGTTATTACCGTTGTTATTGTTATACTTGCAATTACCGTTATTATACTTATTAACGTTATTATTATTATTATCGTTATTATTATCGTTTTTATTATCGTTATTAACATTATTAATATTTTCATCGTTTTATCGTTATTATCGTTATGTTTATTCTTATCACTATTATTATCGTAATTAATGTTATAAACATTATTTTCGTTATTAACGTTATTATCGTTATTATGATTATTGTCTATATTATTATCGTTAATGTCGATATAATCGTTATTATTATTATTTTTTTATCGTTATTTAGGTAATAATAGTAATTATCGTTATTATTGTTATTTTCGTTATTATTGCAATTATCGCTAGTATCGTTATTAACATTACAATTATTATTATCTTTATTATTATCGTTATTAACGTTTTTAATGTTTTCATTATTATTATCGTTATTTTCGCTATCTTCATTTTTATCGTTAATATTATCGTATTTTTAATTATTATTATCGTTAATAACGTTACATATGATGTTACTGTTATTGAAGTTATTATTAATTTTATTATCTTGCGGATCTTTATTATTTTATTCAATAGCGTTACTATCTTTATTATCGTTATTAACTTTATTATCGTTATTTTTTTATTATTTGTATTTCCGATTTTATTATTATTTTTATTATTATGAATATTATGTTTAATATCGTTACTATCATTGTTATTGTGATTAACGTTATTATCATTATTATCGCTCTTGTCTTTATTTCCGTTATTAATAATATTATCATTATTGTTACATTTATTATAGTTATTATTATTATTATCGTAATTATTATCGTTGTTATCGTTACTATTATTATTATTGTAATTATTTTTATTATACTCCTTATTAACGTTACTATCATCATTATCGTTATTATTGTTATCATTGTAATTATCGTTAGTATCGTTATTAACATTATTATTATTATTATCGTTATTATTAACGTTATTAATGTTTTCATTGATATTTTCATTATCTTCGCTATTTTTATTTTTATTGTTATTATTATCGTAATTAACGTTATTACTGTTTTTATCATTATTATTATCGTTAGAACCATTACTTTCGTTGTTATTATTATTAAAGTTATTATAATCTTTATTATCTTGCGGATCGTTATTATCCATATTATAGTTATTATCGTTATTATTATTTTCCATAGCGTTATTATCGCTATTAACATTATTATCGTTATAATCGTTATTAACTTTATTTTCATTATTGTCGTTATTTCCGATTTTATTATTATTATCTTTATTATTATAAATATTGTGGTTATTATCGTTACTATCATTGTTACAGTCATTAACGTTATTATCATTTTTATCGTTCTTGTCGGTTATTAATATTATTGTCATTATTATTACCTTTATTATAGTTATTTTCATTATTATCGTTGTTAACGTATTATCCTAATTATCTTAGTTATTGTTATGATCGTTATTATGAATATTATCCTTATTATTATTCGTTGTTATCGATATTATTATAATTATTGTAATTCTTTTTAATCGTTTTTTAATTCTTTATAATCGTTATTTTTATTATTACGGTTAATATCTTTGTTATTATCCTTATAATCGTTATTATCGTTATTATTATCGTTATTATCGTTATAACCGTAATTATGTTTATTATTATCTTTATAATCGTTATTATCGTTTTTATTATCGTTGTTATCGTTACTATCGTTGATATTATTATTGTCGTTATTATCACTATTGCTATTGTTATCGGTATTACCTTTATTATCGTTATTATATATAATGTTGTTATTAATACCGTTATTATCGTCATAAACGAAAATAGCATTTCTTTCGTTCGTATCGTTATTAATGTTATTATCGCTATTATCGATATTATCATTATTATCGTTATTTTCATTATTATCGTTATTTATATTGTTTTCGTTATTATCGTTTTTATCGTTGTTATTATCGTCAATATCGTTATTATCGTTATTATCGGTTGTATCATTATTTCCGATCTTATTATTATTATCTTTATAATTATCAATATTACCTTTATAATCGTTATTATCGTTGAAATCGTCATTAACGTTATTATCATTATTTCGTTTTTGTCATCATTTCCTTTATTATTATTATTATCGTTATTATTAATCTTATTATCGTAATTATTATTATTAGCTTCATTTTAGTCATTATAATTACTAACGATGTTTTCGTTATTATCGTTATTATCGATTTAATCGTTATTATCTTTGTTATTATCATTATCGTTATATTTTTTATTACCGTATTTATTTTTATCTTTATTATTCTTATTATTATTATTATTATCATTATTATCGTTATTATTAGTATGGTTATTATCGTTATTATCGTTATTATTATTATTATTATTATTATCGATATCATCGATACAATTGTTAGTATTATTATTACTGCTATCGTTATTATCATTAATATTATTATCGTTATTATCTTTGGTATCGTTACTATCGATATTATCATCATTATTATCGTTATTATCGTTATTATCGTCATTATTGTTGTTATAGTTATTATTATTAATATTATTATTATCGTTATTACCGCTGTTATGTTTTTTTATTATTATCGTTATTATACTATGCTTCTATTATTATTATTATCGATATTATCGTGATTATAACTATTATTATTATTATCATAATCATTCTTTTCCTTATTATATTAAATTTTGTTTTTATTATTACTTTTATTATCTTTATTAACGTGACTATTGTTATTAATATTTTCGTTATTATCTTTTTTCCTTTTATTATTATTATTATTCTTACTATTATTATTATTATTATCTATATAATAGTTATTATCATTGTTATAGTTATTATATTTATTATTATTATCTTTTTTTTCGATATTATCCTTATTATTTTTATTGTTATAATAGTTAATATCGTTATTATCGTTGTTATCCTTATTATATTTATTATTATTACCTTTATTTCCATTATTATCCTTATTATTGTTTTCGTTATTATATTATTATCGTTATTACTGTTATTATGTAATTATTAATATCGATATTATCGATTTATCATTATTATCGTTCATATTGTTTTTATTATTATCGTTATTATAGTTATTATTATTGTAATTATTATCATTATTATCGCTATTATTGTTATTATCAATATTATTATTATTATTATTATCGTTATTATCGATAATATTTTCGTTATTATCGTTATTATCGTCATTAGCGTTTTCAATGATATTATTATTTTTACCGCTATTTTTTTTATTATTATTGATATTATTATTGTTTTTATCGTTGATATTGTAATTATTAATACCGATATTATGTATATTATCATTATTATTTTTATAATTGTTTTCTTTATAATCAATATTATTGTTACTATAGATATTATCGTCATTATTATCGTTATTATTGTGATTATCCTCATTATCGTTATTATTGTTAAAAATATTATTATCGAATTATCGTTATTATTGTTAATAATATTATTATTAATATCGTTATTAACTTTATTATTTTGATTAGTGTTATTATTACAACTATTATTTTCGTTATTTTCATTACTATCATTATTATTATTATTATTATTATTATTATTATTATTATTATTATTATTATTATTATGATTATGGGTATTATCTCTGTTATCGATATTATTATTATTATTATCTTCCTTACTATTGTTATTATTGATATTATTATTATTATTTTTATTATTATCATTATTAGCGTTATTATTGTTATTATTATTATTATTTTTATTTATATCTTTATTATTAGTATTATTGCTATTATTGAAATTATCTTTATTATTGTTATTATTATTATTACTTTTATTATTATATTTATTATCTTTATTATTATTATTAAACTTATTATTGATATTATTATTGTCGTTATTACGATTTTTTTGTTTTGAACGTTATTACCGTTATTTTATTTAGGTAATTACCGTAATTATTGTTGATATTATTGTTTTGATTATCATTATTATCATTATTAACGTTATAATTGACATTAGTGCTTTTATTACTACTATTATTATCGTAAGTATCGTTATTGTCGATTGTATTAATATTATTATTATTATTATTATCGCTATTAACGTTATTATTGTTATTATAGTTAAGAATAATATTATTATTTTCGTTAATATCGTCCTTCACGTTAATATTGTTATTATTATTACCGTTATTATCGTTTTTATCGTTATTATTGTTATAATTATTATCGATATTATCGTAATTATCGTTTTTATTATTATTACTATATCTGTTATTATCGTTAATATTGTTATTATTATTATCGATATGCTCGTTATTATCGTTGTTATTATAATTGTTATTATCTCAATTATCATTATAATCTTTTATATCTTTATTATTGTAATTATTGGAATTATTACTACCATTATTATCATTATTTTCGTTGTAATCATTAATATTATTATTATTATTATTATTATTATTATTATTATTATTATTATTATTATTATTACTATTATTATTATTATTATTAATATTATTATTATTATTATTATTATTATTATTATTACTGTCCTTATTATCGTTATAATCGCTATTATCGTTATTATTGATATTATTGTTATTATTATTACCGTTATTATCGTTATTTTCGATAATATCGTTATTATCTTTATTATTATTATTTTATTCCCGCTATTTTTGTTATTATCGTTATTACTATTACTACTTCTGTCGCCTTTATCGTTAATACCATATCTTTATTATATTTATTATAGTTATTAATGTCGTTATTATAATTATTATTATCTATATTATGGTTATTATCGTTATTATTTTTAATATTGTTATTAATACTATTACTATTATCATTATTATCGTTATTATTATTAATATTATTATTATTATTATGATTGTCGTCATTATCTTTATTATCGATATTATTATTATTATTATTATTATTATTATTATTATTATTATTGTCGTTATTATCGTTATTATCGTTATTACTGTTATTATTATTATTATTATTGTCGATATTTCCGTTATTATCGCCATTATGGTTATTATCGTTATTATAGTTATTATCGATATTATTTTTATTATTATTATTGTCTTTATTATAGTTATTATAGATATCGTTATTATTTTTATAATGTTATTATAACTATTATTATTATCGTTATTATCGTAATTGTCATTATTATTATTACTAGTATTCTTACTATAATTATTATTGATTTTACCGTTATTATCGTTATTTTCGATATTGTTATTATTATTACTTCCATTATAATCGTTATTATCGTTATTATTAATAATATTATATCATTATTATCTTTATTAGCGTTATCAATCTTTTTATAAATTCCGTTATTATCGTTATTATCATTATTAACGTTATGAATGTTATTATTATTATCTATATTATCGTTATTATTTTTATTTTTAATATCGTTATTATCGTTATTATTACTATAATTATGATAATTATTATCGTTTATAAATTATTATAATTATTAACTTTAATATTGTCAATATTATCGTTAATATCGTTATTGTTTTTATTGCTATTATCTTTATTATCGTTATTATTATTAACGATATTATCGTTATTATCGTTATTACTGTTATTATTGTTTTTATTATTATTGGTATTATTGTCAATATTGATGACATTATAATCGATATTATTGTAAATATTGTTATTATTATTATCGATGGTACTATCATATTATCATTATAATTGTTATTATTACTATCGTTGTCATTGTGATTAATCTTATTTTCGTTATTATTATTAATATTGTTATTATCGTTGTTATCATTATTATTGTTATTAATATTAAAGTTATTGACTTTATTATTATTACTATAGTTCTCATTATTATTGATACTAACGTTATTATTGTTATTATTATTGTAATTATTATTGTTATTAGCATTAATATCGTTGTTATCTTTAATATCTTTATTATTTTTATTATTATTATTATTATTTTCACCATTATCGTAATTTTCGTTACTATCAATATTATTATTATTACTGTAATAGTTATTATCGTAATATATTTATCTTTATTATGGTTATTATTGTTAATATCGTTCATATCGATACTATCTTTATTATAATATTATTATTATTATAATAGTTGTTATCGTTATTATCCTTGTTTACATTATTATTAATATTACTATTATCGTCTTTTTGTAGTTATCGTTATTATTCTTATTATTATTACTATTGTCGTTATTATCGTTATTACCGTTAATCTCTTTCTTATCGTTATTATCGTACATAATACAATTTTTATTATCATTATTATCGTTATTATCGTTTTTGTTGTTATTATTAATATCGTTTTTATCTTTTTATCTTCATTATCGTTCTT
This sequence comes from Vespa crabro, assembly GCF_910589235.1. Taxonomy (NCBI): domain Eukaryota; kingdom Metazoa; phylum Arthropoda; class Insecta; order Hymenoptera; family Vespidae; genus Vespa; species Vespa crabro. Next base: position 234,154 of record NC_060970.1, on the reverse strand, counting down.
ATTATTATTACTATTATCGTTATAATCGTTATTGTTATAAATCGTATAATCGTTATTATCGTTATTATTAATATTATTTTTATCGTTATTGTCGTTGTTATCGTTATTATTATTATTATTATTATTATTATTATTATTATTATTATCCTTAATATCGTTATTATTATTACTACTATTATCGTTACTATCGTTCTTATTATAATCGGTATTATTGTAATTATCGTTATTATCGTTATTGTCGATATTGTTATTACTATTATTACCGTTATAAACCGTTATTATCGTCATTATTATTAATTTTTTCGTTATCATCGATATCATCGTTAATATTGTTAATATTATTATCGATATTATGATTAAATTTGTTAATATTATTATCGATATTATCGACTTTATCGTATATATTATTATCATTCTTAACGTTATTATTGTTATTATTGTTATCAATATTGTATTTATTGTAGTTTTTATCGTTATTATTGATATCGTTATTATCGTTATTAACGTTATTATTGTTATTTTGTAACGATTACTATTAACATTATCGTTTATATCGTAATTACCGTTATTATAATTACTATTATTATTATTTCCATTACCATTATTATCGCTAAAATCGTTATTTGTATTATTGTTAAAGACATTTTATCTTTTTTAATATTATTACTTTTATCACTACTACAATTATTATCGTTATTATCTTTATTATAATTATTATTCTTAATATTGTTATATTTATCTCTATTATTAACGTTATTATCGTTATTGTTGTTATTATTATAGTTATTATTATCGGTAATATCGTTAATATTGTTATTATTATTATCGTCATCATCGTAATTATCGTTATTATGGTCATTATGAATAAAATTATTACCATTATTATCGTTATTATCGTTATTATTGTTATTACGTATATTATTATTATTATAGTTATTATCATTATTATTTCTATTATTATTATCAATATTAATGTAAATATCGTTATTAATTTTATTATTATTATAGTTATTATCGTTATTACCGTTATTTTTATTATTATTATTATCGTCATTATCGTCATTATTTTTACTATTGATAATATTATTACCACTATCGTTATTATCGTTATTATTATTATTATTATTATTATCGGTATTATCTTTATAAACGTTTTTATTATTATCGTTCATATCGTTACTATCGTTATTATCATTATTATAGTTATTATCGTTATTATCGTTAATATTGTTATAATTATTATCGTTACTATCGTTAATATCTTTTTTATCTTAACTATAATAATTATTACTATCGCTATTATGGCAGCTTTTGATTTTATCATCGTTTATATGGTTAATATATTCATTATCGTTATTATTATTACTATTGATATTATGAAACTATTATTATCGTTATTATCGTTTTTAACGTTATTAGTGTTATAATTGTTATTATTACTACTATTGTTATCGTTATTATCGTTATTATCGTTATTATCATTATTATTGTTATCATTATTTATCTTAATATCGTTAATAGGATTATAATTGTTATTATCGCTATTATCGGTATTATAATTGTTATCGTTATTATCGTTATTATTGTTATTATTATTGTCAATATTATCGTTAAAATCGTTGTTATCTTTATTATTAATACTATTATTATGGTTATTATCCTAATTATCCTTATTATTATTATCATCGCTATTATCGGTATTATCGTTATTAGTGTTATTATTATTATTGTTATAATTTTTATATATATTATCGTTAATAATGTTATTATTATTATCGATATTATCGTTAATATAGTTAATATTATTATCGATAATATCATTAATATTGTTAATACTATTGTCGATATTATCGACATTATCGTATTTATAATTATCCTTATTATTGTTATTATTGTTATTGATGTTATTAATAATATTATTATTATCGTTATTATCGATATTATAGATATTATTATTATTATTATTATTATTTTAATTATTGTCGTTATTATCTTTATTATTGTTATTATTATTATTATTATAATCGTTATTATCGTTTTAATTATTATTAGTATTATTATTATTGTCGTTATTATCATTAATATCGTTATTATCGTTATTATTGTTATTATTATTATCCTTATTTCCTATATTATCATTATTATCTTTATTATTACAATTATTATTATTGTTATTACCATTATTATCGTTATAATCTTTATTTCCCCTTATTATTATTAGTTTTATTGTCGTTTATATCGTTATTATAGTTATTATCGTTGATATAGTTATTATCCTTATTATTATTACTATTTTCTAAATTATCGTTAATTGTGTAGTTATTACTATCGACATTATAGTTATCCTTAGTATTATTAACGTTAACATCGTTATTATCGTAATTATCGTTATTACCATAATAGTTATTATCGTTAATATCGTTGTTATATTTATTATTATTATTATTTTTATCGTAAATGTCGTTATTATCGTCATTATTATTACTAATATTATCGTTTTTATCGTTAATTTTTATTATAATCGTTATTATCCCAATTATCGTTATTATCGTTATTATCGTTATTATCGTTATTATCGTCAGTACCGTTATTATTTTATTAATATTATTGTTATTATTATCATTATTATTGTTATTATTTTTATTATTGTTATTATCATTATGAATATCATCGATATTTTCGTATATATTATTGTTGTTGCTACCGTTATTAGTGTCATTATAGATATTATGACTATTATTATTAGCGTTCTTTTCGTTATTATTGATATTATTATTATTATTATTCGTATTATTATTGTCATTATTACCTTTATTATTGTTATTATTATTATTATTATTATTATTATTTTTTCCGTTATTATCTTTATTATTGTTATTATTATCAGTATTAATATCTTAATTAATGTTATTATCGTTTTCATTATTATTACTATAATTATTATTATTGTTATTATCGTTTTTATCAATATTTTTAAAATTATTATTGTCTTTATTATCGTTATTTTCGTTATTAACGTCATTATTGTTACTATCGATATAATTATTACTTCTATCGTTATTATCGTTATTTTTATTATCCTTATTATTGTTATTATCGTTATTACTGTTATTACTTTATTTGTTACTATCATTATTATTGCAAACATTGTCAATATTGTTATTATTACTACTATTAAAATAATTATCGTTCTTAACGTTATTAATGTTAAAATTATTAACATTATTATCGTTATAATCATTACATTCGTTATTATTGTTATCATCTTTATTATTAGTATTATTATTATTGTAACTATCTTTATTATCGGTATTATCGTTATTATTGTTCTAATCTTTATTATAGTTACTATTATTATTATCGTTATTATTCTCATTATCGATTTTGTTATAATCCTTATAATCGTTATTATCTTTATTATCGTTAATATTGTTATTATAATTATCGTTGTCATCGTTATTAACCTTATTTTCTAATTTATTATTAATATTTTTATCACTATTGTCGTTGTTATCGTTATTTTTGTTAATAATAATATTATTATTGTTATTGTTATTATAATTTTATCGTTATTATCCTTATTATTATTATCACTATTATATAAATTATCGTTATTATTAAAATTTTTATTTTCATCACTATCGTTATTATTGTTATATTTATAATTATTTTTATTAATATCGTTATTATCGTTATTATCGTTACTATTATTATCGCTATTATCGTTAATTTCGTTATTATTGTTATTATTATTATTATTATTATCGTTATTATCGTTAGTATTGTTATTAATATTAACGATATTATTAATATAATCGTTAATAATATAATCGTTATTTTCGTTATTAAAGTTATTATCGTTATTTTTTTTATTATTTCTACAATTATTATCGTTATTATCGTAATTATCTTTATTATTAATATTATTATTTTCGTTGTTATCATAATCGGCGTTATTAATTTTATTGTTTTTATCGATATTAATAGCATTGTTATTATAGTTACTATCCTTATTATCGTTATTATCGTTATTATTAATAATATAACAGTTATTATCGATTTTATCGTTGTTATTTTTATTATTATTATCGATATTATCGTTATTGTCACTTTTATTATTACTATTATCGTTATTATGGTTAATAATGTTATTATTATTATCGTTATTAACGTTATTATTATTATAAATGTTGTGTTATTATCGTTATTATTGTTATTATTGTATGATTAATATTATTATCGATATTATCGTTATTGTCGTAATTTTCGTTATTATCTTTATTATTAACACTATTATTATTATTATTATTATTATTATTATTATTATTATTATTATTATTATCTTTATTCGTTATTATCGTTATTATCTTTATAATTGTTATTACTAATATCGGTATTATAGATATTATAGTTATTATTGTTGTTATTATTACTATATTTATCGTAATTATTGTTCTTATTCTTATTATTATTATAATATTAATCTTTATTATTATCATCGGTATTATCGTTCGTACCGTTATTCTCTTTATTACCGTTATTACCGTACTGAATATAATTTTTATTGTCTTTATTAACGTTATTATTGTTATTATTAATATCGCTATTGTCGATTTTATTGTTATTATTTTATTTGATGTTAACGTTCTTAGCGATATTATCGATATTATTGTTATTATTATTATATATATTTTCGTCAATATCTTTATTATCGTTATTATCGTTATAATTATTATTATTATTTTTGTTATTATTGTTATTATCGTTATTTTCGCTATTATCGTTATAATTTTTATTATTATTATCGCTATTGTCGTTCTAATCGTTATTGACCTTATTATTATTACCCTTATTATCGAATTTATCTTTACTCTTATTACTATTAATATTGTTATTATCATTATTATCCCAATTATCAATATTATTATTGTTATTATTATTATTAATATCGTTATTAATATTTTTATTATTATCGTCATTATCGATATCAACGATTTTATTATTATTATCACTATTGTTATTATTATGATTATTATTATGCGTCATTATCGTTATTATCGTCATTAATATTATTATTATTATAATCGTTATTGTCGTTATTATCGTCATTTTCGTTATTATAGTTATTATCGTTTTTATTATTATTATTACTATCGTTATTATCATTTTTATTATTATCGATATTACCGTTAACTTCAATATTAATAATTTTATAATTTTCGTTATTTACGTTAGTATCGTTATTTTCGTTATTATCGTTATAAGTGTTGTTATTATTATCGTTATTGTCGATAATATCGTTATTGTTGTTATTATTGTTATTATTGTTACAATTATTATCTAAATTATCGTAATTATCTTTCTTATTGTTATTATTACTATATATAATTATCGTTTTTATTTTTTTTATTGTTATTATTATTATCGTCCTCATCCTTATTAACCTTATTATCGACATATTATTATTATTATTATCGTTATTATCGCTGCTATCGATAATATTTTTAATATTAATATCGTTATTATTGTTATTATCGTCATTATTGTTATTATATTTATCGCAATTATCGCTATTATTGTTATTATTATTAATATATTTATCGTTATTATTATCATTATTATTATTGTTATTATTGTTATTATTGTTACTATTAGTATCATTATTATATTTACTATAGTTATAAATGTTCTTATTATAATTATTATTATCATTATGATCGTTAATATTGTTAACATTATTATTGATATTATCTTGAGTATTGTTATAATTATTGACGATAATATCTTTAATATCGTTATTATTATTATTATTATTATTATTATTATTATAAACGTTATTATCGTTATTATCTTTAATATGATTATTATTATTAACGTTATTATCGTTATTGTCATTAATATGTATATCATCATTATTATCGTTATTATCGTCATTATTGTTATTAATATTATAATTGTCACCGTGATTATACTTACTTTCGTTATTATTATTATTATAAATTAATGTTGTTATCGTTGTTACGTTACGATTGTTATTACTATTATCGTTAATATCGTTATTATTGTTTTTTTTATTATCATTATTATCGTACTTATGCTACTATTATTATAATTTTATCGTTATTATCATTATTATAGTTTTTATCGTTATTCTTGTTATCGTCATTACAGTTACTATCGTTAATATTGTTATGATTATTATAGTTATTATTATTATTATTATTATGGTTATTATCTTTATTACCTTTAATAATGATATTATTGTTATTGTTACTTGTATTATTAACGTTATTATATTTATTTTCGTTATTAATATTATTATTATTATTATCGTTATTATCGCTATTATTAATGTTATTATTATAGTTATTATCTTTATTATCGCTATTATAGTTATTATTATTTTTATTATACATATCGTTATTTTTATTATAAATATCAATATTTATTTTATTATTATTACTGATGTTATCGTTATTATCCTTAATATCGATATTAATATTATTATAATTATCTTCCATACCATTACCGTCGTTATTATTGCTATTAATACGATTGTTATTATTGTAATTATTATTACCAGTTATTACCGTTCTTATCGTCATCATTTTTATCATTTTTATTGTTATTATCGTTTTTATAGTTATTATTTTTATTATTGTTATAGTTATTATCACTATTTTCGTTATTTTCGTTGTTATTGTTATTATTATTATCGTTATAATCATGATTATCGTAATTAATGTTATTATTATAATCGTTATTATCGTTATTATGGTTATAATCATTAGTATTATTATCGTTTGTATTATTATTATCGTTATTATAGTTATTATTATAATAATTATTATCGTTACTCTCATTATCTATATAATAAATATAATCGTTAATTTTGTAAATATTATTATTGTTATTATCCTTATTATTGTTATTATTATTATTATTATTATTGTTAATATTATAATTATTATCGTTATTATCTTTATTGATTTTATTATTATTATCGTAATTATCGTTAATAGCGTTATAAGCAATATTATTATTGTTATTATTTTTATCGTTTTTATCAAAATTATTGTTACTATTATTATCGTTTTTGAAGTTAATAACGTCATTATCATTATTATTCCTAGTATTATTATTGTCATTATCGTTATTATCTTTATTATCGTTATTATCGCTATTATCGTTATTATTGATATTATAGCTATTACTATTATTAATATTACTGTTATTATCGTTACTATCGTTATTATGATTATCGTTATTATCGTTATTATCGGAATTATCGTTAATATCGTTATTATCTTTATTAATATTAATATTATAAGCTTTATAATCGTTATTATCATTATTATTATTATTAATATTGTCATTATTTTCGTAAATAATATTATCGTTATCTTTCTTATCGTTATTATTGTTTTTATCACTACTATTATTATCGTTATTATCGATATTATTTTTAATATCGTTATTAATATTATTATTATTATCGTTATTATCATTATTATCAATATTATTATAATCGATAATATCGCTATTATTGTAATTATTGTTATCGTTATTATCTTTACTTTCGTTATTATTATTATTATTATTATTTTTATTATCGTTATGAATGTTACAATTTGTTACTAATACTTTAGTCAATATCATTATTATTGTTCATTTTATTATCGTTATTATCGTTATTATTGCTATTATTAATATAATTATTATCGTTATTATCATTATTATTGTTATTATCATTATTATCGTTATTATCGTTATAATCATTATTATTATTACTCTTATAAACATCGTTATCAATATGATTGTTTCTAACGATAATATTACTATTATTATTATCGTAAATATTATTAATATTATCGATATTATCAGTATTATCGTTATTATAATTATCGTTAAAATTGTTTTAGTGTCTATTATTGTTATTACTGTTTTTATTACTACTATTATTGACGTTATTATCGTTATTATACTTATTATTTTTAATATAGTTATTATTACTTTTAGTATTATCGTTATTATCGATATAATCGTTATTATTGTCATTATTATTAATATTATTATCGTTCTTATCATTTTAATCGTAATTATCTTTAGATTTGTTATTAATATTATCGTTATTAACGATAGTATCAATGTTATATATATTATTCTTAGAATGATTATCTTTATTATCGTTATTATCTTTATTAGTATTATCGCAATTATCGTTATTATCGTTATTATCGTTATTATCGTTATTATTGCTATTTCTATTATTATTTTTATTATCTTAATTATCGATATTATCGTTAATATTATTATCGTTATTATTGTGATTATTACTGTTAATATTATATTTATTTACGTTATTAACGTATTTATCGTTATTAATATTATTGTCATTCTCGTAACTATCGTTAATATAGTTATTATTATTATTATCAACTTCATTATCGTTATTATTGTTATCGTTATAATCGTTATATAATTATTATCTATATTATCGTTATTGTTCTTATTATTATTAACGATATTATCAATAGTATTGTTATTAGTATTATAGATATTATCGTTACTATCAGTATTATTACTATCGTTATTATCGACATTATCGTTATTATGTTTACTATTATTATTATTATTGTTATAATTATTATTGTTTTTATTATCGTTAATATCATTCATATGATTATTATTATTAACGTCATTATTATTATTATCGTTGATAATGTTATTATCATTATTAATGTTATTATTACTATCACTATTAACGTTAAAATCGTTATTATCTTTAATATCGTTATTATTCTTATTATTATTATTCGTTATTATCGTTATTATTGTTATTGTTATTATTATTAGTATAGTTATTATCATTATTATTATTTTTATTATCCTTATTATTGTTATTATTATTATCGTTGACATCGTTATTATCCATATTTGCGTTGTTATTATTATTAATTTTATCGTTCTTGTCGTTGGTATCGTTATCAATGTAATTAATATATTCTGTATTATCTTTATTATCGTTCCTATTCTTCTCGTTATTATTGTTATTATCTTTATTATTGTTATTATTATTATTATTATTATTATTGTTATTATCATTTTATCCTTATGATCCTTAGTAATGTAATTATCTTGATTATTTATTATAAATATTATAGTTGTTATCATTATCATCCTTATTTTCGTTATTATTAATTTTAATATAATTGTTATTATCGTTGTCATCGTTGTTAGTATCATCGTTATTATAGTTATTATCCTTAATACTGTTATTACTATTATTTTTATTATTATCGTTATTAATTTTATCATTATTATCAATATTATCGTAATTATCGTTACAATCGTTTTTATTATTATTATTATTGACATTATCGTTATTATTGTTACAATCGGTATTATTATTTAGACCATTATCGTTTTTATCGTTATTATTATTATCGTTTTTATCGTCATTGTCGATATTATTGTTAACATTATTATTATAATTAGCGGTATTATAGAAAATATTCCTATTATTATTATCAATATTATCGTTATTATTGTAATTATTGTTATTATTGTAATTATTACTAATGTTATTATCGTTATTTCGTTATTATCGTCATTATTGTTTTTTATTGTTATTATTGCTTCTATTATTATCGTTATTATTGTTATTATTGTTGTTTTTTATAATGTTATTATCGTTATTATCATTATAATCGTTATTATCGTTATTATTATTATTAATATATTTAATATCGTTATGACCTTTACTATTTCTATTATTATTATTTTGTTTCCTTTGTTATCGTTATTATAATTATTATCGTAATTTTCGTTAATATCGTTATAACCTTTGTTATTTTTATTAATATTATGGTTATTATCATTATTATCGTTATTATTATTATCGAAACATCTTTATTATCGTTATTATTATTATTATTATTATCGTTATTATCATTATTATCTTTATTATGGGTATTATTATTATTACTATTGTCGTTATTATATTAATTAATGTTATTATTGTTATCATTAATATCCTTACTATGGATTTTGTTGTTATTATTATAATCGATATTATCGTTTTTTGCGTTATTACTGTTATTATTATTATCGTTATTACCGTTAATAACGTTATTAACATTATTATTACTATAATTATTATTGTTACCATCTTCATTACCCTTATTATAATTAATGTCGATATTATTGTTATTATTGCTATTATTATTATCCTTACTTTCGTTAATATCGTTATTATCGTTATTATTATTATTATTATTATCATTATTACCGTTATTACCCTTATTATCGTTATTATTGTTATTATTGTTATCGTTGCCATCGTTATTACCACTATTATCGTTATTATTACTATTATTGTTATTATTGATGTTATCGCTATTATTGTTATTATTATTATCGTTATTAACCTTATGTTATATGTATACATATATGACCTTTATAATTGTTCTCATTATTATAGTTATTAACGTTACTTTTGTAATTGTTATTTTCAATATTAATGTTATTATCATTATTATCGTTTTTGTCGTGAATATCGTTATTACCTTATTATTATTTTTATTATTAACGTCATTATCGTCATTATTGAAACTATCGGAAATATTATTATTACTGTAATCGTTATTATCGTATCATTATTATTGGCCTTATTGTTATTATCATTTTATCGTTAATATCGTTATTATCGCTTTAATTGATATCGTTATTATCGTTGCTATCGTTAGAACCCTTTTTTTCGTTATTATTATTATTATCGCCTTTATAGTTTTTATCGTTATTATTATTATTATTATTATCGTTATTATCCTTATTATCGTTATTTTTGTTAGTATCGATATTATTATTATTACTATTATCGTTATTATTGTTAATATCATTAACGTTATTACAGTATTTTTTGTTATTATTGTCATTATAATTACTATTATTATCGATATTAGCGTTAATTTTGTTCTTATTATTATCTATTTTATCGTTATGTAATTATTATTTTTATCCATAATATCGTTATTATCAGTATTACAATTATTATCTTTACTACAGTTAATATTCTTATTATTGTTATGCGTTATTATCATTATCATCGTCATTATTATAGTTACTATTATCGTTATTATCGTTATTACCATTAATATTATTATTACATTTGTTGTCATTATCGTTATTATTATTATCGTGATTATCGTTATTATCGTTAATTTTGTTCTTATCGATTTTATCATTAATTATTGATTTTACCGTTATTGTGGTTATTACCGTTATTTTCGTAATTCACCTAATTAACGATATTATTATTATTATTATTATTCTTATCTTTATTATCGATTATATTGTTATTATTATTAACGATGTTTTCGTTATTATCCTTATTATCGCTATTATTATTAGTATTAATGCCGTTATTTTCAATATAATTATTTCCATTAATATCATTATTGTCGTTATTATTATTTTAATTATTGTCTCTATTATCTTTATTATAGTTTTTTCCAATATTATCTTTATAATTGTAATTATTATTATCGTTATTGTCGTTTTTATCGTTCTTAACTTGAATGTTATTATCCCTATTATCGTTATTACGTTTTTTTAACTACTATTAATATCGTTATCACCTATATTATCGCTATTTTCGTTAATGTTATTATTATTATTATCGTCGTAATAGTTATTATCTTTACTATTGTTATTATTAATATTGTTAGTGTTATTATTATTATTATCGTTAATATCGTTATTTTCCTTATTATTAATATTGTTGTTATTATCCCTATTATCGTTAATATCGTTATTATGGTTATTATTATTATTATTATTATTTTTATTAACGTTAATATTGCCTTAATGTTATTATTATTATTAATGTTATGTTTATTATCGTTTTTATTGTGATTATTATTGTTATAACTAAAGTTATTATCGTTAATATTGTTATCTTTAATATCGTTATTAGAGTTATTTTTGCTATTGTTGTTATTATTACTACTATTATTATTTTTATTATCGTTCTTATAGTTCTTATTATTATTTTTTTGTTATTACCATTATAATTGTTATTATTCTTATTATAATTATCGTTCTTATCATTAATATCCTTATTTTAGGGATAAACTTATCATAATAATCGTTATAATCGTTGTCATTGATATTATTGTTAATATTATTATCGTTATTATCGTTATAATTGTTATTATTATTATCGTAATTATCGTTATTGTCAATATTATTGTTAATAGTGTTATTATTATTATTGCTATTATCGTTATTATTGTTATTATTATTATCGTTATTATTATTAGTATCGTTATTATCTTTAATATTGCTATTATTAATATCGAAATTAACGTTACTTTCGTTATTATTGATATCGTTTATATAGATATTATCGTTATTATTGTTGTTATCGTTACTATCGTTATTATTATTGTTATTATTTTTGTCTTTTTATCGTTACTGTTATTATGCTTATTATCGTTATTATCGTTGCTATTGTTCTTTTTATTATTATTCTTATAGCTTTTATCGTTATTTTCGGTAATATCGTTATTATCTTTATTAATATTATTTTTATTGCCGTTATATCGTTATTATCGTTATAACTATTACTACTATTGTCGTAATTATCGTCAATACCATATCGCTATTATTTTTATTATAATTATAAATGACGTTATTATTGTTATTATTGTTATTACTGTTATTATTATTATTATTATTATTATCGACGTTATCATTATTATCGTAATTATTATTATCGTTAATAATGTCATTATCCTTATTACTATTAATATTATTATTATTATTATTATTATTATTATTATTATTATTATTATTATTATTGTCGTTATTATCGTTATTATTGTAATTACTGTTATTATTATTATTAATATTATTGTCGATATTATCGTTATTATCCTTATTATTATTATCAATAATATCCTTATTATAGTTATTATGAATAATATAATTATCGTTATTATCAGTAATAATCTTATTATCGCTCTTATTGTTGTTATTGTTATTATTGCTACTATTATTTTCGTTATTATCGATGTTTTCATTATAACTGTTATTTTTATAAATATTAATATCGTTATTAGCATTATAATTATTATTATCGTTATTATTGTTATTGTTATTATCCTTATTTTCGTAAATATCGTTATTATTTTAATTATTACTATTATTATTATTGTTATTATTGTTATTATCGGTATTATCATTGTTAACGTTATTATCGTTATTATTGTTATTATTACTGTCATTATTATCGTTAATATCATTGTTATCTTTATTATTATTATTATTATGGTTATTATCGTTATTATTTTTATTACTGTTATTATTACTACTACTATTACCGTTGTAATCGTTATTATAGTTAATATTCGTAATATTGTTATTACTACTTCTATTATTATCATTATTATCGTTATTATCGTTATTATCGTTATTATTGGTACAATTATTATAATTATTAACGTTATTATCATTATTATAGTTATTAACTTTATTGTTGTTATAACCTTTGTTATTATTATTATTATCGTTATTGTCGTTATTATCGTTTTTATTGTTATTACTAATATTATTATTAAGGTTACTTTCTTTAATATTGCTGTTATTATTATCGATATTATCTTTATTATCGTTATCATTGTTATCGCTATTATTGTTATTATTGTTATTATTGTTACTGCTTTTATTATTATTATCGTTATTATTGTCATTATTAATCTTATTATTATCGTTATTATTACTATCGTTTTTATCGTTAATATTATTATCGTTAATATCGTTATTATCGTTAATATTGTTATTACTATTATTATTATTATCATTATTATAGTTACTATTGTTATTACTATTGTCGATATTGTCGTTATTACCGTTAGTACTATTAACATTGTTATCGTTAATATTATTTTAACTGATATTATTGCAAATAATACTACTATTATTATCTTTATTTTCGCTCTTATCGTTATTATCGTTTTATCTATATTATTATTATTATTATTATCGTTATTATCGTTTTTATTATTATTATTAATACCGTTATTATCTCTATTATCGTTGTTATTTTAATGATTATTATAATTATTGTCGTTATTATCGTAACTATTGATATAATTACTATTGATATTATCGTAATTATCGATAATATTGTTATCGTTATTATCGTTATTAAGCCCTTTCTTGTAATTATTGCTATTATTACTATTATTATTTCCTTTATTATCATCATTATTGCTGTTATTATTATTATTATTATTATCGTCATTATTGTTTTTACAGTTATTATTAATATTATTAATATAATCATTATTATTATTATTATTATTATCGTTATTAGAGTTATAATCGTTATTATTGTACTTTTTTTATCGTTCTTATAGTGATTATCCTTATTATAGATACTATGATTTGTGTTACTATATTTATTATATCTGCTATTGTTATGATTGTTATTATTATTATCGTCATTATCACAATTATCATTATTATTGCTACTATTATTATTTTTATTTTCGATACTATTGTTACTATTATTCACAATATTATTATTATTATCAATATTACGTTCTTATCGTTATTATTATTATTACTATTATCTTTATTATTTTTATTATTATTAACGTTATTATAGTTATTATCTTTATTATCGATATTAATATTATTATTAGTATCGTTATTATCTTATATATCGTAATTATTGTTATTCTTATTATCGTAATAATCGTTATTATTGTTATTATTGTTATTAGTAATATGGCAATTATTATTATCTCTATTATCATTATTATCGTTATTATAATTTCTTTATTATTATTATTATCTTTATTAATATTATTATAATTATTTCCATCTTTATTAACATCATTATCGTTATTATCGTTATTATCGCTATTATTAACGTTATTATTATTGTTATTATCTTCATTATTGCTATTATCGTTATTATTATTTTTATTATTTATATCGTTATTATCGTTTTTATTGTTATTATCAATATTAATGTTATTAATATTATTGATGTTATCGTTATTATCCTTAATATCGTCATTAATATTATTATAATAATCTTCCATATCGTTACCCTCGTTATTATTGCTATTGTTACTATTGTTATTATTGTAATTATTATTACGCTTTATTAACGTTATTATTGTCATTATTATTATTATTATTATCGTTATTACCGTTATTATCGTCATTAGTGTTATTATTACTATTGTTATTACCGTTTTTATAGTTATTATTGTTATTATTATTATAGTTATTATAATTATTGTCGTTATTATCGATTTCATTGTTATTATTATTATCGTTATAATCGTTATTATCGTTATTAATGTTATTATTATTATCGTTATTATCGTTATTATGATTATAATCATTAGTATTATTATCGTTTGTATTATTATTATCGTTATTATAGTTATTATTATAATAATTATTATCGTTACTATCATTATCTTTATAATCATTATAATCGATAATTGTGTTATTATTATTATTGTTACTATCCTTATTATTATTATTATTATTAAAATTATTCTTATGATTATAATTAATATCGTTATTTTCTTTATTGATTTTATTATTATTATCGTAATTATCGTTAATAGCGTTATAAGCAATATTATTATTATTATTATTATTATCGATATTATCGTCATTATTATTATTATTATTGTCGTTTTTATCGTTATTATCGTTATTATTGTTATTATTATTGTAGTTATTATCGTTTTAATTGTTATTATTATTGTCGTTATTGTCGTTTTTATCGTTATTAACTTAATTATTATTACTCATATTATCGATATTATCTTTATTTTTATAACTATTAATATTGTTATTATCGTTATTATCGTTATTATCGTAATTATTATTATTATTTTTGTCCTCATTATCGTTATTATTATTGTCCATATTTTCGTTATTATCTTTATTAATATTATATTTGTTGTCGTTCTTATAGTTATTATCGTTATATTCGTTAATATCATTATTATTGTTATTATTATTGTTATTATTATCGTTATTATCGTTATTATAATTATTATTATTATCATAATTATCGTTATTATCAATATTAATGCTATTATATTTTTATCGTCATTATTATTATTATTGTTATAATTAGTATTATTATTATCGGTATAATAGTTTTATCGTTATTAATGTTTTTATTATTATCGTTATTATCGTTATTATGGTTATTATTATTATTATTATTATCGTTATAATCGATATTGTCATTATTATTAATATTATTCTTATCGCAATTATCGCTATTATCGAAATTTTATTACTATTATTATCGTTAGTATCGTTATTATATATATTATCGGTATTATTATTATTTTCATCTTATTTAACGTTTTTCTGGTTATTATTATTACCGTTAAATCGTTATTAACATTATTACTTTTATTTATGGCATTATTTCTATTATTATTATCGTCATTATTGTTATTGCTAATATTATTATTATGGATATAATCCTTAATATTATTAATATTATTATCGATATTGTAGTCAATATCGTTATTATTATTATCGCTGTTTTCGTTATTATCGTTAATATCATTAATATTATTATTATTATTATTTTTATTATCGTTATAATCGTTATTATTTTTATCATTGTAATTATTTCTATTACTATTATCGTTATTATCTTTGTTGTCGTTGTTATTATTATTATTGTTAATATTATAGTCGTTATTATAATTACTATCGCCATTATTTTTATTATTATTCTCGTCAATATTGTTATTATTATTATCAATATTATCTTTATTATCGTTATTAATATTATTAATATTATTGTTGTTATCGTTAATATTTTTAATATCTTCATTATTATTATTATTATTTTTACTATCGTTTTTTTGTTATTATCGTTATTATCGTTATTATCTTTACAAACGTTATTATATTTATTATTATTACCTTTATTATAGTTATTATTGTTACTTTCAGTATCGTAATTATCCATATTATTGCTATTATTATTATCGTTATTAATGTTATTATCTTTATTATTATTAATACTATTTTCGATATTAATGTTATTATTAGTATCGTTATTATCGTTATTATTAATATTATTTTCTTCGTCGTTATCAATATTATTATTATCGTAATTATCGTTATTAGCGTTATTATTGTTATTACTATTATTATTTATTTCATTATTATCATTATTATTGCTATTATTATTATCGTTGTCATCTTTATTATCTTTACTATCGTTATTATTATCGTTATTAATGTTATTAACGTTAATATCGTTATTATCATTATTCTCGTTATTTTCGATATGTTTGTTATTATAATTGTCGTTATTAACGTTAAATCAATGTCATATATGTCATTCTTATTATTATCACCGTTATTATCGTTATTACCGCCGTTATTATTATTATTTTTATCGTTGTTAACGATATTATTATAATAGTTATTATCGTTATTATCCTTATTATTGTTATAACTATTAATATTATGACTAAATATTGTTATTAATATTATAGATATTATCGTTATTATCGTTATATTAATTATCGTTAAAATCGTTTTTATGGCTATTATTGTTATTACTTTCATTAATACTACTATTATTGTAGTTATTATCGTTATTATACCTATTATTTTTAATATTGTTATTATTAGTTTTATTATTATCGTTATATCGTAATAATCGTTATTTTTGTTATTATAATTAATATTATTATCGTTCTTCGCATTATAAACGTCATTATCATTATTATTGTTATTAGCATTATCGTTATTAACGTTAGTATCAATGTTATCTATATTATTCTAAGAATTATTATCTTTATTATCGTTATTATCGTTATTAGTATCATCGCTATTATCGTTAATATCATTATTATCGTTATTATTGCTATTACTATTATTATTTTTATTATCGTTATTATCGATATTATTGTTAATATTGTTATCTTTATTATTATTAATTTTATTATCGTTATTATCGTAAGTATCGCTAATATTTTTATCGTCATTATTATTATTATTATTATTATTTTTATTGTTATTTACGTTATTAACGTTATTATCGTTAATAATATTATCGTAATTCTCGTAATTATCGTTATTATCGTTATTATTATTATTATTATCGTCATTATCGTTATTAATACTTTCGTTATTATCGATATTATCGTTATTAAGGTTTCTATTACTATTATTATTATTGTTATAATTATTATTGTTTTTATTATCGTTAATATCTCTAATCTAATTATGATTATTAACGTCATTATAATTATTATCCTTGATATTGTTATTATCGTTATTAAGATTATTATTACTATCGTTATTAACGTTAAAATCGTTATTATTGCTATTATTCTTATCGTTATTATCATTATTATAGTTATTATTCTTTTTATTATTATTGTTAAAAACGTTATTATCCGACTAGTCGAGCGTAAGCTATGCAATTTACTCTCGAACCACTGCGACCTTCGTAACTGAAAATATTCTGACCAGTAGAGGAAAATTTATGCAAAATCCTCTTAAACTAATGAGTCTGTCAGAATTGAAGATAATCCGACAGGTCTGGGAAAGTTATGCGGGGGACACTTGAACAATTGCGACTGTCGTGGTTGGAAATATTCCGACTTCTCGGGGAAAGTTATGCGAGTGACTATACCAACATTGCGAAAGTCGGACTTGGATATATTCTGTCTAGTCCAGAATGTTGTTCGACTGTCTCTCGAACAAGTGCGACTGTAGTCCTTAGAATCATTACGACCAGTAGAGGGAACGTTATGCGGGTACCTCCCAAACCTTTGCGACAATCAGACCTAGAAAAATTTCGACTTGTCGATCGAAACTTTTGCGTGCGCCGCACGCTACAATGCTACTATTGCACTAGGAAATATTCCGACTATTCGAAAGAAAGACATGCGAATGAATTTTGAACTAATACATCTCTCGGATATAGAAATATTCGGATTATACGATGGAATGTTATGTGAGTGCATTTCAATCCAATGTGACTATCGATGTTAGAAATATTTCGACAACTGAAGGGAAAGTTACGTGAGTGTCTCTCGAATCATGCGATTGTCGCACTTGGTAATATTCCCACTAAACGAGGGAAAGATATACGAGAGTTACTCGAACAAATGCAGCTGTCAGTCTTGTAAACAATACGACTAATCAAGTGAAAGTTAGGCGATTGTCTTTCGAAGCAATGCGAATTACGTACTTGGAAATATTCCGTCTAATGCGACTCTCGCATCTACAAATATTCTGACTAGTGGAGGAAAGGAAGTGTGAGTGCCTCTCCTATCAATGCGACTATAGGACTTAGGATTATTCAAACTAGTCGAGCAAAGATATGGGGTAGTCTCACGAACAAACGCGACAGTCGGACTTGGAAATTTTCCGACTGGACGAGGGAAAGTTATGCGAGTGCCTCTCGAACCGTTGCGACTGTCGGGACAAGTTATATTCCTCATTGTCTAAAGAAAATTATGCGATTGACTTGCGAATCAACGTTACTATTGGTCTTGGTAATATTCTCACTATTCGACGGAAAATTATACAAGTGGATATCCTAACAACGCGTCGGATTTAAGAATATTCCGTCTATTCGCGGGAATGTTACGCTAGTGCCTGTCGAACAAATGCTACTATCGCACTTGGAAATATTCCGACTAGTCGAGGAATAGTTATGCGGGTTACTTTTGAGCCCACTGGGACTGTCGGACTAGCTAATAGTTCGACTAGTCGAGGAAATTTAATGGGAATGCCTCTCGAACTAATGCGTCAATAGGACTGCCACACGAAAGAAAGCGTCTAACGGTCTTGGTAGAACATCGAAGAGTCGAAGGCAACTTATGCGAGCGATCTATGAACCAATTCGACTATTGGTCTTGGAAATTTACCGACATAACGAAAGAAAACTATGCTATTGCCTCACAAAACAAAGCGGCTGGAGAATGGAAATATTCCGACTAATCGATGGATAATTATGGGAGTAACTTGTGAACCAAAACGAAGGGAGGACGTGAAAATATCCCGACTAGTCGAGGGAAAGTTGTGCGATTACCTCTGGAACCAATGAAGATATCGGACTTGGAAATACTCCTACTAGGCAGTTGATAGTTATGCGAGTGCCTTTCGAACTAATACTGCTGCCGGTTTAGGAAATACCAATCGAGAGAAAGTTATTCGAGGAACTGTAAACAACGCGTTTGATGGTTTTGCAAATATTCCGAGGAGTCGAGGATAAGTTATGAGCGAGCATTTCGATCCAATGTGGCAGTCAGATTTGAAAGTAAAGTGGATTGGACTAGTATTGTAGGGAATGTTATGCGAGTGACACAGGAAAGCAAAATGGCCATCGGACTAGGAAATATTTGGAGAATTCGACGGAAATTTATGCGAGTCTCGTGTAAACTAATGCGACTGCCGGATTTGGAAATATTCCGACTATTCGAAGGAAAGCTATGCAGATTCCTCTGGAACCAATTCGACATTTGAACTTGGAAAAATTCCGATTAGTCGAGTGAAAGGTTTACGTGTGCTACACTAACTAATGCGACTGTCGCACGTGAAAATATTCTGACTAGTGAAGGGATAGTTATACGAATGCCTCTCGACTCAATGCGACTGTCGGATCTAGCACTATAAATACTAATCGAGGGCAAGATATGAGAGTGCCGTTCGAAACAATGCGACTATCAAACTTAGAATTATTCCGACTGGTCGAGAGAATATTATAAAAGTGCCACTTAAAACAATGCAACTGTCAGTCTTGGAAATATTCCGACTAGTCGTGGGAAAGTTTAGCGAGTACTTCTCGAACTTATGCGACTTTCATAATTAGAAATATTTCGGCTGTTCGACGGAAAGTTATGCAAGTTCCTTTGAAACTAAAGTGGCTGTGGTACCTAGAAATATTACGACTAGTCAAGAGAAAAATATGAGAGATCCTAACGCAACATTGCTAATGTCGATCTTAGATATAATCCGAATAGACGGGAGAAAGTTATACGAGTACTACTCGAACGAATACAACTGTCGGACTTTGAAATATTCCGACTAGTCGACAGAAAGTTTTGCTGGTACCACTGGAACCTATGCGGTTTTCGTAATTGGAAATAACCCGTCTAGCCGGGAGAAAGTTTTTGTAGTACCTCTCGAATTTATGCGACATTCGGAATTGGAAGTATCCCTACTATTCGATTGAAAGTTATGCGAGTATCTTTAGAACCAAATCGACTGACGTACATTAGATATTACGACTAATCAAGATAAAATTTTTCGAGTGTCAATCGCACCACTGCGATTGTTGGTTTTAAAATATTCCGACTATACGAGAGGATGCTATACGAGTGCATCCGGAATCAATGTGACTGTCGATCCTAGAAATATTCCATCTGGGCGTGAAAATGTCAAGAGATACTTTTACGTCTCACAAGCTATGTACTTTAACAGAGCTAACTCCAAAGTAAGTACGCTATTTTTTTTTACATAGGTCCCGATTTGTTAGCTTATTATTATTATTCTTTTAAGTGTTTTTATGTATTATTAATAAGAAGGTGCTAGTAGTAACATGTATTTATAAGGTATCTTAGCTAATATTGCTAGTGGTAAAATTATCGATATTTTGAATATTTAGTCTACAAATGAGCTATATGAATTTTGAAGGTTGATCCCCTTTACTTAAGATAGATATTCTATTAATCTTTCATTTATACTATAGTTCTCATATGCTATTCCCCTTTTTTTTATTATTATTTACATACGTCGCTTCTCGCGAGATGTAACAATACCCACTAGATTCAGTGCAACTCACGGACTTTGAAATATTCCGACTTGAGTGAAAGGTATTCGAGTGCGCCTTTATTCAATTCGGTTGTCATACTTGGAAATATCACATAAAATTGAGGAGTGATAAGCGAGTGCCTCCCAAATGAATACGGTTTTCGGACTTGGAAATATTCCAACTAGTTGATGGAGAGTTTATACGAGTGACATTCTAACTACCGCGACTGCCCATCATGTAAATATCCCGCCTAGTCCAGGAAAATATATAAGTGTGCTTCTCAAAAAATATGGCTCTAAGTCATGTAAATGATGCAACTAGTCGGGGTAAAGTTAAACGAATGCCTCTTGATCCAATGCTGCTGTCACACTTGAAAATTACCCAACTATTGGTGGGAATAATACGCTACTACCTCTTGAAACAATGCGGCCGTCGGGCTTGGTATCATTCCGACTAGTCTATGGAACATTATGAGAATGCCACGCGCCCAACTACGACTGTGGGACTTGGATATGACCCTCTTAATCGATAGTTATGCGAGTGCCTCTCGAAACAATTTGCCTGTCACAATTGGAAGTATTCTATCTATTCGATAGAAAGTTACGTGACTGGATAACGGAACACTACGGTTGTTGGAACACGAAATATTCTGCCTGGTCAAAGGAAGCTCATGAGAGTTCCGCTCAAACTAAAGCCAATTAAACTAAAGCCACTCAGACTAAAAGGACTTGGAAAGATACCTACAATTCGGGGGAGAGTTAGGCGAATTATATGTAAACCAATGCGCCTGTCGGACATGGAAAAAATCCTCCGAGTCGACGGAAACTTATGTGATTGCCTCTCCAAACAATGCGACTGACGGAAATGGAAATATTCCGATAATTCTTGGGAGAATTATGCGAGTGATTTTGATTCAATGTGACTGTCGAACATGGAAATATTCCAATTTCTTAGGGGATAGTTATGCCGTGCCTATCAAACCAATTTGGAAATATCCCGAAATTGGAAATATCCCGACCAGTATGGTGAGAACTATGCGAGAGACTTGGAATCAATGGGGCTGTCGGGTTTGAAACAAAGTCCTGGTCTATGGAAAGTTATGCGACTACCCCATATATATAACCGACTGTCGGACTTGCAAAAATCCTGATTACAAGAGAGAAAGTTATGAAAGTGACTTTTAATCCAATCCGAATGACGAGCTTGGAAATTTTACTACTGGACGAGGGAAAGTTTTGCGGGTTACCTTTGATCCCATCCGAATGACGAGCTTGGATAAATTACTACTATTCGAGGGAAAGTTAGGTGAGTTCTTCTCGAAGCAATGCGACTTCCTGGCTTGGAAGAATTCCGACTAGACGAGAGAAAGCTATGCGAGTGCCTCTGAAACCAATGCGAATACCAGACTTGGAAATATTGCAACTAGTCGGGGGAATGTTATGCTTGCGCCTCACAAATCAATTCTGATACAGGACTTGCAAATATTCCAAATAGACGAGGGAATGTTATGTAAGAGCCACTAGATCCAATGCGTCTGTCGGTCTTGGAAACTTTCCGACTAGTGGAGGGAAAGTTATGCGAGTCACTTTATAACCAAAGCGACTGTCGGAATTGAAATACTCCGAGTGTCGAGGAAAAGTTAAGTGAGTGCCTGTCGGTCCAATTCGACTGTCGAACTTGGAAATACTTCAGCTTGACGAGGGAGCAATGTGAGTGAAATATGAACCAATGCGACCGTCGGGCATGAAATTATTCCGTATAGGCGAGGTTATGTTATGCGACTTCCACTCTAAACAAAGCGACTGTCGGACTTGGTAATATTCGGAACAGACGAGAGAAAGTTATGCGGGTGTCTACCGAAACAATGCGGCTGTCAGACTTCGAAATATTCCGACTAGTCAAGGCATAGTAATGCGTGTGCCTATCGAACCAATTCGGCCGTCGTTCATAACAATATTCCTAGTTGTTGGAAAATTATGCGAGTAACTATCGAACCGGTACGGCATTCTAACTTGGAAATTTCCAGCGTTTTTGAACGAGGTTATGCATATAACTTGTGAACCAATGCGGCAGTCTGACTTGGAAATAACTGGTCAGTGGAATGTTATGCGAGTAACTCTGGATCCTATGCAACTATCGGAATTGGAAATATTCCTACAAGTCGACGGAACGTTTTGCGAGAGACTCTCGAACTAATGCGTCTGACGAACTTGGAAATTCTCCGACTAGTCGAGTGAAAAATATGCAGGTGACTCCCGACCAATTGTGACAGTCTTAATTGGAAATAATCCGAATATTCAGGAGAAAGAAATGCGATTTCCTCTGAAACCAATGGACTTGGATATATTCCGACTTGTTAGGGTAAGTTATGCAAGTGACTCTGGTATCAATGAGGTTGTCGGACTTCGAAATATTAGGACTAGTCAAGGAAATGTTATGCGAATGATTTGTGTTACAATGCGATTGACAGACTTGGAAATATTCGGATTGGTTGAAGGAAATTTATGGGAGTGCCACTCAAACCAATGTGGCTATCACATTTGGAAATTGTCTGAATAGTCGAGATATAGTTATGCGAGTGCATTTCGGACCAATGTGGCTGGTGAAATAAAAAATATTCCGAATTGTCGAGTGTATGTTATGCGAAAGCCTCTCGAACAAATGCAGCTGTCGGACATTGAAATATTCCTACTAGTCGGGGTAAAGATATACGAGTGTCTCTTGAATCAATGCGGCATTCGGGCTTGGAAATATTACGATTAGATAAGGGAGAGTTATGCGAGTGGGTCTCGATCCCATGCGGCTGCCAGATATCGAGATATAACGACTAGTGGAGGGAATGTTATTCGGGTGCGTTTCAAAAAATTGCGGCTTTCTGGTTCTTAAACCTCCCGACTAGTCGAAAGAAATTTAAGCGAGTGCTTCTCGAACCAATGTGGGTGTCGGACTTAGAAATAATCTGACTATTCGAAGGATGTATAAGTGAGTGCATTTCGAACCAATGCGGCTGTCAAAGTAAGGAATATTCCGACTAGTAGAATGAATGTTATGCGAGTGCCTCTCGATCAAATACGGCTGGCGGGCTTTGAAAAATTCCAACCAGTCGGGGTAAAGTTATGCGAGATCCACTCTAACCAAAGCGACATTCGGAATTGGATGTTTTCCGAATAGTCGATGTAGATTTATGCGAGTGGCTTGGAAATCAATGCAACTGTCGGACTTAAATATATTGCAACTAGTCAAGGGAAATTTACGCGAATGTTTCTCATACCAATACGGCTGAAGGACTTGGAAAAATACCGACTAGTCGAGAGTAGTTTATGCGAGAGACTCTGGAACATAAGCGGCTGCCGAACTTGGAAATATATCGACAGTTCGTGGGAAAGCTATACGAGTGCTTCTCGAAACATTAAGACTGTCGGACTTGAAAATATTACGACTCATAGAGGATAATTTATGCGGGTGCCTCCCGGACGAATACGATTGTGCGACTTGGAATATTCCAACAAGACGAGGTTAAATTGTGCGAGTCCCACTCGAACCAATGCTGCTGTCGGACCTATTAATATTCCGACTGGTCCAAAGAATGTTATAAGAGTGCTAGTCGATCCAAAGCAACTATCGAACTTGAATAATTCGGGCTAGTACAGGGATAGTTACACGAGTGCATCTCGAATGAATATGATTGTCGGTCCTAGAAACATTCCCAATATTCGTGGCAAATTTAAAGGAGTGCCAATCGAACAAATGCGGCTATCGGAATTGGAAATATTCCGACTAGTCAAGAGATAGTTATACGAGTGTCTATCGATAGAATGCGACATTCGAACTTGGAAAAAACCGATTAGTTCAGGGAAAGATATGAGTAAGCTACTCGAACCAATTTGACTGTCGGATTTAGACACTTTCTCACAATTCTAGGAAACGTGATGAGAGTGGCCCTCGAACAAATGTGACTTCCGTACTTGGAAATACTCCGAATAATCGAGGGAAATTTATGCGAGTGCTTCTCAAACCAAAGCAACAGTCGGACAAAAAAATATTCCGAATGGTCGAGGAAAATTTATGCGAGTGAGAACCAATGCGAGTGTCGGATTTGAAAATATTCCGACTTGGCGATGAATAATTATGCGAGTTCCTCTCGATCCAATCGGAGTTTCGGATCAGGAAACAATCCCTCTATTTTACTATTAATATTAACGTTATTAAAATTATTATCGTTATTATCGTTATTATCGTTATTATGGTTATTATCATTATTATACTTATAATCGTAATTATCGTTATTTTTGATATTATTATTATTATTATTATTATTATTATTATTATTATTATTATTATTATAGTTATTATCTTTTTAATTCTTATTATTATAATTACTGTGTTTATCGTTATTATTGTCATTAATATGGTTATTATCGTTAATATCATTATTATCGTAGCAATCGTTGATCTTATAATTATCGTTATTATCATAATAATTATTATAATCGTTATTATCGTTATAACCTTCATTATTGTGATTTTCGTTGTTATTGATATTATTATTATCGTTATTATCGTTATTATTATTATAATTATTATGACTCTTATTATTATCATTATCGATATTATTATTGTTATTATCGTTCCCCACTGTAGGTAGCGCGAAGAAGAATATGCCCACAGAAATCCTTACTTGTCGAAAGAGACGAATAAAAGGGACTGTGTGAATGTTGTGTGAATGTCCTTGTACGGTTTTTCCGTTCTTTGTTCTTCTGTTATATCTTTTTCTATCCTTTCTATTCCTCTCAAGCTTCCTTCCCAACCTTTCCTTTCCTTTGGGATGCTTGCCTCAATTAAATTCTCATCACGGATAATACAGCGAAACGCAAGATAGAGCGTGGAAGGTACATCCACGCCTCGGTGGTGTCAGGTGGTTGTGGGGCAGGCAACCTACCGTCGTCAACCAGCAACTGCCTGGAGCTTGGCGTAGGAAATCTGGCTCCAGCTTTGGATAATGCATCAGGAAGAGCACCACAGGTAGGCGAACTGGCTTGCGGTGTGTCTAAAGCGGCAGGATGGGTATGATGTGAAGAAAGCCTCTTGGAAGAGTGGCAATGGGCTGCCAGGGCCTTTGGGATTATGCGACTCTCCGGCTTGATGTCACATATCCAGCCTGCGAAGGGGACACAACAAGTTCGAGAGATAGAGAAATTCGTTCTATCGAAACTCCACCTAGTCAATATGAGTGCAGCTATTTCTAGACAGCCGAACATAAACATTGCGACATAGCAAGAGATCCCAGAACTACAGAAGATCATTGACATCCGCGAGATGGTGTATAAATTTTGAACAAAGATCAATAAGGGATCGTGTACCTTCGTTCGGGTCTCTCAGAGCACATGGGCAAACTCTGTAACAAATTCTGGCGCAGTTAAGGGAGTAGCCACAAGCCCGCCGCATTTGCCTGAAGAAAGCTTCAAAAGACCAAGGCAAGAGGCGATGACGGCCGAAGGCACCAAGTATACGGAGGTCGTCAAGAAGACGAGAAAGAGGGAAATAACTGTGAAGAAGGCTACAAGACTCCTAACGCAGGAATAAAGAAGCCGAGCATATCAGAGGACCAGCCGAGAAAGAGAACGAAACCGGACGCTAACCTCCTGAAACCTGCGCAAGGTAAAACTAAACAGACATAGTCGGACTTATTCTCCAGATCCTCAAGACTAGCGCTGCAGAGGTAGATCTTAGATCGATCCGGCAGACCAGAACGGGAGAGATTCTCCTCGAACTCAAGAAGACCACTACGGAGATTAGGGACTCATTCAGATAATCCCTGAGGAAAGGAGTAAGAGAAACGAGAAAAATCACGGAACTGTTCGCCAGAGCTACGCTGGAGATACGGGACAGCGATTGCTGCACATCGGTGGTAGAAGTCGAGAAGGCACTAATGAGGAACCTCCCAGCCTACGCGGAGAAAATCAAAGTTAAAATGACGTACTCCAACTCGAGACAGCAACACCTGTCCCACGTCAAAATATAAGAGGAAGCTGCTGCGTAGCTTGTGAAGGCCGGCCGAGTGCTGGTTGGCAATGTCTGTTGCAAAGTTAGGAGAGGAGCAGAAGTAAGACGTTGCTACTCTTGCCTCGACTTTGGCAAACATAGTGCCTCTTGCAAGGCCCCGATCGAATTAAGTTTTGATATTTCCACGGCGGCAAGGGCACCAGATCAAAGACTGTAAGGACAAATAGCCCACTAACTTTTTGTGCTCCATTAACGTTTCTGATCCCAAGAAACACCTGGCCGGATTAAGGGCGTGCAATACCTGCTAGGAGGCCCTTGCAACTGCACACAAGAAAAATGGATCAGTGTACTGTACGGTAACGTCAATAGGAGCAGAACGGCTCACCACCTTCTAACTCTGCACCGATCTGAGAAAAAATTTATATTGTTCTAATCAACCAACAGTTCCAGAACAGAGCAGGAGTAGGTTGGTACGCCGACGAAATGGGCACGGCGGCTATCTGGATCCCAGATCCCTGACAGATACATGTGTCGGATCATGGAGCCGGTCGCGGATAAGTTTCGGTGAGACATACCTCGATGACATGTGTCAGCGTATATCTCACCACGAACGACTGGATAGATGACTTCCAGTACAAACTGGTCGACCTGGAAGATGCGCTGCGGTAAATGCAAGGGTATCTCAATGTGACTGGATACTTCAATGCCAAATTCTCGAATGGGGGGAGGCCAGGCCGGACCCCAAAGGAAGACGAAATGAGGTGGTGTCGGGACTGGAGCAAGCAGTGCTCAACACAGGCTCGACCTCAACCTTCCGTAGGCCTGGTTATAGGGAGACGACCCTGGACGTTTCTCTAGGCAACGAACACCTTGTGGCAATTTTCGCAGACTGGCGGGTAATCGAAGATTACACTGAGAGCGATCATCAGTACAACCTATTCGACGTACCCGATAGGAGGCCAGTTGTGACAAGTTCAACTCGCCCCCCAAGTGGAACATCATATAAATTGATCGATATAGGTTGTCTTCAGTCATAGATGAAGGTTGGAGATCCCATTAAATGGAAACCATAAGACTATAGCAACTCTACATGCAAGGATGTTGACTGCAGCAACTATGAAGCACATCCAAAAGGCTTGCATGATAGCAGTGCAGAGGACGAGCACGAAACGGCAGTGGCGTCCTGCGTACTTGTGGACGTACGAGATGGCAGATATTCGCAATAAGTCCTCTCCGGATAGTAGAATGAACGAAGAGACGCGATTTCGATGCTGCCTCCTTGGCCGCACAGTATCAAGCAGCCAAATAATTACTGAATAGAACCATCAAAGCCAGACAACGATGATGCTGGAAGGAGCTGGGCCTAGATATCGACCAGAATCCATGGGTATTAGGGTACCAGATCATCACTCGCAATCTGGGGTCGTGCATACTAGACTGGAGAATATCGTTAATACACCATTCTCCTTACAACCGAAGAGAGTGATTTGCCCGTCTGCTTCTGGCAGCCCAGAAGCGCCACAGTTTACGGAGGGAGAGCTACTCACGTCCGCATCTTTCATGCGGAACAAAAGAGTTCCAAGACGGACGGCTTTCCAGCGGAAGGAATGACAGCCGTCGCGCAGTATAACCCTGAGCTCTTGCTAAATATGTATAACATGTTCTTCAAGGAGGACATCTTCCCCGTCTTTTGGAAAAAAGGAAGACCTAGGCTCATAAGGAAGGGCAAGTGTCCAGCAGATGCCACATTGCCATACAGGCCTATATATATGCTTGATACGGCTGGCAATCTCCTGGCAATCTCCTGCTGCAGCCACCTCTGAAGGCAGCGTGCGATATTGCTGCTCGGCAGTATGGATTTCGATCCGACCTCTCCACCATCCATGCAGGCCAGGAGGTTGTCACGGCGCTAAAGTGTCGAAGCGAGGGAATCATCTATCTCGCCCATGTGTCTGCTAGCCACCTAAGACGTGAGAAATGCCTTTTACTCCGTCAGGTGGGACTCGTCAAAGGGAGCGCTCGAACGTTATTTCAGAGTTCCTAGCTGTCTACTCCGAATACTGGGGGATTACCTGAACGAGCGCTTCCTAGAATACAATACTGGCGATGGTCCGAGAAGCTTAGTGTTGACATGCGGTGCAGCCCAGGGCTCCATACTGGAACCGGATTTCTATAATATTTTCTACGACGGTATGATACGTATGGCAGTCCCTGTGAGTTCTTTCATTGTGGGGTACGCAGATGACATTGTAGTTGTCATAACTACGAGAGACACGGAGGAGACACGGTTGCTGTTCAATCTAGTCCTGCGCAGAATTATCTTCTGGATGAAAAAACACTGGCTGTCTTTCGCAGACCAGAAGACTGAGATCGTGCTACTTATGAAGAAGCGCAACAACGACTTGCGCAGTTTCAATGTAGGAGACGCTACTGTCCAGAACATTTCGGCTGTCAAATACTTAGGGATAATGTACGATAGCAGTCTCAATGTTGGAGAACATATAATTAGGGCTGCTGACAAGCCGGCAAAACTTGTAGCCACGCTTGTCACACGCATGGCCAATGTCATCGGCCCCGGAGGCGACTACTGTTGCGCGTTGCCGAAGCAGTGATGCAATACGGAGCGAAATTCTGGGCTGAGTCGCTGTAACACGAGAAATATCGCAAGCCCATAGTCGAGGTACAGAGGATTGGGGCGATCTCCGAATCGCTTGCTCCTACAGCACGTTCTCTGCGGCCGCGGTGCTAGTGCTCGCGGGAGTAATCCCGATCGATCTACTAGCCCTGGCGAGACAATGCGTCTACCAGCAGAAGCCCGTTTTAGGAATGGAGGAAGCATCAAGACTCGCTAAGTCTAGTAGCATTTAGACCTGGCAAAGCAGATGGGAACAGGAGCCTAGATGCAGATGGACTGCCGACTCATCATTCGGCTAGACAGCTGGCAAAACCGGGCAGCGGGGTGTTCGACTATTATCTCACCCAATTCCTAACAGTCATGACCTGTTCTTCTTCTATCTCGCAAAAATGAGGAAGGTAGCAGACAGCAACTGTACCTATGGTTACTCGACCGTCGAAGGCGTCCACCACACGTTCATCAAATGTGCCCATTTGAGCGTCGAACGACCCGCCTTTGAGCAGGACCTCGGAGACTTCTCGTCAGAAAACGATGTCGACAAAATTCTCCGAAGACAAGAGGTGTGGAATAAGGTGGCCTGGTACGTCAGGGCCATCTTGCGAAGAAAATGATGGAGACGAGCGGCTAATAGACGCGCCCTTAACGTTGCTCCAGGCTCCGGCGCCGTACAGTCGAAGGGAGAATGCCGTAAAAGGACCTGATGTTTTAGCGCCATCCCGAAGAAATGCCCCATGTCGATGCCGGGATTGTTTCAATATGCTACTCTGTTAGATAGAAGCTTAGTCGGTAGTGCCTATTCCAACGGTGAGCCCGACAGTCCAGGGACTTATGGGGGACCCGAATGGTGAAGGGTTCCTCTGGCTGGCAGGGTCCCTGCGTTAATGCATAAAAATTGGCATTCTCAGACCATCAAGAAAAATCGGTCTTAACGTTATTATCGTTATTATCTTCATTATGGTTATTATCCTTATAATCGTTATACATGTTATTATCGTTATTTTCTCTTTTATTGTGGACATTTTCGTTACTATTATTATTATCGTCAATATCATCTTTATGAACATTATTATCGTTATTATGCTTATTACCGTTGCTATCGTTATTAACGTTATTATTGCTATTATTGTCGCCATTTACAATATTATCGTCATTATCATAATTTCAATATTCTAGTTATTATGATTATTATCGTAAATATATTAATAATTTTTATTGTTATTATTATTATTATCACCATTTTTTTATTATCCTTATTATTATTGTTATTAACATTATTTCTTTACATAATTAACGTTATTATCATTATCATTACTGTTACCGTTATTATCGTTATTATCATAATTATCTTTATTATCGTTATTACTATTATTATTATTACAATAATAATTATTATTACCATTTTAATTATAATTATAACCGATTTTAACGTTATTATTTGTTTAGTTATTATTATCTTCATTACCCTTATTACTGATATTGTCATTATTATCACTATTATTGTTTTTATTATTATTATCGTGATTATTGTTAATATCGCAATTATGATTACTATTATTTTTACAATTATTATTGTTATTATAGTTATTAGTTTTATTAATATAATTATTATAATTTTTGTTACTATTTTAATAATTTCCTTATTATTATTATTATTATTTATGTAACTGTTGTTATTATATTTATTATTATTATTTCATTATTATTATTTTTATTATTATTATTACCATTACTATTATTATTGTTATTATTGTTTTGTTACTATTACTATTACAATAATGTTTATCATTAATAAAGTTATAATTATTATTATCAATAAAATTATTGATATTATTATTGTTATTATCGTTATTATCGTTATTATTATTATTATTATTATTATAGTTATTATCGTTATAATTGCTATTATTTTTTTTAGTATTATTATTATTATTAAAATTATTATTATTATTTTAAATATTATTGTTATTAACATTGTTTCCTTGTTATCGTTATTATCGTTATTATACATACTATCACTATTATTAATATTATGATCACTACGATCGCGATTATCTGTATTATATTCATTATTGTTATTTTTATTATTATTATTATTTCCAATAATAACTTTATTATTGTTATTATAGTTATTATTGTTATTATTATTATTATTATTACTATTATTATCGTTATTATTATAGTTATTATAATGGATACAATTATTATTATTAGTAATGTTATTATTTTCGTTATTAATGTTTCTATAGTTATAATCATTATTACCATTACTATTGATATTACTGTTATTATTATTATTATCGCTATTGTCGCTATTATTATTGTTATTATCATTATTATTTTTGTTTTAACGTTATTATCATTAATATCGTTATAATTATTTATATCGATATTATCCATATTATTATTATTATCATTATTATTATTATTATACTTATTGTTTTTATTATTATTGTTATTTTCGTTATTACTTCAACTATTATTATTTTAATTATACTTATTCTTATTTTATTATCATTATTGACGTTATTATTGCTATTATCAATATTATCGTTATTAACTTTATTATGGTTATAATATTTATTTTCGTTAATTTCATTATTCTCGTCGTTATTATCGTTACTATTAAAATTATCTTTATTATTATCGCTATTAACGTTATTAGCGTTATTATTTTATTATAGTTATTAACGTTATTGTCGTTTTGATCGTTATTATCGATTCTATCGTTATTATTGTCGTTATTATCGGTACAATTATTATTATAGTTATTATTATCGTTTTAACCTTACCATCGTAATTATCGTTATTATTGTTATTAACGTTATTATCGTTATTGTCCTTATTATTATCATTATTTTGATTATTATTTTTGTTATTAACGTCATTATCTTTATTACCATTATTATTGTTATTATGGTCATTATTATCGTAAATATCGTTAATATCGTTATCATAATTAACATTGTTATTTTCGTCATTAATCTTATCATAATTCTTCTTATTATTATTATTCTTATTACTGCCGTTATTAGAGTTATTATGGTTATAATCGTTATTTTTATTATTATCGTCATTTTCATTGTTATTAACATTGTTATCTTTATTATCGTCATTATGGATTTATCGTTAATATGTTATTATTATTCTAATTATCGTTGTTAACGTTAATATCGTTATTATTGTCATAATCATTTTATCGTTATTATCGTTACTTACGTTATTGTCATTATTATAGTTATTATCGCTATTATTGTTTTTATCGTTGTTGACTTTCTTATTGTTATGAATATTATTATTATCGTAATTAACGTTATTATTGTTATAATCGTTATTTTCGTGATAATAGTTATAATCGATTTTATCGTTATTATTGTCGTTACAATCGTTACTATTATTATAATCGTTATTATTATTGTTTCAACGTTATTATCGTAATTATCGTCATTATAGTTACTTTCTTTATTGTCGTTTTTATTAATATTATTGTCATTATTAGTTTTGTTATCAACGTTATTATCGTTATTATAACTATAATGGTAATTTTTGTCATTATTATCATTATTATCGTTTATTTCGTTATTATGAGTAATATCGTTAATATCGTTATTATTATTTTTATTATTATTATTTTTATTAATATTTTTATTAACGTTATTAACGTAATTATTGCCATTATCATTATTATCGTTATTAACTTTATTATGATTATGATACTTATTTTCCGTAATTTCGTTATTATTGTCTTTATAATATTTACTATTAAAATTATCTTTATTTTTATCGTTATTCTTTATATTATTATTATTACAGTTATTATCCTTATAATCGTTATTTTCGTTATTATTGTTACTATTGTTATCATATTATCGTTATTATTATTGTTCTTATTATCACTATTATTACTATTGTTATCTTTATTAATGTCTTTATTACGATATTTTATTATGACAGCATTATTTCACACTCAACTCTGAAATCTTTCTCTCGACTGGTCGGAATATTTCTATATCTGACAGTCGCATGCGCCCGAGGGCACACTCATAATTTTCCATTTACTTGTCGGAATATTTCCCTATCCAACAGCCGCATTGATTCTAGAGTCACTCGCGTAACTCACCCTCGTCAAGTCGGAATATGTCCAAGCACAGCAGCCGCATTGGATCGAATAGCACTCCCATAAATTCCTACCGGTTAGTTTGAATATTTCGAAGCACAAAATTCTCATTGCTTCACAATTCACTCGCATATCTATACTTCGACTAGTAGAAGTATTTCCAAGACCGACAGTCAATTTTTTCCAAGTGGCACTCGCATATCTTTCACATGACTAGTCGGAATATTTCCAAGTACGATAGTCTCATCGCTTCCCAATTCACTCGCATACCTATACTTCGACTAGTAGAGATATTTCCAAAGCCGACAGTTAATTTGTTTGGAGTGGCACTCTCCTACCTTCACCCGATTAGTTGGAATATTTCCAAGTCCGATAGTCGCATTTTTCGAGTGGAACTCGTATAACTTTTTCACTACTAGTCGGAATATTTCCAAGACCGACAGTTACATTGGTTCACATTTCACTTGCATAACTATACTTCGACTAGTTGGAATACTACCATGACTGACAGTATAATTGTTTCGAGTGGCACTAGTATATCTTTCACCCGTCTTGTCGAAATAATTCCAAGACCGACAGCCGCATTAGTTCGAGGAGCACACGCAAATATTTCAGTCGACTAATCGGAATGATTCCAAGTCCCAATATCTCATTGGTTCATAAGACACTCATATTACTTTCCCTCGTATAGGCGATATAATTTCAAGTCCGGCAGTCCCATTGGTTCGTGTGTCATTCGCAAAACTTTCCCTCGACAAGTCGGAGTATTTCAAATTCCAACAGCCACATTGTTTCGAGAGGCACTCTCGTAACTTTTCCTCGACTCGGAGGAATATTTCCAAGCCCGACAGCCGCTTTTTTCGCGAGTCACTAACATAATTTTCCTGAACCTTTTGGAATGTTTCCAAATCCGGTCGCCGCATTGGTTTTGGAGGCATTCGCATAAATTCTCCTTGAATATTCGGTATATTTTCAGGCACGACGGTCGCATTGAATCAAAATTCAATCGCATAGCTCTCTATTTATTAGTCATTTCAAAGTCCGATAGCAGCATTGTTTCGAATGACACTCGCTAAACTTTCATTCTAATAAGCGGGATATTTTCAAGTCCAGCAATCGCATAGTTACTAGTGTAACTAGCATAAATTTCCTTCGACTATTCCAAATATTTCCAAATCAGACAGACGAGAGGCACACGCATAACTTTTACCCGACTAGGTAATGTTTCTAACACATCCGCTTTGGATAGATAGTCACTCGCATAACTTCCCTCGAATAATCGGATTGTTTCTATGTCCGACAGTCGCATTGATTTGAGTGGCACCCGTATAATTTTTTCTCGTCTCTATAAAATATTTCCAAGACCCATAGACGAATTACTTGATACTCTCATGACCTTCCCTCGACTAGGTGGAATATTTCTAGATCCGACCGAAGAAATGGTTCGAAAGGCACTCGTATATCATTCTCACGAATAGTCGGAATATTTCTAGGTCTGACATTCGAATTGTTGCCAGCGACACACGCACAACTTTCCCTCGACTAGTCAGAATATTTCCATGTCTCATATTCGCATAGGCTCATAAGTCATTCGGATATCTTTCCCTCAACTAGATGAATTATATTTAGGTGTAACGTTTGAATTGGATCGAGAGGAACAAGTAGAACATTCCCGCGCTTATTCTCGATTTTTCCTAGAACAACAGTAGCATTGGTTCACTTGCCACTCACATAGCTTTCCCTCGGCTAGGGGGCAAATTAATATATACGACATTGATATCGGTTCGAGGGGCATTCACATATCCTTCTCTCGACTTTACGAATATTTGAAAAGTCCAACAGTCGCATTGGTTTACAAGTCATTTGCATAACATTCCCTCGACTAGTTGGAATGCTTCCAAGACCGATAGCCGCATTGTTTCACATATCACTCACATAACTTTTCCTCGACTAGTCAGAATATTACCAGGTACGACAGTCGCATTGTTTAAAGAGGAACTTCCATAACTTTCTCACAACAAGTCGGAATATATCCAAATTCGACAGTCGCATTGGTTAGTGAGGCACTCGGAAATATTTCATTCGAATTGTCGTAAGGTTAAGAGTCCGACAGTATTATTGGTTCGAGAGGCATTCCTATAACAATCCTTCGACTAGTCGAAAGATTTCAAATTCCGTCATTTATATTGATTCGAGAGGAACGCTCATAATTATGCCTCGACATGGGATAATTTATCTAGGTTCGACAGACGCATTGTATTGGGAAACACTTTTATATTTTTCCTATGACTAGTAGGAACAATAACGAATCAGATAGTATCACTGATGCGTGACATAATCCCATAGCTTTCCCTCGACTAGTCGGAGCATTTCTAGGTCCTACAGTCGCATTGGTTCGAACAGCACACGCATATCTTTCCCTCGAGTAGTCGGAATGATTCCAAGTCTGAGAGTCGCATTGGTTGGAGTGGCACTTGAGCAACTTTCCATCCAATAGTCGAATTGTTCCTAGTATGACAGTCACATGGGTTCGAGATGCACACGCATAAATTTCCCCCGACCAGTCGGAATATTTTCAATTCCGACAGTCGCATTGGTGCGAGACGAAGATTCATAACATTCCCTCGGCTAGTTGGAATATATCTAAATACGATAGAGGCAGTGTTGTTGGAGGCACTCGAATAACTTCCCTTGACTAGTTCGAATGTTTTGAAGTCCGACAGTAGCATTGAAGTAAGGCATTTGCACAACTTTGCCTTGATTAGATGGATTTTTTCCCAGCACGAAATACGCACTGTTTCGAGAGGTACGAGTTCAGCATTCTCTCGACTAGACGAAAAATTTCACTCCAGAATGACGCACTGGATAGTGAGGCGTTTGTATAACTTTCCCACTACTAGACGGTATATTGCTAATTCCGACATTCGTATTGTATCGAGAGGCTTTCACATAACTTTCCCTCGAATAAGCGGAGAGTTTCCAAATCTGTTAGTCGACATAATGTGAGAGCATACGCACAAATCTCCTTCGAATAGTTGGAAAGTTCCGAGTTCGACAGTCGCATTGGATCGAGACGCATTCGCACAACTTTCCCACGACTACCTGGAATATTTCTATATCCATAAGACGCACTGGTTCGAGAGGAACGAGCACAAAATTCCCTCGAGTATCCGAAATATTTTGAAGTTCGAAAGTTGCACTGGTTAGAGAAGCACTCGTATAACATACTATCGTGTAGTCGCATTCTTTTGAAGTCAAACAATCACATGGGTTCGTGAGGCAATCGCATAACTTTTCCTGGACTTGTCGGAAAATTTCAAGGTCTGACAGTTGCATTGATTCGAGAGGCACTTGCATATCTTCCTCTCGACTAGACGGAATATTTCATCGTGTGACTATCGCAGTGGTTCCAAAAGCTCTAGCATAAATTTCTTTCGAATAGATGGAATAATTCCAATTCCGACAGTCGTAATATTTCTAGAGGTTCTCGCATAACTTTCCCTCGGCTAGGCATAATATTTCTAGGGCTGCCTTTCGCATTCGAAATGCCCTATCATAATTTTCCCTAAACTAGTAGGAGCATTTCTAAGTACTATAGCCGAGTTGGTCCGAGAAGTACTCGCACAACTTTCCCTAGACTAGGCGGAATATATCTAGGTATTCACTCTCATTGCTTGGCAAGAATCTTGCACATCTTTCTGTCGACTAGTGGTAATATTTCTAGTACTGACTATCGCATTGTTCTGAGAGGCACTCGCACAACTCTCCCTGGATTATTCGAAATAATTTCAAGTCCGAAAGACGCACTGCTTCGAAAGGTACGTGAACAAAATTCCTTTAACTAGTCCGAATGTTTCCAAGTAGAGAAGTCGCATTGGTTCGGGATCCACAATCACATCATTCCCTCGATTAATATCTCCCGATGAATATTTCCAGAACTGACAGTAACATTGTTTCGAGAGGCACTTGCAAAACATTACCTTGTCTAGTCGGAATATTCCAAGTCCGACAGACATATTGATTCGAGAGGCACACGCATAACTATTCCTCGTCTATTCGATTTATTTCCACGTCCGACAGTTGCATTGGTTCGAGTGGCTCTTGCATAACTTTCGCCGACAACTTTCGCTTTGGTTTACTAGTCACTCGCTTAACTTCCCACGACTAGTCAAATTATTTCCAAGTTCAACAGTCGCCTTTGCACGAGAGGCAAAGCTTTCCCTCGACTAGACGGAATATTTCCAAGCCCGATAGTCGCATTGGTTCACAAGTTAATCGCATATACTTGCGTGGATTAATCGGGATATTTTATTGTCCGCCCGTCCAATTAGTTCCAAAGTAACACGCATAACTTACCCCAACTCTTCGAAATCATTCCAAGGACGATAGCGATATTTGCTCGAGAGGCAATCTCATAACTTTTCCCGATTAGTCGTATTATTGCCAAGTCCGACAGACTCATTGGTTCGATTTCCTCTTGCATAAGTTTCCCAAGACTTGTCAGAATATTTCCATGTCCATCAGTCTCATTTGTTCAAGAGGAACTTGTGTAACATTCCCTCGACTAATTGTACTATTTGAAGCTTGACAGTTCCTTTGCTTCACAAATTACTTGCATAACTATCCCTCGACAAGTTGGAATATATCTAAGTCCGAGAGACGCATTGGTTTGAGAGGCACTCGCATAACTTTCCCATGTCTATTCGGAATATTTTCATATCCGACCGTCGCATTTGTTCTAGATTTACTCGCATAACTTTCCTTCGACTACTTGGAAAAGTTCCAAGTCCGACATCCGCTTTGATTCGAGAAGCACTCACTTAACTTTCCCTTGACTAGCCGGAATATTTCCAATCACGATAGTCGGATTGGTTGACAAGATACTCGCTCAAAGTTTCCCGACTAGTCGAAATATTTCCTAGCCGTACAGCCGCTATTGTTCAAAAGTCACTTGCATAACTTTCTTTCGAGTAGTTGATATATTTTCAAGTCCAACTGTTGCATTGGTTCTAGAGTCACTTGAATATCTTATCCCCTACTATTCGGACAACTTCCTGGTCCGATTGTGGAATTAGCTTTATTATCACACGCATAACTATCCTCTGACTATTAGTAATTTCTTCAAGTCCTACAGCTCCTTTGGTTCGAGAATCACTCGCACAAATTTCCCACGGCTAATCGGTATATTACCAAGTCCGGCCACCGCTTGAGTTCTAACATAGCTCGCATAACATTCCATCGACTACTTTGATTAGTTCCAAGTAAGATATTCGCTGTGGTTCGTGTGTAAGTACTAGTATAAGTTTCTCTCCTTTAATGGGAATATTTTCAAAGCCTACAGCAGCATTGGTTTGGGAGGCACTCGCCTAAATTTCACTCGACTAGGCAAAATACTTCCATGCCCGACAGACGCATTTTACGAGATACACGTATAACCATCCCTCGACTAGTCAGGATATTTCCAATTCTGACAGTCGCTTTGATACACAAGTCGCACTTAAAACTTTCCCTTGATTAGTTGGAATGGATCCAAGTTTGCCTGTCGTTTTGGTTTGGTGGCTGTCGCATAAGTTTACATTGAGTCGTCGTAATATTTCCGAGCCCGACAGTCGCATTGGTTCAAAAGTTACTGTCATAACATTCCCTCGACTTGTCGGAATGATTCCAAGACCGACATCAGCATTGGTACGGGAGGCACTCGATAACATTCTCTAGACCACTGGGAATATTCCCTTTACATACAGTCGCTCTGGTTCACAAGTCACTCTCATAACTTTCCTTCAAATATTCGGAAAGGTTACAATTGCGCCAGTCTCTTTGGTTCGCGTGGCAGTCGCATAAGTGTTACTTGACTAGTCTTAATATTTCTACTTCCGACAGTCGTAATGTTTTGACAGGCACTCGCATAACTGTTCTTCGACGAGAAAAAATATTTCCAAGCCCTATTGTCGCAATGCTGCATAAGTCCCTCACGTAACTTTCCCCTTTAGGGCGGAATGTTTCCAAGACCACCAGCCGCATTGGTTCGAGAGGCACTCACATAACATTCCATTGACTAGCCGTAATATTTCCTAGCCCGACAGTCGCATTGGTTCAAAAACTACTCTCATAACTTTCCCTCGACTAGTCCGAATATGTCTAAGTCCGGCAGCTGTATTTATTCGAGAGGCATTCGCATAAATTTCTCTCAACTGTTCGGAATATTTCTAAGCCCGATTGTCACATTGGTTTATTAGTCACTCGCCTAACTCTCCCAGACAAGTCTGAATATTTCCAAGTACTATAGCGGCATTGGTATGAGATGCAGCCGCATATCATTCCCTCGACTGATCGAAACATTTCCAATACCGACAGTCGCTTTGGTTCACAAGTCACTGTCAAAACTATTCTTCGAATAATTGGAATGGTCCCAAGTTCGCCAGTCGTTTTGCTTCGAGTGGCCACCGCATATGTTTCCCTTGAATAGACGGAATAATTCCTAGTCCGTCATTCGCATTGGTTCGAGAGACACTTTCATAGCTTTCCTTTGACAAGTCGGAATATTTTCAAGTCCGACAGCAGCATTGTTTTAAAGATACACTCATAATTTTCCCTCGACAAGTCGGAATATTTTCTAGTACGACAGAAGCATTTGTTCGAGAGGCACTGGCAAAAATATCCCAGACTATTACGAAAATGTCCAAGTCCGTCTGTTTCATATGTGCTAGAATCACTCGCAAAACTTTTCCCGACTCGTAGGTTTATTTCTGAGTTCCACAGACACATTGGTTCGATTGTCTCTCGCATAACTTTCTCACGTCTAGTCAGAATATTTCCATGTCCTAAAGATGCATAGGTGCGAGTGGAACTCGCATACCTTTCGACGACTAGACACAAGAATTATAAGTCCGTCAGTCTCAGTGGTACGAAAGGCACTCTCATAATATTCCCTCGACTTGTCTGAATATATTTAGTTCCGACGGTAGCATTTGTTCGAGTGACTCCTTCATAACATTTTCTCGACCTGTCGGAATGTATGTATGTTGGACAGTCTTACTGGTTCGAGGTACTCTCATTACTTTCCCTCGACTAGTAAGAATATTTCTTATAACTACAGTCACATCCGTTCAAGAGGAACTTGCTAAACTTCCCTCGTCTAGTCGCTACAATTTTAAGATCGAAAGGCGCAATGATGCGAGATGTATTATCATAACTTTCCGTCAACTAGTCCTAATATTTCTAGGTACGCCAGTGGCATTGGGTCAACTGGGATTCGCAAAATTCACCTTCGATTAGTCGGAATACTTCCAAGCCCGAAAGTCGTATAGGATCGAGTGGCACTCTCATATTTTTTCTTGATTATTCGGATTATTTCTGTATTCGACAGTCGCATTCGTTCGAGGGGAACACGTATAAATATCCCTCGAGTAATTGGAATATTTCCAAGTCCAACAGTTGCACTGGTTCGAGTTTGTCTCTCATGACATTATCTCGACTAGATGGAATATTTCTAAGTTCGACAGTTGCATTGTTCCAAGAAGCACTCGTATAACTTTCTCTCGCCTAGTTGGAATATTTCCAAGCCCGTCAGATGCAATTGTGCGTGAGGAACTCTCATAATTTTTTCTTGACTAGTCGAAATATTTCCAAGTCGGAAAGACGCATTTGTTCGAAGGGCACTATCAGCATTTTTCCATGACTATTGGGAAAGTGTCTTGGTTCGACTGTCGCATTGCTTCGAGAGGCACACTTATAAGTATCCGTCGACTAGTGGGTATATTTCCAAATCCGATAGTCACATTAGTTCGAGAGACACTCTTATAACTTTCCCTCTACAAGTGGCAATATTTTTTATTCCAACAGTTGTATTCGTTCGAGAGTATCACGTATAATTATCCCTCTTCGAGTCGGTTCATTTTCAAGTTCGAAAGTGGCATTGGTTCGTGTAGCACTCGTATATCTTTCACTAGACTAGTCGGAATAATTCCAAATCCTATAGTCGCATATGTTCGAGATGCACTCGCATTACTTTCCCTCGTTTAGTTGTAATATTTTCAAGTCCGACAGTCCCAATGATTCGTGATGCATTGGCATAACTATTCCACGATTAGTCGGGATATTTCTAAGTCCGACAGTCTCAGGGGAACGGGAGGCACACTTATAATATTCCCTAGACTTGTCTGAGTATTTTTAGGTCCGACAGTTGCATTGGATCGAACGGTACTCGTATAACTATCCTACCTCATTTCGGAATATTATCAAAACTGACATTTAATTTGGTTCACAAGACATTCGCATAAATTTCCCTCGACTAGTCGGAATTTTTTAATTCCAACAGTCGTGACCTTTCGAGAAGAAATCGCATAACTTTACCCTACTATTAGGAATATTTCGAAGTCCGACTGTCGCATTG
This sequence comes from Vespa crabro, assembly GCF_910589235.1. Classification (NCBI taxonomy): domain Eukaryota; kingdom Metazoa; phylum Arthropoda; class Insecta; order Hymenoptera; family Vespidae; genus Vespa; species Vespa crabro. The sequence goes on along the minus strand of NC_060970.1, from coordinate 191,163 downwards.
GTTCGAGAAGCACTAGTATAACTTTCTTTTGAATAGTCTGTATTCTTCCAAGTCAGTAAGTCACACTGGTATGAGAGGAACTCTCATAACTTTCTCTCATCATTCGAAAATTTTCTATTTCTTACAGTCGCAATGGTTCCAGATGCATTCACATAATTTTACCACGACTAGTTTGAATATTTATGAGTCTGTCAGATGCATTAATTTAAAAGGTAATCCCATAACTTTCCCAGAACGAGTATGAATACTTCCAATTCCGACAGTCGCAATGATTCGAGAGGCACCCTCATAACTTTCACTCGACTAATATTTCCAAATCCGACAAACGCTTTCGATCACAAGTCACTCGCATAACTTTACCTCGACTAGAAGTAATATGTCTAATTCCGAAGATTGCATTAGTTCACAAGTAACTCTCAAAACTTCCTCTCTACTTGTCGGGATATTCATAGGTCCGACAGTCTCATTGGATCGAGAAATACTCGGATAATTTTCCCTCGGCTAGTCTGAAAACTTCAAAGTCTGACAGTCGCAATTTTTCACAAGTCACTCGTAACTTTCCCACGACTAGCCGGAATATTTCTAGGCCCGACATTGACATTGGTTCGAGCGGCACTCGCATAACTCTTAATCGGCTAGTTTGAATATTTCCAAGTCCGACAGTGACATTGGTTCACAATTCACTCGCATTACTTTCCCTCGACTAGACGGAATATTTCTAGATCCGACTGTCGCATTGTTTCGAGATTCACTCGCATAACTTTCCTTCGAATAGTCCTAATAATTCTAAATCTTTCAGTCGAATTGTTCCGAGAGGCACTCGCATAACTTTTCTTGGAATGTTAAGAATATTTCGAAGTCCGACAGTCGCGTTTGTTCATTAGTAATTCGCATATCCTTCCCTTGTCTAGTCGAAATATATCCAAGTTCGACAGCCGCATTGTTTCAACAGGCACTCGCATGACTTTCGTACGTCTCGTCGGCGTATTTCTAAATGCGACAGTCCCATATTATGATTATTATGGTTTCTATATTCATTATTATGATTATTATGATTATTATTTTGGTAATTACGGTTATTATTATGATTATTATGATTATTAATGTGAATATTATAATAATTGTGGCTATGATTATTATTATTAAGTTTATTATTCGTATTATATTTATTATAATAATTATTATTATTATGATTATTATCATTATTGTGATCATTATTATGATCATTATGATTATTATGATTATAATTATGATTATTATAATTTTATGAACATTATCACGGCTTTTATTATTCTTATGCTTATTGTGAATATTATTACTATTAGTATTAGGATTATTAATAATATTACGGTTATTATTATGATTATTATGATTATTTTTACGATTATTGTTATTATTATTATTATCATGATAATTAGAATGTTCATTAAAATTATCATGATTTATATTATTCTTATTAGCATTATTATGGTTATTATACCCTTTATAATAATTATTATGTTTATTTTGATTATTATTTTCATTGTGTGTGTTATTATTATTATTATGATTATTGTCATGATTATTATGTTAATCATTATTATTATTACGATTATTATGTCTATTAGGATTTTTCTGGTTATTATAAGTTTAATACATATATTATGCTTATTAATGTGATTATAATTATAATTATTATTAAGATTACCATTATAATTTAAATTATTATTTTTATTATTATTATTGTGGTTATTATGGTTATTATTGTGATTTTTAATTATATTATGATTATTATTATGTTTAGTATGTTTATTATTAGCATTATTATGATTATTATGATCTTTATGATTACTATTGTCAATATTTACATTATTATGATTTTTATTATAATTATGTTTATTTTGATTATTATTATGATTATTATCTTAGTTAGCATGATTAATATTATAAATATTATTGTTAATGTGATTATTAGTATGTCTACCTTTATTGTTAATATGGTTATTATGATTATTATATTTGTTACGATCATTATGCTTATAATTAAGATTATGATTGTAATTATTATTTTTAATATTATAATTGTGTTTATAATGGTTATTATTATGATTATTAAGTGTATGAAGATTATTATAAAAATTATTATGTTTTTTCATCTATTATCATTATCACGATTAGTATTATGATTATTGTTTTCATGGTTATTAATATGATTATTATGATTTTTATTATATTTATAGCGATTATTATTATTATTATGGTAAATATTATGTTTCTTAGGATTATTACTATTATTCCTTTGAACAATATTATCATTTTTAAGATTATTAATATGATTATTAGTCTTTCTATGGTTATTATGAATATTATTATGATCATTATAGATATTAAAATTATTATTATGTCTATTATGATTATTTTTATAATTATAATGATTATTATTATATTTATTAAGAATATTATGTTTATTATTAAAATTAATATGACTATTTCTATTCTTATTGAGATTATTACGGTTATTTTATTTTTCATGGCAATAATTATGATTTTTTTTCAACATTAGCATGATTATTATGATTATTACCATGGTTATTGTTATTATTCAGATTATTATTATTAGCAATATTTTAATGATTATTACTTTGATTATTATGATTATTATGGTTTTTATAAAAAATATTATAATATTTATAGTTCTTTAATTGTAATTATGAATTTTATTGTGATTATTATAATTTTTAAGACTATTATTATTCTCATATGCATTATTATAGACAATTTATTTTTAATGATTATTATTATGATTATCGTGATAATTACTATTATTATAAATATTATTATGGTCATATGATAATTATTAGTTATATTTTGCACATAATGATTATTCTTACTATTATTATGTGTATTATGATTATTATTTTTATAATTATTATAATTATATTTATTATGATTATATTATTAATAATATTGTTAATATGATTATGATTATGATTATTATTTCAATAATTATCAGATTTATTACAATTATTAAAATCATTATGAATATTATTATTTTATTTATGATTATGTTTACGATTATTATAAATACTATTGTAATTATTTTAATTATTAGGATTATTATTAAGATTATTATGAATAATTTGAATATTATTATGATTATTATTATTATGATTATGTTCATTATTATTATGATTATTATGATTATTATGATTTTTATTATATTTCTTATGATTGTTAGTATGATTATTATTTTGCTTGCAATGAATATTTGAATATTACTATGATTAATATGAAAAATATGATTATTACTATGATTATTATCAGCATTATTACGCTGAATAAAATCATTGTGATTCTAATAATGATAATTATGATTAAGATTATGATTATTATGAGTATTATAAGTATTATTATATTTATTATGATTATTATTATTCTTATTAATATTATTATGAATGTCATATTAATTATGATAATTATGATTATTGTAGTTATTATGATTATTATTATAATTATTATTTTTATTATTATTATTAATACAATTATTATCCTAATTTTTATGATTATAAAAATTTATATTATATTTATTATGAAAACTATTATGATTATTATGATTATTATTATTAGTATTATAGTAAATATGATTATAAGTAGGAACATCATTATAATTATTATGATAATTATATGTTATTACGATAATTATGATTATTATGATTTTTAAAAGGATTATAATGATTATTAAAATGATTATTTGATTATTATGAATATTATTATGATTTTAATGATTATTTTTATCGTTATTGATATTCTTATTATTACCGTAAAAATGACAGTTATTATTACCGATATTATGAATGTTTTTATTTCCGTAATTGTTACCGATATTATTCTCGTTATTATTACTATTATTATCACCGATATTTTTTTCGCCGACTTTTATTAATATTATCATTATTATTATCGCTATTAATATCGTTATTTTTATCTGTATTATTATTCTTATCTTTATTGTTATTGCTATTGTCATTATCATCGTTATTATTACCGGTGCTATTATTATCATTATCGTTAAAATTGACGTTATTAATATCGTAATTATTTTTGTTTTATTACCCTTATTATGACTGTTATCGAGAAAATGCTCCGAGGTCAAATGGAGTGGAACAAGGTGGCCAGGTACGTCAGGGCAGTCATTCGCAATAAAAAGGAGATGGGCGGAGACGCGCCAACAACGTTGCTCCAGGTTCCTGCCACGTAGAGCCGAAGCGAGAGTCTCGTTAAGGGACCTGATGAAGTGGGTCATTCCGAAGTAATGCCACATGGCGGTGCCGGGATTGTTTCACTATGCCACTAGGATGGATATGAGTATAGAAGGTAGTGCCTATTCCAACTGTAAGCCCGACACTCATGGGACTTCAATGGGAGAACGATATGTCGAAGGGTTCCTCTGGCGGACGGTGTCCCTGGGTTAGTGCGAAAAGATTGGCATTCTCTGACCTTCAAAAAAAAATTATCGTTATCATCGTTCTTATCGTTATTATAATTATTATTGTTATTATATTTATTAAAGTTATTATCGCTATTATTGTTATTAATAACGTTATTATCGTTTTATTGTTATAATCGATATTATTATAATTACTAACGTTATTTTTATTATTATCGTTATATCCTTAATTATCATTATTATAGTTAATACGGTTATTTTTATTAATATCTTTATTACCGTTACTATCGTTATTGTCGTCATTAGCATTACAATCGTTAATATCGTTATCATCTTTATTATTTTTATTATTATATTTATCGTTAGTATCGTTATTTTTATTTTTATTATTAGTATCATCATCATCATCTCTATTATTATTATTTCTATTTTTATTATTATTGTTATTATTATTGTTTTTATTATTATTATAATTATCGTTATAATCGTTATTATCGTTTTTATCGTAATTTTTATATTATTATTACTATCGTAATTAACTTTATTATCGTTAATATCGTTATTATCATTATTATCGTTATTACCGATAATATTATTATAGTTATTAACGTTATCATCGTTATTGTCGTTATAAATATTATTATTTTTATTATTATCATTATCTGTATTAATATTGTTATTCTCATTAGTCTCACTATTATTATTAACGTTATTTCCCCAAGGGAAGGTTTGGTCCCTAATGGGACGATTGATACCCAAGGGATGGATTGATCCACAAGGGATGGATTAGTCCTCTATGGGAGAAATGGACCATTCCATTCCTTTCGACGAGGAGCGCCGTCGTAACCGGGCTAGGCAGAGGACAACCACCCTAAAATACGAGGACTTATCTGGCCCTAATGTCAGTATCCTGTAAGGGACCGAAGCCATTTACGTTAGGGCCGGTCACGGTAGGGCCAAGATTACTAGCGGGTACGTTGACGATATCTCAAAGGTATGTGCTGGATGGTATGTAAAGCGCAGTTAATCTCTTAGAATCTCCCACCGTCAACCCATCGCACCCACTGGAGGGTCAGGATGTCGATGAAGGAAGTAGGTGAACTGCAAGGGCGGATGCTTCATTCCAGCCCTTATATCCAAAAGCTCTCGCAACAATGGGGGTAGTTGCGAGGGAGATCAACACCACACTTTTTGATGCACTGCGTTCGGAGACAATATTGGAGGTTCTAAGCCTGCGAAAGAAACTGCATACCAGATGTTGTCACAGTAGAAAGAGTAGCCACAAGCCCTCAGCAGTTCCCTGAAGAAAGCCTCAAAAGACCGAGGCAAGAGGAGACGACGACCGAAGCCATCAAGTGGAAGGAGGTCGTCGAGAAAAGGAGAAAAAAGGAGAAACTTGTGAAGAAGGCGACAAAACAGCTACCACAAGAGAAAATGAAGCCAAGCAATTCGGAGGACAGTCCGAGGAAACGAAGGAAGCCCGACGCGATCATCCAGAATATTGTGTAAGGTAAAACATACCCAGCCGTAGTCGCAGCTATCGACCAGCGCAACAAGACATGCGCTGCATGGGTATACATTAGATCGTTCCGACATACCAGAACGCTAGGAATTCTCCTCGAGCTCAAGATCACTACTCCGGAGGTCAGGGCCTCATTCGCAGGAACCTTGCGGAAAGAAGTAGGAGACATGAGAAGCATCACGGTACTGATCCCCAGAGCTACGTTGGAGTTACGGGATTGCGATTACTGCACATCGGTAGCAGAAATAGAGAAGGGCCTAAAGAGGACCCTGCCAGACTACTCGGGGAAACTTGAAAACAGATTGACGAACCCCAAAGCGATGCAGCTATGCCAGGCCTTTGTCAAATTAGAAGAGGAAGCTGTTGCGTAGCCTCTGATGGCAAGCCGAGTTCTAGTCTGCTTCGCTAGCTGAAAAGTCAGGCTAAGTGCAGAAATAAGGCGATACTACCGCTGCCTCGACTGCGGCCAATATAGTGCATCGTGCAAGGGTCCTAACCACAATAAACTCTGCTGTTTCTGCGGCGGCACGGAGCACAAGCTCAAAGAATGAAAGGTCAGCGAGCTCACTAGCCTCTTGTGTTCCGAAGGAGGTGCTGAACCCAAGAAGCATTTGGACGGATCTAGGGTGTGCACAGCCTTCCAGGAGGCCCTTGCAACAGCCATCAAAAAAGATGAGAGTACTGCAGGGTAAGCTCAATAGGAGCAGGAAGGCTCACCACCTCCTCACCCAGCTCTGATCTAAGATCAAAGCTGATATTGTTCTTATCAGTAAACAGTACCAGGACAGGGCAGGAGCAGGATGGTACACCGACAAATTGAGCACAGTGGCCATCTGGATCCCAGATCCCCGACAGATACAAGTGTCGTATCAAGGATCCGGACGCGGTTATGTTTGGATGAGACATAACTTGTTGACTTATGGCAGCGTGTATCTCATCCCTAACGACCGGATAGACAACTTGCAGACCAAACTGGACGATCTGGAAGACGCATTTAGGGAATGGCAAGGGAAACTCATTGTGGCTGGAGACCTCTACGCCAAAGCTCGCGAATGAAGAGAGGCTAGGCTGGACTCCAGAGGAAGACGAATCATGAAAGTGGTGTCGAGACTGGAGCTAGCAATGCTCAACGAAGGCTCGACGTCTACATTCCGAAGGCCAGACTACACAGAGACGACACCGGACGTTTCTCTAGGCAACGAAAACCTTGTGGCATGTATCCCAGGCTGGCATGTGATCGAAGAATACTCCGGAAGCAACCACCAGTACGTCCTATTCGACGTGCACGATAGGAGGCTAACGGTGACAATCGCAGCGGAACCCTCAGGTGGAACATAGCAAGAATGGATCGAGACAGGCAGTCCTCAGCCATAGATGAAGATTGAAGATCCCATCAAATTGCACTCACTGGGCTATCGCCAACTGCACAAGCCAGGATGAAGATTGCAACAACTATGCAGCTCATTCAAATGGCTTGCAAGATAGCGATGTCAAAAAGAGCACGAAACTTCAGAGGCGTCAAGCATTCTGGTGGAAGTATGAGCTCGCAGATCTTCGTAAGAAGTGATTAAAGCATCGCCGGTAAACACAACGAACGTAGATACGCGATCTCGACGCTGCCCTCTTGGCCACAGCGTATCAAACGGACAAAAAATCATTGAAAATGATCATCAAGGCCAGCCAAATACCGTACTGGAATGAGCTGAGCCTAGATATCGACCAGCATTCGTGGGGATTAGGGTACCAGATCGTTACTCGTAAGATGAGGACATAAACATAAGTAATCCGTCAAGATGCTATGAGCCTGGAAAACATCTTACATTCCCTATTCCCCTCAATGCCGGAGGGAGAGATTGGCTCGGCTGAGTCTGGCACACCGATGAGTCACAGTTTAGGGACGGGGAGCTGCTCACGGCCGAATCTTCCATGAGGTACAAGAATGCTACAGGACAAGACGGCCTTCTAGTGGATGTTGTAAAAGCCGTCGCGTAGAGTCACCCTGAGCCCTTGCTAAATATGTATAACATGAGAAGCAGGGAGGTCATCCTCCCCGCCCCGTGGAAAAAAGCGAGACTAGTGCTCATAAGCAATGGCATGGGTCCAGCTGATGCTGCTTCGCCATAAAGGCCTATTAGAATGCTGGATAGCTCTGGCAAGCTCCTGGAGCAGCTGCTTAGGCCACGGTTGCTTACGACCGTGCTGCCCGTCAGTATGGATTTCGATCCAGCCTATCCACCATCCATGCAGTCCGGGAGGTTGACACGGCCTCTAAAATGACGGAGCGCGGGAATCACCTATCCCGACCTTTGTGTCTGCTGGCCACCTTAGACGTGAGAAATGCCTTCATCTCCGTCTGGTGGGACTTGGCAATGGAAGCACTCGAATGTAACTTCAATGTCCCTGAGTACCTTTTCCGAATTCTCAGGGACTACTCGATCAAGCGCTTCCTCTAGTGCAATACGGGCGATGTTCCGAGAAGTTTGGAATTGTCATCGGGGGCAGCCTGGGCTCCAAGCTGATACCGGATATCTGGAATATCATCAACGACGCTATCATATGTATGGCAGGCCCTGAGGGCACTTTCATGTTAGAGTATGCAGAGAACTTTGAAGCAATAATAACTGCTAGATACACCGAGGAGGCACAGCTTTTACTCAACCAGTTCATGCGCAGAGTCATATTTTAGATGAAAGACAACGGGCTATCCCTAGCAGCTCAGAAGACTGACATCGTGCTACTTACAAAGAAGCGCATCAACACTTTGCGGAGCTTCAATGAAGGAGAAGCGACGGTTAAGACTAAGTCGGGTGTCAAGTACTTAAGAGTAAGGCTCATCAGCAAGCTCAATTTTGGAAAGCATATTACTAGGGCAGCCGACATGGCTGCAGATGTAGTAACCTCGCATGGCATACTCATAGCCAACATCAACGGTCCCCGACCGTGAATGAGGAGACTACTGATGCGCGCCGCCGAAGCATTGATGCTGTACGGCGCGGAAATCTGGGCCGAGGCTCTGCGACACGAGTAATATCGCAAGAGCATAGCCGAGGTACACAGGAGGTGAACTCTTCCAATTTGCGTGCTCTTACCGCACGGTCTCGGAGCCTGCGATGCTAGTTTTGGCGGAGGTCATCCCGATCGATCTACTATCCAAGGAGAGACAATCTATCCACCAGCAGAAGTCTGTCCTGGGAATGGTAGAGACATCAAGGATCGCCTGATCTAGCAGCATCGAGACCTGCCAAAGCAAATAGGAACAGAAACATAAGGCCAGTTGGGCTGCCTGACTTATCATTCGACTAGACAACTGGCTAAACCGGGAGGCGGGAGAAGTCGACCTCTTCCTCACCCATTTCTTGACAGGGCATGTTCTGCTCTTATCTCGCATAAATGAGTTATGTTGCAGGCGGCAACTGCAGACCAACTTCTAGACCAACGACGACGCTCATCATACGTTCTTCAGATGTATCCGGTGGAGCATCGAATGACTCGCCTTGGAGCTAGACCTCGGCGATATCTCGCCATATAACGTTGTCGAGAAAATGCTCCGAGATCAGCTGGAGTGGAACAAGTTGGCCTGGTACGTCAGGGCTATCTTGCGTAGAAAGAAGAAGGATATGAGCGGCTGATGGACGCGTCCCTAACGTTGCTTCTGGCTCCTGCCATATAGAGTCGAAAGGAGTTTCCCGTAAAGGGATCTGATGCAGTGGCACCATCCTGAAATAACGCCCTATGGCGGTGCGGGGATGGTTTCACTATGCCACTGGGATGGATATAAGTTTTGTCGATAGTGCCAATTCCAACGTGGAGCTCGAAATTCGAGGGACTTATGGGGAGTCAAAATGGTGGAGTATTCCTCTGGCGGCGGGGTCCCTGGATTAGTGCGTAAAGATTGAAGTACTCTGACCATCAAAAAAAGTTATTATTGCTATTATTATTATTATAATTTTGATTATTAAGACCGTTTTAATCGTCATTACAGTTATACTGGTTATTACCGTTATTATCGTTAAAATTATTATTATTTTTATTATCCTAATTTTTATTATAATTATTATTATTATTATAATTATTATTAATATAATTATTATCTTTAATATAATTATTGTTATTATCGTTATCCATATTTTTATTGTTATTATTATCGTTATAACGATATTATCGTTATAATCGTTATTATTGTAAATATTATTATTATCTATATTTTCGTTATTATTATTTTTATTACTATTATTATTACCATTATTATTATCGTTACTAAAGTTATTATCGTTATTATCGATATTATTGTCCTTATTATTATTATAGTTATTATCTTTATAATCGTCATTACCGTCATTATTGTTATAAAAGTTATTATACTTCTTATTGTTATTATTATCATTATTATTATTATTATCGCTATTATTGAAGTTACTATCGTTACAAACGCTATTATCGTTATTAATAATATTATTGTTATTATCGTTATTAACGTTAACATCGTTATAATCGTTAAAATTATTATTAATATTATTACTACGACTTTTATTATTATTATCGGATCTATTATTTTTATTTCAATTATAATTATTATTATTATTATTATTATAATTATTATCGTTATTATCGTTATTATTATTATTAAAATCATTATAATCGTGATTATCGGTATTTTCAATATAAACATTATTATTATTATTATTTCCATTATTAGCGTTGCTTTCGTTATTATCGTTGTTATCGTTATTATTGTTATTATTAATATTTTCATTATTACTATTATCGTTATTATTATAATTATTACCATTTATAACGTTCTCATTAGTTTAGTAATTACTATCTATATTAATGTTACTGTCGAAATTGTCGTTATTATTGTTTATATCTTTAATATTATTATAATCGTTATTATCGTTATTATGATCATCAATACCGTAATTATCATTACAATTGTTATTATCCTTATTGTAGTTATAATTGTTATTGTCGTTATAATCATTATTATCATTATTATCCTTAATGGAGTTAGTTCTATTATTATAGTTAGTGTTAATATTATTATTATATCCGTTATTATTATTGTTGATTATATGATCCTTATTATCGTTATTATTGTTAATTTTACTATTATCGTTACTATTATTATTATTATTATTATTATTATTATTATCTTTATCATCTTTATTATCTTTATTATCTTTATTATTATTATCGCTATTAACGGAAATATCCTTATAATATATACAATCCTTGTTATTATTATTATTATTATACGCATTATTACAATTAATATTAATGTTATTATGATTGTTATAGTTATTAGCGTAATTATCGATATTACTGATATTATTGTTTTTATCTTCATTATTATTACTATTGTTATTATTATTAATATTAATATTATTTTTATTTTTTTCACCATAACTATTATTATTATTGCTTTTGTTATAGTTATTACCGTTAATATTGTTACTATCTTTATTATCTTTATTATTGTAATTATTACTATTATTATTATTACAGTAATTGTTTCTATATCGTCGTTATCACGACTATCGTTTTTACTGTTATTATCGTTATTGCTTAAATTTTCGATACAATCGTTGTTAATGTTATCATCGGTATTATTGTTATCATTATTATTTCCGTTCTTATCTTTGTTATTATCATTATTATTATTATTATTATTATTATTATTATTATTATTATTATTATTATTATTAATATTATTATTATTATTATTAGATAATCGTTTTTATTATCATTATAATCGGTATTATCATAATTGTCGTCATTTCCGATATTATCGATATTATTATTATTATCGTTATTATCGATGTTATTATTATTATTATTTTTATTTTTATTATCAATCTTTACATTATCATTATTATTATAGTTATAATATGCCTTTACGTTCCGACGAGAACACATCGAAACTCTATCTCTCCGAACAGATGTGCTTATAAATTAATGTTTTCGATTAACATCTAATTATTAAAACAATCTTTAGTGTATGTGGAATAGAGTAAAGTATTATTTAAAGAATAGAACATTTATTTAAACATTAGAAAATTCGGAAAAATATGTAAAATAATTTTAATATACTCCATGGAATCTTCAAAGATCTTATTTCCCCAGGATTGTGTAGGCGGAGGTTCTTAGTGTGGGCAACCACGAAATCATTTCATTTCAGACAAACAATTTTGGAATTTTATTCAAACCATTGTAAACCAGTTTCAATTGCAAAATGGAAAAGTCGCCGAAAGAAGGCACTACTCCAGGTGGCTGCTCAGAAGGAAATTGCATCATTGTGTTATGCAATGCATCGGCACCTAGGGTTTCGGGGATTCGTATCATCTCCGATAAGGATAAGTCGGAGCATCATTTCAATCCTTCCAGACTTAAGATTAAAGAGAAGTTTTTGGGGGCACTTTAAATATGAATTCTTTGCCGATGGATGGTAAACAAAAGGAATTAGAACTACGTCTGGATAGAAACGATATACAAATTTTATCAGATCGGGGACAAGATTTTTTTCGGCTAAAAATGTTACAGAAACAAAAGACTATAGAATCTTTAAAGGCAAGCCTACGATTAAAATTATGAAAGGAATGTTAATCTTGGGTACAGCCTTTTATATCCATAAAGGTTATTAAACTGAGTAACCAAATTCTAATTCAGCTAAGTAAGGATGTCTCTTTTGAAAATGAAATGCAGAAATAAATTATACAATTTCATTATTTGTCATGCACCAATAAATGAAGACAACAAGAAGAACCCAAATAAAGTAGAGGAATTCTGGGACCTTTTGGACGATGATATGTCTAAAATTCTAAAATCAAATGTAGTGGTATAACTTGGAGATTTTAATGCCCAAATAGGAAGAGAGAGAAATAATAGACCAATAGTGAAAATTGATAGACAAATAGAGAATATGCTACACAATAAAGAACAAATAGACATGGAATGTGATTGATTATTATTTGTAAGAACTTTCAAACGAAGGTAATGTCGACTTTCTAGAAGAAATTGCCAAGAAGAGCTAAAACATGGATTTCTCCAAATTCAATGCTAGGTGAATTTCAAGTAGATCATTTAGCTATAACCAAAACCAATGTGAAGGAAATTATGAATGTCATGGTAGTAAGCAGCAGAGAATTTGACTCTGATCTCTATTTGTCTAAAATTTAACTCAAATTCTTTCCCAACAGAAATCACAGAAGAGGGGAAAAGTAAATAAGTACAAAACAAATAGACTCCAAATTACATAAGAAACTTTGGAAACATTGCAGAGAGAAATAAAAGTAACTCATTATGGGAAGTGGCAAGATTTATCTAAAGAAATAACGACCGCAGCCCAGAAAACATTTGGACTAGCCAAGCATAGAAAAAAAACTTGGTGAAACGAAATGTGTGATGATGCATAGAGGAGGGAACAAAACATTGGAAAAAGTGGAAATGCTCGGGGAAGACTGAACACCATGACCAATTCAAAAAACGAAGGAAAGTCATTGCTAGAATATTAAGGGGAGTTAAAATATCTTTCGAAAAATCACAACTTATCGACATGAAAAACAACTTTACTAAAAATAATTCACGAAATTTCTATCAGACTTTTAAGAGTTAATTATAGAGTTATCAAGGGCCTAGCATATACTTCAAAAATGAAAATGGTAAACTTGGACTAAGCAATGCAGAAAACTGTGAAATACTTGTGAAACTCTTCGATCAACATTTAAATTTCCCTGAACCGAAACATAAATTGGAATTCTCTGAAACAACTGAAAATCTGGAAGACGATATAAAACATAATGCTGAAGATATTAAGGCAGCAATTAAAAATCTAAAATATAATAAAGCTAGATGAGAAAACCCTATAACATGTGATCTTTTGAAATGGTCTCATTCAAAAATCATTGAATAGATGAAGTTAATCTTCGAAGATATTTGGAGAACAGAGAGTTTTCCAGAAGAGTGGAAAGTAGCTCTAATTCACGCATTACATAAAAAAGAGGACAAACAGATCGATGGTATTTATAGAGGCATCTCTCTTCTGCAAACTGCATATAAGGTAATCTGAAATATATTGCTGAATAGAATAGAAATAACACTTGACAAGCAACTGGGCGAGTATCAAGCTTGATATCGGAAAGATAGAACTTGTACAGAACAAATTTTTAACTTAAAATCCATAATTCGCCATAGGTTACTGAATTCAAAGGACATATTTGCAAAATTTTTAGATTTTAAAAAGTCAATTGACTCTGTTGATACAGAAACCTTAGGTAAAGCAATACGTGAATTTGGAGTAAAAAATAAATTGGCAAACTTAATACGTGAAACACTCACTGACACGATTTCAAAAATAAAATTTATGGGTGAGATATCTAATCCTATTGAGATAAATACAGATGTAAGGCATGGTGATGGTTTATCTCCTCCTCCGTTCAACTGTGTTCTAAAAATAATTGGAAGAATTAAGAAGATAAAGATTAAAGAACAAAACATTTCGCTAGTAACTTTGGGGGGAAAAAGCAAAGGCATTGAATTATGTTGCATACCATTTGCAGACGGTTTTGCCAAAGTGTCAGACTACCTAAAAAGTGCAACTACACAAATCAATCTCTTGGAAGAAATAGCTAACAAAGTAGGTTTGAAAATATTCGTAGAAAAAACTAAATTTATGAAAAACATCAAGAACGCTCCAAAATTTTTATCTAGAGATATTGGTGCTATGGAAAAAATAAAGAAATTCAAATACCTAGCAGAATTAATTCAAGAAATGGTTTAGAAAAATCTGCAGTAGAAGAAAGGTTACGAAAGATGGAAATAGCGTATGGTATCACAAAGTATTTTGACAACAAAAAGTGTTTATCTAAAAATCTGAAAATAAGGCATTACGCTACAATAGTGAATCCTGAATGCTTATACGCAAGTGATTGCTTGGTACTAAATTATAGATTAGATAAACTAGAAGTACTAGAAAGGAGAATCATGAGGAAAATATTAGGTCCTGTGAAAACAACAAAAGTATGGAATTTAATATCTAATGACGACATATACAGGAACAAAGAAGACATGACAGAAACGATAAAGAATGGAAGACTTCAATTTTTTGGCTATATTTACAGAATAGATGAGTCCAGATTATCAAAAAGGATACTCATGTACCTTTGGGAGGAAAAGGCAACTACCAGCTGGATTCAGGAGGTAAAGAAAGATCTAGAAAGAAATAATTTAAGTGAGGAAGAAGTTATAGTCAGAGAGATTTCAAGAAAGAAGTTATTAAAAATGGAAGTATTCCAAGCAAGATTGAAGAAGTAACCCGGTGCGAAGTTATTTAAGGACAGAAAGTATCACCATAGTGAAAACATGAAGGAATAATGGATGGAACTGAAAGTAAAATAGCTAAGTGAAGAATTAATATTGGCACGTTATCCCTTGCAGGCCTTATCGAAAGAAGAAGAGGCAAGAATTATCGGTATAAAAGTTATTATTGTTATTATTGTTATGATCGTTATTACAGTTATTACCTTTATGAACCTTATTATCCTAATTATCGTTATTATCAGTATTTTTAAAGCTACCGTTATTATTATTATTATTATTTTTACCGTTATTGTCGTTATTATCGATATAATCATTATATTTATTATTATCGTTATTAATAATATTATTATTATTCTCGATATAAACGTCATTATTGTATTGTAGTTATTATCGTTATTAAACTTATAATTATTATTATCGTTATTGTCGTTATTATTACTATTAACGTTATTATCGTTATGAATATTATTATTATTATTATCGTTATTATTATCATTATAATTGATATTATCGTTATTATCGTTATTGACGTTATTAACGTTATTATTGTTATTTTCGTTATTATTATTATTATTAAGGTTATTATTATCGTTAAAATCGTTGTATTCGTTATTATTGATATGATCGTTATTATCCATATTATTAATATTATTATTAGTATTATTATTGTCATTAATATTATAGTTATTAACGTTATTATCGTTATACTTATTATTATCATTATCATTATAGTTATTAACATTATTATCATTATTACCATTCTAATCGCTACTATTAAGATTACTGTTATTATTATCGTTATTATGGCTTTTTCCATTTTCATTGTTATTATTATTATTATCGTCATACACGTTGTTATTATTATTTTTAATATAATTATAGTTATTATCGCTATTGTCCATATTATCGTTATAATCGCTATTTTTATATTTATTGTTATTAATAATATTATTATAATATTAGATCTTACCGTTGTTGTTGTTATTATCGTCATTAACATTATTATCTTAATTATTATTATTAATATCATTGGTATAATCGTTATTATCGTTATTATTGTTATTATCGTAATTGACTTTATATCCCTTATTATCGTTATTTTCGTCATTCTATTTATAATAGTTATTATTATTATTATTATCTTTATTATCTTTATTTTCGATTTTATCGTAATTTTTATTTTAATAATTATTATTGTTATTAATATTATCATTATTATCGCAATTGTCTTTATTATTGATATTACTGTTTTTATTGTTATCATTTTTATTAACGTTATTATCGTCGTTATCGTCATTATCGTTATAATCCACCTAGTAGGAAGGCCCCATGTGGGTAGTTCCCCCCCGGGGATAGGTGTATGTAGGATTCTCCCACTGCACTGCCTGCTTGTCGTATGAGGCGTCTTATAGGGACTGTGTGAATGGCTTGTGAATGTTCTTGTACGGCTATTCCTTCCTTTGTTCTTCTTTTATATCATTTTCTAATCTGTCTCTCACTCTCAAGCTTCCTACCGTTCCTATCCTATCCTTTGTGGAGATTGCCTCCCAATAATATATTTCTTATGATGGGTAGTACAGAAAAAGGTAAAAGCGGGCGTGGGAGGGACACCCACGCCACGGCGTTATCAGGTGGTGATAGGCCAGAACACCCGTAGTCGTTATCCAACAACTGCCAGGTGCATGGGTTAGGCAACTTGGATCCAGTTCTGGATAATTAATCAGGAAGAGCACCACAGGTAGGTGATCTGGCCTGAGTTGTGTCTAAAGCGACAGGAAGATTTCAAGTAGATTTGAAGAAAGCCTCTTGGAGGAGTGGCATAGGGCTGCAAGGGCCGTTGATAACACGAGGTTTTCCGGCCAGATGTCATCTATCTAGCCCGCGAAGGGGACATCATAAGATGGAGAGGGAGAGAAACTCGCGCAAGCGAAAGTCCTTCACGCCAAAATGAGGTCGGCTGTTACTGGACAGCCAAATGTAAACAATGCGATTAAGCAAGGGCTCCCAGAACTGGAGATCTTTGACTGCTTCGAGTTCTTGTATAAATCTCGAATAAAGGTCAAGAAGGGAGCGAGGACGCTCGCCAGAGTCTCTAAGTGCACATGAGCAAACTCTGTAAGAGATGCCGGCGCAGTTAAGAGAGTAGTCATAAGTACGCCTCAGCTGCTTGAGGAAAGCCTCAAATGACCGAGGCAAGAGGCGTCGACAACCGAAGCCACCAAGTGGACGCTGGTCCTCAAGAAGAAGAAAATAAGGAAATACCCACGAAGAAGGCGACGTAATCCCCACCGCAGGAGAAATAGAACGCGAGCAAATTGGAGTACAGGCCGAGAAAAAGAAGGGAGCCCGACGCGATCCTCCTGATTCATGCGCAAGGCAAAACTTACGCAGACGTAGTTGGCACAATCCACCAGCGCATAAAAACCGTTGCGGCAGGGGAAGAAGTTAGATTTGTCTGTCAGACCAGAACGGGAGAGGTTCTCCTCGAACTTAAGAGAACCACTACAAAAATCTGGGTCTCCTACGCAGAATCCTTGAGGAAAGAAATAGGAAGCACGAGTAGCATCACATAACTAGAGCTGTGATACGGGACTGCGATTGCTGCACGTCGGTGATAGAAGTCGAGGAGTTTCTAAAGAGGACCCTACCAGACTACGCGGGAAAATTCGAAGTTAAAATTACGTACCCCAAAGCGAGACAGCAACGTCTGGCCCTCGTCAAAATAGAGGAGGAAGCAGCTGCGAAGCTTTTGAAGGCCGCAGAGTGCTGGATGGCTTCATACTTTGTAAATTCAGGCGACGAATAGAAGTAAGGCGATGCTACCTTTGACTCAACTTTGGCGACCTTGCTTCTTGCAAGGGCCCTGATCGCAATAAGCTTTGCTATCTCTGCGGCGGGAAGGGGCACTGCAGGATGAGAGTGCCAACTTGTTTCTTGTGCTCTAATATTGTTACGGAACCCGAGAAGCACGTGGCCGGATCGAGGCCGTGGAAAGCCTTCCTGGAGGCCCTTGCAACAGCCAACAAGAAGAACGGAAGAGAGTACTGCAGGGTAACCTCAATTGGAACAGGATGGCGCACCACCGCGTAATCCTGCTCTGCTCTGAGAAAGAAACCGATATTGTTCTAATCAGCGACCAGTACCAGGATAGGGCGGATGAAGGAAGGTACGTCGACAAATTGGGCACCGCGGCCAACTGGGTCCCAGATAACCGACAGATATATGTGTCGTATCAAGGATCCGGACCCGGTTACATTTGGGTGGAACAACTTGGCGACTTATGTCAGCATATATCTCACCCCGAACGACAGGATAGACGACTTCCAGATCAAACTGGACGATCTGGAAGATGTGCTGTGTGAAATGCAAGGGGACCTCATTGTGGATGGAGACCTCAATGCCAAAGCTCTCAAATGGGGGGAGGCCAGGTCGGAATTCAGAGGAAGACGAATCATGGAGGCGGTGTCGATACTGGCGCTAGTAGCGCTCAATACAGGCTCGACGTCAACCTTCCGACAACCTGGCTGCAGAGAGACGATTTCGGACGTCTCTCTAGCTAAGGAACACCATTCGCAAACAGACGCAGGTTGTAGGGTGTTCGAAGATTACAACGGGAGCGATCATCAGTACATCCTATTCGACGAACACGATTTCAGGCCAGTCGTGACAAGTGCAGCGCGACCCCTCCGGTGAAACATAGCTAAAATGGATCGAGAGAAGCTGTCTTCAGTTATAGATGAAGGTTGGAGATCCCATCATATTGCAGTCTCGAGTCTATCGCCAAGTGCACAAGCCAGGATGATTACTGCAGCAACTGTGCAGCTCTTCCAAATGGCTTGCGCGATAGCGTTGCCAAAGAAGAGCACGAAATGGTAGATGCGTCCTGCATACTGGAGGACGAACGAGATCGCAGATTTTCGCAAGAAGTTCTTATGGTTTCGCCGGTTAGCAAAACGAGCGAAGAGATGTGATCTCGACGCTGACTTATTGGCCGCAGAGTATCAAGCAGCAAGAAAATTACTCAAGAGGTCTATCAAGGCTAGCCATCGACGGTGCTGGGTACCAGATCGTCAATCGCAAGATGGAGACTTACAAACAAGGAAAACCTCAGGACACGAGGACCTGGAGAACATCGTTCATACCCTATTCCCCTCACAATCAAAAAGTGACCCCGGCCGCGTCTGGCAGCCCCGAAGCGCCACTGTTTACGGAGGGGGAGCTGCTCAGGGCCGCATCATCCATGCGCAACAAGAGAGCTCCAGGACCTGACGGCTTTCCAGCAGAAGTAATGAAAGCCGTCGCGCTGAGTCATCCTGAGCTCTTGCTAAACATTTGTAACATATGCCTCAGGGAGGGCATCTTCCCCTGACCCGTGGAAGAATTCGAGACTTGTGCTCTTAAGTAATGGAAAGGGTCTATCAGTTGCCGTTTCGTTATACAGGCATATATGTATGCTGGATACGTCTGGAAAGCTCCTGGAGAAGCTGCATAGGCGACGTCTTCTTGCGGCCGTGAGGGCAGCGGGCGACCTTACTGCCTGCCAGTATGGATTTCGATCCGTCCTCTCCACCATCCACGCAGTCCAGGAGGTTTTCACGGCCGCTAAAATGACGGTGCGCGGGAACTACTTATCCCGACCTTTGTGTCTGCTGGCCACCTTAGACGTGAGAAATGCCTTCAACTCCGTCAGGTGGGATTTGGCAATGAAAGCGCTCGATCGTAACTTCAGTGTCTCGGAGTACCTTTTCCGAATTCTCAGGGACTACTTGATCGAGCGCTTCCTCTAGTACAATTCGGGCGATGGTCCGAGAAGCTTAGAATTGACATCGGGAACAGACCAGTTCTTCATACTGGGATATTTTCTACGACGGTATACTAAGTATGGCAATCCCTGAGGTTGCTTTCTTGGTTGAATATGCAGATGACTGTGCAGTTGTCAAAACTGCAAGAGACACGGTGGGAGCACAGCTGTTGCTCAACCAGGTTATGCGCAGAGACACCTCCTGGATGGAAGACCACGGGTTATCCCTAGCAGCCCAGAAGACAGAGATTGTGTTACTTACGAACAAGCGCATCAACAACGTGCGCAGCTTCACCGTAGGAGACACGGCGGTCCAGACTAAGTCGGCTGTCAAATACTTAGGAGTAATGTTCAACAGCAAGCTCAACTTTGGAAACCATATTACTATGGCTGCCGACCAGGCGGCAAAAGTAGTAGCCTCGCTTGGCACACTCATGGCCAACGTCAATGGTCCCCGACCTTGCATGAGGCAACTACTGACGCGCGCTGGCGAAGCAGTAATTCTGTATGACTCGGACGTCTGGGCCGAAACGCTCTGATACGAGAAGCGCATAGGGACGGTTCAGTGGCGCTCTCCGAATCGAGTGCACCTATCGTACGGTCTCTGAGCCCGCGGTGCTAGTGGTTCGATCTACTAGACCAGGAGGGAAATTCGTCGTCCAACAGAAGTCTGTTTTTGGAAAGTAAGAGGCATCAAGGCTCGCTTTGTCTAGCAGCATTGAGACCTGGCAAAGCTGATGAGAACGAGAGCCTAAGGGCAGATGGACGATCCGACTCATCATTCGGCAAGACAGCTGGCTAAACCGGGAAGCGGGGGAGGTCGACTTCTACTTTACCCAATTCTTGACAGAGCATGGATTGTTTTGCTCCTACCTCGCAAAATGAGGAAGGTTGCATACGGCAACAGCCCCTATGGGGTCTTGACCAATGATGATGCCTACCACACGTTCTTAAAATGTGGCTGGTGGAGCGTATAACGTTTCGCCTTGGAGCAAGACCTCGGAGAAATCTCGCCAGACAACGTTGTCGAGAAAATGCTCCGAGGACAAGAAGAGTGGAATAAGGTGGCCTGCTATGTCAGGGCCACCTTGCGCAAGAAAAAAAAGGAGATGGTTATTATAATAAATATTATTATCATTGTTATTATCGTTATTAACGTCATTACCGTTATAATCGTTATATAACTGTTATTGAAGTTTCTATCGTAATTAATATTAATATTTTTATTATTAGTATTATTATTATTATAGTTTTTATTTTTGTTATTTTTATTTTTGCTGTTATTATTATTATTGTTATTAATATCGTAATTTACGTTATTATGCTTATTAACGTCATTATCGTTATTATCGTTATTATAGCTATTATCGTTACTAACGTTATTATGGTTATTATCGGTATTTTTGTTATTATCTTTATATTACTATTATCGTAATTATTATTATTATTCTTATCATAATTATCGTTAATATCGTTTTTATCGTAATTTACGTCATAATCGTTATTATCGCTATTATCATTTTTATTGTTGTTATAATTATTATTATTAATATTATTACTATTATTACTATTATGGTTATTATTACTAATATTATTGTTTTTATCTTTATTATTATTATTATTATTATCATTATGACCTATATAGTCGTTATCTTTATTATCTTTATTATCTTTATTATCGTAATTATTTTCACAATCGTTATTATAGTTATTATCGCTGTTAATGTGTTTCTCATTATTATTGTCATTAACGTAATTTTATTTATTATCTTTATTATCATCATTATTATTGTAATTATTATTATTATTTTTATCGTTACTATCGCACGTATTTTTATTATTCTTATTGTCGTTATTATAATTATAATCGTTATAAACGTTATAAGAGATATTATTGTTATTATGGTTATTTTCTTTAATAACGATATTATTATTATTTAAATTTGTATTATTGTTATTGTTATTATTATCTTTAATATCGTTATAATTATACTTGAAGATATTATTATCGTTATTGACTTTAATATCATTATAATCATTATTACCGTTAATATTAAGATAACACTTATTATTATCATTATTAGCGTTTTTATCGTTTATATCGTTATTATTGTTATTAGTAGTTCTTTTATCGATATTATCGTTGTTATTAATATTATAAATATTATTAATGATATTATGGTTACTATCGTTATCATCATTATAATCTCTATATTTTATTATAATCGATATTATTAATATTTTTATTATTATCGTTATAATCTTTAAAATCGTTAATATCGTTCTCATCGATATTATTGATATTATTATTATTATTATTATTATTATTATTATTATTATTTTTGTTGTTATTATCATTATTTATGTCTTAACCTTTATTATTATAATTATTGTTCTTTTTCTTATTATGTATGTCATTATTGATTTTACCTTCATTACCATTACTATCTTTAATATTTTTATTATTATCATTACCGTTATTATCCTTATTATTATTAATATTAATATTGTCATTATTATTATTATGACTATAATTTTTATTATCTTTATTATCGTTATTATCGTTAATATCGTTATTTTTATTATTATTATTATTATTATTATTTTTATTTACGTTATTATTGCTATTCACGTTTTAGACATTATCATTATTATTATCGTTATTATTATAGTTATCAAAGATATTATCGGTATTATTTTAATTATCCATGTTATCATAATTATTATAATTATCGCTATTGCCGTTATTATCGTTAATAATATTTTTATTATTATCGTTATTGTAGTCTTTATCGTTATTATCGTTGTTACCGTTATTATCGTTATTATTGTTATTTTTATTATTACTGTTATTATAATTGTTATTATTAATATTACTATTATCATTATTAATATTATTATTATTATTATTATTATCACAATAATCGTTAATGTCTTTATTATTATTACAAGCGTTATTATCGTCATAGTTATTATCGTTATAATTGAAATTACTATTATTATTATTGTTAATATTATCGTTATTGTCGTTCTCATAGATATTATTGATATTTTTATTATTAATCTTATTATTATTATAAACATTATTATCCTTATTTTCGTTTTAATCGTTAATTTTCTTATTATCCTTTTCAATACATTTATTCATGTTATTATCGGAATTATCTTTAATTTCGTTATCGTTATTGTTGTAATTATCGCTTTTGAAGTTATTACCATTATTAAAAATTAGTTATTATCGTTACTATAGTTATTATCGTTATTTTCATTATTATCGTTTATATATTTATGATCGTTATGTTTGTTATTATTTTTATAATTATTACTATTATAGATGTTATCGTTGTTATTATTTTTATTAATATTATTATTGTTATTTTCGTTACTATCGTTACTATCGTTAAATCTCTATTCTTATTAAAATCGTTATTATTAAGATTATTATTATTATCGTTATTATAGTTATGATCGTTATTATTTTTATCGATATTATCTTTATCATTACTATTTGCGTTATTAAGATCATTATTAACGTTATTAACGTTACTAACGTTATAATAGTTATTATAATCGTTATTATGGTTCTTATCGTTATTATTATGGTTATTATCGTTATTATCGCAATCAGTATTATTATCGTTATCATTATCGTTATTAAGGTTACTACCGTTTCTATTGTTATTATCGTTATTATCTTTATAATTGTCATTATTATAATTAACATTATTAGTATTATTATTATTATTATTATTACTATTATTATCGTCATTATTATCTTTAGTATCTTCGCTGTTATGATTTCAATTATTATTATCGTTATTATTAACGTTATTAACATTATTAATGTTATTATGGTTATTGGCCTTTTTATTGTTATTATTGGTAAGACAGCCATTATTATCGTTATTATCGTTAATGATGGTATTATCGTTATTATTATAATTACCTTTATTAACGGTATTACCTTTATTATCGTAATTATTTTTTTATCCATATTATCGTTATTTTATCTTAATTATCGTTAATATCGTTTTTAATATTTTTGTAATTATTATGGTTTTAACGGTGTTATTATTATTATTATTATTATTATTATTATTATTATTATTACTATCGTTGTTGATGTTTTTATCTGTATTACTATAGTTATTAACTTTATTATCGTTAGTATCGTAATTATCGTCATTATCGGTATTATCCTTATTAACATTATTATTGTTACTATCGTTATTATAAGTATTATGGATACTATTATTACCGTTATATTTGTTATTATTATTAATGCTATTATTTTTATTATCGATATTATCGTTACTATCGTTATAATCGTTATTTTTATCATGATCTAAATTATTATAAATATTATTATTATTATCGATAATTTCATTAATATCGTAATTGTTGTTCTTATCGTCAATATTCTTATGATCGTTATTATCACTATTATCTTTATTATTATTATTATTACCTTTATTATTACTATTATTTTCGATAATAATATCATTTTTATCGTCTTTATCGTTATTATTATTATCGTTATTATTATCGTTATTAAAGTTATCAACGATATTATTGATATTAACGTTTTATTCTATTTTATCGTTAATATAGTTACTATCGATATGATAATTATTATTATCGTTATTATCCTTATTATCGATATTATCGTCATTATCGTTACAATAGTTATAATTATTATCATTATTTTTATCATTATTGTCGTTTTTTATATTATTATTATTCTTATTAATACTCTCGTTATTATTATCGTTAAAATCGTTATTATCGTTTTAATTTTCATTATCGTAATTGTTATCGTTATAATCTTTAAACCGATACAATACCCAATATAATCCATCGATACAACTCCCAATATTATATCGTTATTATTAATATTATTATTATTTTTATTTCTGTCATTATCGTTAATCATATTATAACTATTATTATTATTACTATTAAAGTTATTATTATCGTTATTATCGTTGTTATTAGTAATATTATTATTATAATTATTATTATTATTTTATTATTATTATTATTATCGTTAATATCGTTAGTATCCATATTAACGTTATATTTATAATTTTCGTAATTATTATCAATATTATTATTACTTTTATTATCGACATTAACTTTATTATATATATGATTAAAATTATCGTCATTATTATCGTTATTATCATATTTATTGTTTTTATTATTTTTGAGGTTATTATTATCGTTAAGAACGTTCTTATCGTTTTATTGTAATTACCATTATAAATATGATTATCGATATTATTTTTGTTATCGCCGTTAGTATCGTGTTTATTGCTATTATCGTTATAAACATCATTATTTTTATAATTATTATTATGATTATTATTTTTGTTATTATTAATATTCATATTATAATTATTATTAATATTATTATTATTTTTATTATCGTTCTTACCGTTCCTGTTATTAATATTATTAATATTATTATTATTAGTATTATTACTATTATTATCGTTAATGTCGTTATTATTTCTATTATCGTCAATATCGTGAATATCGATATTATTGTTATGTTTTCTATATTTAACATTATCGATAATATTTTTCATATTATTATTGTCGATATTTTCATTATTATCGTTATTATCGTCATAATTGATACAATAGTTGTTATTGTTAATATCATATTCGTTGTAATTATTATCGTTATTATTATTATCATAGTTATTATCGTTATAATGATTTTTATCATTATTATTATCCTTATTGTCATCATTATCGCTATAATTGTTATTTTAATTATCATCGTTATTATCATTATTATTATAATTCGTATTATTAGTAACGTTATTATCCTTATTATCGTATTTATCGTTATAATCGTTATTGTAATTATTATCTTTATTATAAATATTATCGTTATCATCGTTACTACTGCTATTATCGTTATTATCGTTAGTTTTATTATTTTTGTTATTATTATCAATTTTATAATTACCCTTATTATCGTTATTATCGTTATTCTTGTTTTATTATTATACTGCTATTGCCTTTATTATACTTATTATCAATTTCATCGTTAATTTTATTATTTTGGAAGTTATTATTATTATTAATTTCATTATTATCGTTATTATTGTTATTATCGCCATTACCGTTATAGACGTTATTCTTATTATTAACGTTATTATCGTGATTATCATTATTATTACTATTAACTTTATTATCATTATTTTTATTATGATCGTCATTATTACTATTATTAATATTATTATTATCGGTATTATCTTAAGTACCTTTATTATTTCTATTATCGTTATTATTGTTATTAATCTTATTATTATTATCGTTACCAATATCTTTATAATCATTATTATCGTTTTTATTGTTATAACTGTTATTATATTTATTATATTTATTGTAATTATTATTTTAATTATCGTTATAATAATTAATATCGTTATTATCGTTTCTATTATTATTTTTATTATTTCTCTCATCGTTATTGTCGTTCCTATCGTTTTTATCCTTATTATCGTTATTATTATTATTATTATTATTATTATTAATATTATTATTATTATTATTATTATCATTATCATCGTTGTTATTGTTATTATCTTTATTATAGTTATTATCGTTATATTTGCTATTTTTATCATAATCGATCTTATTATTAATATTATTATTATTATCGATATTTTCGTTACTATCGTTATTATTATTAATTTTATTATTACCGTTATTATTATTATTTTTATCATTTTTATTGTAATTAGCTTTACTATCGTAATTATTAATTTTTTTGTCGTTATTATCGTTATTATCGTAAATATCGTTTCGTTAGAATCTTTGTTATCTTTATTATCATTACTATTGTAATTTTTGTTATTATATTTATTAATGTTATTATTGTTATTTATGTAATAATCGGTATTATTATATTATTATATTTAACTTTTATTATCGCAAGTATCGTTATTATCGTTATTACTATTATAATTATTATAATTATTATTATAATTATTATTATTATTATTATTATTATTATTATTATTATTATTATTATTATTATTATTATTATTATTATTATCATTATTAAAGTTATTTTCTTTTGCTCCGGAGCGCTTGCGCCATAATGTTATTGCTGTGAACGGTTCGCATTACTGAGTAGTTGACCCTGCAATAGGGAATGTTTCGAAGTAATTAGAAGTCATTTCTTGTTCTCTAAATTTTACGATGATGTTTATTATATTCAGTAATATCATCTTTCTTTTTAAAATATAAAGTGCATAATCAAAATTTATTTTTTAAAATATTTTATATTATTGTTCATGTAATATTTTTAATACAACGAAATTACTATAGTATTTTAAGCCGAACATAAATCGTGTTTGCTCTCACTCTCGAAAAATATTTTCTTAAATTTTCTTTCCCCATGAAAAAAATTGGTTCTAAGAAATTAAATATTTAAAAAATCAACATATTATAACAAAGGCAAAAACTGAATATTTACTGATATATATCCGTCTCTGGTAATGTCCTAAAGAAGACTGAGACTGTGTATCGTTAAAACGAAACACAATATCGTCTTGTCGTTAGTGTTTTATTTCGTGATAGTTATTTGCTTTTAAGGCATGCAGCGTTGACAGATATTCGAATAAAAAGAGTATCTCATGTAAAATATGAAATCAAAGTATATATGGTATGAACGTATATGTACCCTCTTCGTACCCGAGCATCCGCTTTTTGGGATCGTATATATACGCTCTTCGTACATGAATGATCATAATTCGAAGGTGTATATATAAGCCCGTCGGAGCGAAAGGGTTAATCCTTAATATCGTTATAATTATTCTTATCGTTTTTATCGTTATTATCGTTATTATCGCTATAATTATGATTATCTACATTACTATCGTTATTAACGTTATAATCGTTATTATCGATATTATCGTCAATTTTAATATTACAGTTATTATTGTTATTATTTTTATCCTTAATTTCTTTATTATCATTATTACTGTGAATATCGTTAATATTGTTATAACCGTTAAAATCGTTATTGTAGTTATTGCTATTACTGTTGTTATCATTAATATCGTAAATACCTCAGTTGATATTATTTTTATTATTATTAATATTATTATTGTTATTATTATTTAATTATCGTTAGTATCGTTCTTATCGTTTTTATCGTTATAATCGGCAGTATCGTTATCAGCGTAATTATCGTTATTATTGTTATTATTATTTTAAACGTTATAGGCGTTGTTATTATTGATATTATTATTACTATTATTATTATTATTGTTATTGTCGTTATTATTGTTATTATTGTTATTATCGTTACTTTCGATATTATTACTATTATTATTTATATTATTATTATCACTATTAGTTTCGTTATTATCATTATAATTATCCTTGACGTTATTATTATCGTTATTAACGATATTATCGGTATTATTAATATTATTATTGTTCCATTATTATCTTTATTATCGCTATTATAGTTAATATCGTCAATTTTATTATTATCGATATTATTATTTTTATCAATAACATTATTATTTTTATTATCGTTATTATCGTTGGTATAGTAATTACCGGTATTGTTGTTATTAACATTATTTTTATTGAATTCGTTATTCTAATTATTAATATTATTATCTTTATTATGGCAAGTAACGTTATTTTTGTTATTATCGTTATTATCCTTATTATTTTTATTGTTATTAGTATTACTATTATCGTTATTATTTCCATTATTGACGTTATTATCCTCCTTATCGTTATTATCGTTAATATCGTTACAATAATTATTACCTTTTTTATCGTCATTATCCTTAATATCGTTATTATTTGTGTCATAGATATTATCGTTATTATCATTATTATCGATATAAATAAGATTATCGTTATAATTATTGTTAATGACGTTATTATCGTTATTACCGCTATTATCGTTATTATCGTTATTATTATATTCTTCTTTATTATCTTTATTATTATTATAATTATTATTATAATTATTTGCACCATCGTTATTATCTTCATTTTCGTTATTATTATTATTATTATCATTATCGCCTTTATCATTATTATCGTTATTGTCGTTATTATTATTATTTTTATAAATATCAATATTATCGTTATTATTGTTATTATCGTTATTATCGTAATTAACGTTATAATCCTTATTATCGTTATTGTCGTTATTATCGTTAATATTGCCATTACCATTCTCATCGTTATTATTATTATTCTTAATATTAACGTTAATATTGTTATTTTTATTATAACCGTAATCATCATTATTATTATTATTATCATTATTAGCGCAAGCATCGTTATTATTGTTATTATCGACTTTATCGTTATTACTTTTATTATTATTAGTATTCTTATTATCGTTATAATTACTGTTACTATCGTTGTTATGGTTATGATTTTTATTATCTTTTTTATTATAATTATTAACGTTATTCTCGATCTTAGCTTTATTATTGTTATCATTGGCATTACCATTATTAATACCGTTATTATCATTACAATCTTTATTATTATTATTATCCTTAGATACGCTATTTTCATCATTATCGATTCTATTATTAATATTATTATTATTATTGATGTTTTCGTTTTTGAAGTCGTTATTGTTGTTATTTATATGATCCTCATAATCGTTGTAATCATTATTATCGATTTTATCGTTATTACAGTTTAAATTATAATTATGGTTATTATCGTTATTATCGTTACAATCGATATTTTTATTTTTATCTTTATTATCAATATTATAATTGTTATCGTTATTATCATATATCGTTACTATTGTAACTAATATCGTTACTATTATCGTTACAATTGTTATTATTGTTATTATCGTTATTATTTTCATCTGTCCTATCACTTATATTATTTTACTTATTATTATTAATGTTATTATCGTTATATCGAAATTATCGTTATTATCGTCATTTTCTTTGTAAGCGTTCTTAACGTTTTTATCGTTATCATTATTATTATTTTTATTATTGTATCGAAATTATCTTTATAATCGTTATTATCTTAATTATTGTTAACTTTATTGTTACTGTTATTATTATTATTATTACTATTATTATTATCATTAATATCTTTACTTTCATTATTATTGTTATTATCGCTATTATTATTATTATTATTACCATTATTATTATTATTATTATTAATAATAATAATATAGTATCTACCGTTCATAATGTTATTATTGATTTTATTATCGTATACAGGTTATTAATGTTATCATCGTTATTGTCTTTATTATCCTGATTATAGTTAATATCGTTATAATCTTTTTTATCTTTATTATCTTTAGTAAAATTAATTTTGTTATTACTATTATTATTATTATTAATATCATTATTATTGTTAACATAATTATTATAATTACTATTATCGATATTACCGTTCTTATTATTATTATTATTGTTATTATCGTGACTCTCGTTATTACCGTTATATTATCTACTTTTATTACTACCGTTATTTTTAGTATTATTACTATTATCGTTATTATCCTAACAATCATAATTATCGTAATTTTAATCCGATCGGATGTACCTATTAAATAATATTTTCGATAAACATCTAATTATTTTAACAATCTTTAGTGTATGACGGATAGAGTAAAGTATTATTTAAACAATAGTACATTTATTTAGACATAAAAAATTTGGACAAAAAACTAAAATAATTTTAATATGATATACGAATACTTCAAAGATCTTATTTCTCCACGATTGTACGGTCGGAAGAACCTAGTGGATTCAAGCACAAAATCAAATCATTTTAGATTGACAATCTGATCTTACTTTGGAATTTTATTCCTATCATTGTAACACACAATTTCAATATCAATATGGAAAAGTCGCTGAAAGAAAGCACTACCCTAGGTGGCAGCTCAGAAGGAAAATCCACTATTGCATTATGCAATGCATCAGGACCTAGGGTTTTGGTGAGTCCCAACATCTGCAATAAAGATGAGTTGGAGCATCCTTGGAATCCTTCCAGACTTAAGATTGAAAAGAAGTTTTTTCGGGCACTTTAAATGTGATTTCTTTGATAAAGTTTGGTAAACAAAAGGAATTAGAACTACTTCTGGATAGAAATGATATACAAATTTTATCAGATCGGGGACAAGATTTTTTTTGGCTAAAAATGTTACAGAAACAAAAGACTATAGAATCTTTAAAGGCAAGCCTACGATTAAAATTATGAAAGGAATGTTAATCTTGGGAACAGCCTTTTATATCCATAAAGATTATTAAACTGGGTAACTAAATTCTAATTCCGCTAAGTAAGAATCTCTCTTTCGAAAATGAAATGCAAAAATAAATTATACACTTTTATTAATTGTCATGCACCAATAAGTAAAGACAACAAAGAGAACCAAAATAAAGTAGAGGGATTCTGGGACCTTTTGGACGATGAAATGTAATCTCAATGTTATAAAATTCCAAAATCAAATGTAGTGATATTACTTGGAGATTTGAATGACGAAATAGGAAGAGAGAATTGATAATTCAATAGTGAGAATTGATAGAACAATAGAAAATATGCTGCACAATAAAGAACAAATAGAAATGGAATGTGATTGCTTACTATTTGTAAGAACTTTCAAATGAAGGTAATGTCGACTTTTTTCAAGAAATTGCCAAGAAGAGCTAAAACATGGATTTCTCCAAATCCAATGCTAGGTGAATTTCAAAAAGATCGTGTAGCAATATCCAAAGGAAATATGACGGAAATTATGAATGTCAAGGTATGAAGAAGCAGAGAATTTGACTCTGATCACTATTTGTCTAAAATTCAACACAAATTCTTTCCCAACAGAAATCACAGAAGTGGGGAAAAAATAATAAAGTAAAATACACATGGACTCCAAATTACAAAAGAAACTATGGAAACATTTCAGGGAGAAATAAAAGTAACTCATTATGGGAAGTGCCAAGATTTATCTAAAGAAATAACCAACGCAGCCCAGAAAACATTTTGATTGGCCAAGCATAGAAAAAAACCTTGGTGGAACAAAATATGTGAAGATGCAATACAGGATAGAAGAAAACTTTGGAAAAAGTGCAAATGCTCGGGGAAGACTGAACACCATGACCAATTCAAACAACAAAGGAAAGACACTGCTAGAATAATAAGGGGAGTTAAAGTATCTTTCGAAAAATCACAATTTATCAACATGCAAAACAACTTTACTAAAAATAATTCACGAAATTTCTATCAGACTTTTAAGAGTTAATTAAAGGCGTATCAAGCGCCTAGAACATACTACAAAGATGAAAATGGTAAACTTGTCCTAAGCAATGCGGAAAACTGAAATACTTGCAAAATACTTCGGTCAACTTATAAACTTTCCTGAACCGAAACATAAATTGGAATTCTCTGAAACAACTGAAAATCTGGAAGAAGATATACCACCTAATGCTGAAAAAATTAAGGAAGCAATTAAAAATCTAAAAAATAATAGAGGTAGTGGGGAATACTCTATAACAGCTGAATTTTTGAATTGGTCTCTGTCAAAAATCATTAAAGAGCTGAAGATAATCTTCGAAGATATTTGGAGAACAGAGAGGTTTCCAGAAGAGTGGAAAGTAGCACTAATTCCCCCATTACATAAAAAAGGGGAAAAACTGTACTGTGATAATTATATCTTCTGCAAACTGCATTCAAGGTAATCTCAAATATATTGCTGAATAAAATAGAAACAACACTTGACAAGCAACTGGGCGAGTATCAAGCTTGATATCGGAAAGATAGAACTTGTACAGAACAAATTTTTAACTTAAAATCCATATTTCGCCATAGAATACTGAATTCAAAGATATATTTATAAAATGTATAGATTTTAAAAAGGCATTTGACTCGGTTGATAGAGAATCCATAGATAAAAGAATACGTGTATTTGGAGTTAAAAATAAATTGACAAACTTAATACGTGAAACATTCACTGACACGATTTCAAAAGTAAAATTTATGAGTGAGATATCTAATCCTCTTGAGATAAATACAGATGCAAGACTCCGAGTGTCGAATCGATATTTCAAATGCTCACTTACCTCTTGGGAAGACAATCCAAGCTGATGGTGGAGACTTATTTCCAGATATTTGGGGGTCCTCTGATCCAAAATCTGAAGGTCCAGTGGGAGTATCCACCTTCTAGAGAGCTGCAGGGGAATCAGGCGGTATGAGGGAAAATTTTCTTTCTCTTCTTCAATTAATTCAACACCCAAAGTATCGTTATAAATTTCGGTTTCGTGCTAAAGCTCCTTTAACAGACGACGTAGTTGATATTTTCTACCGCAGCGACGTACCTTCGGCATTAGGAGGGTAACTAATAGGAAGAGGTGTTTGTTTGGTGGTAGGAGAGAAAGAGAAAAGTGTCGTACGTGCGGAGCGTCCTCACCGAAACGACAATTTTATAGCAGGATACTCGTGCGGTTCGTCCTCACCGAGCAATAAGGATTGATGAATGTATGGATATAAAGAAATCATGCACTGGTTAACAATAACAATTTTATTTATGTATTAAATGTTTCACTAAAGTACACTGATTAATTACACCTTTGGATGATGTTCCGCACGCGAACGTGGTTATTTTATTGTTTATAATAAAGAATTTAATTTTAATTTTAATTGACGGGTTCTAACTTATTTAATTGACAAAGATAAACTCTAGCGTAAAATTCAAAGTTGGATAATGACTGCTTAAGGCTCGAGACTAGGAGCTTGCGTCTTGTTGAGTAAGGCTGCGAACGATGATTGTCTGACGACGCTCTTTGCTCCTGCTAGGGCGAGTCCGGTTGACGTCACTGCGCATGTGCGCCGCTCGAGCCTGCCGCCTAAGTGCGGTGGTGGTGGGACACGCCGTTCGCGCTTGCCGTCTGAATGCGGTGGTGGTGAGGCAGAACTATGCGAGCGTTCCTTTATTACCTCTTCCAAGTATTGCGTTCACACGGTGCTTATCACCGGATGTAATTCTGGGAGCTCTTAGCCCCTGGAATGTTGTTATCAGCAGGTGTGGTTCCGAAAATAATGTCGATATCGTTGTTGTTAATAGTTGGAACGCAGGATGTTAAAACCCATATCACCAGATGTCTTCTCGCCATAATCGATAAGTATGTCTCGCAATTATTTATTACATTTATTTAGAGATATTTCTCGCATTAATTTATTAAGGTTGTTGAACATTAATTCATTAGGGTAATTGTTAATTTTATTATAGTGTTGTATGTATATGTGTGTATTTTGTTAACATAGGTCCCAATTTGTTCGCTAATTATTATTATTATTCTTTTATGTGTTTTATGTATTATTAATAAGAAGGTGCTGGTAGTAACAGGAGTTTATAAGGTATCTTAGCTAATATTGCTAGTAGTAAAATTATCCAAATTTTGAATATATATAATAATATTTAGCCTATGAATGAGCGATATGAATTTTGAAAGGTGATCCCCTTCACTTAAGCTAGCTTATGTATTAATCTTTCATTTATACTATAACTTACATATGATATTCCTTTTTTTTTTATTTTATATACGTTGCTTGTCGCGGGATGTAACAATTCTTATTATTATTATAATTATTATTTTCGTTATTATTATCGTTAATATCGTTATAATCGATATTATCGCTATTATCATTATTATCGTTATTATAATTATTTTCGTTATTATTATTACCCCCTGTGGGTAGGGGGAAGTAGAATACTCCGACATTACTCCCTGCTTGTCGTATGAGGCGACTGAAAGAGACTGTGTGAATGGCGTGTGAATGATATTTTAAGGCTATTCATACCTTTGTACTTCTTTTGTTTCCTTTTCTATTCTTTCTCTCATTCACAAGTTTCCTTCCGTTCCTCTCCTTTCCTTTGGGGAGCTTGCCTCCAATAATATATTTCGTATGATGTATAGTA
The DNA here is from genome assembly GCF_910589235.1 of Vespa crabro. Lineage (NCBI taxonomy): Eukaryota > Metazoa > Arthropoda > Insecta > Hymenoptera > Vespidae > Vespa > Vespa crabro. The sequence continues at coordinate 156,146 of NC_060970.1, read as the reverse complement.
CAGAAAATGGCAAAAGCGGGCGTGGGAGGAACACCCATACCACTACGGTGTCAGGTATTGTCAGGCCAGGCCACCCGCCGTCGTCGTCCAGCAACTGCCAGGAGCTTGGGATAGGCAACCTGTCCCCAGCTCTGGATATTGCAACAGGAAGAACACGACAGGTAGGCGACCTGGCCTGCGGTGTCTATATCACAAGAAAGGGTACGATATGAAGAAAGCCACTTAGTGGAGTGGCTATTGGCTGCCAGGGCCATCGATAGCACACGGTTCTCCGGCCTGACGTCACCTATCCAGCCTGCGATGGGGACACCACAAGATGTAGAGAGTGAGAAACTCGCGCAAGCGAAAGTTCTCCTTGCCAAAATGAAGGTGGCTATTACTAGACAGTCCAAAGTAAACAACGCTATTAAGTAAGGGCTTCCAAAACTGGAGAACATCATAGACAGTCTCGAGTTCACTTATAAATTTCGAACAAAGGTCAATAAGCGAGCGAGGACCCTCGCCCGAGTTTATCAGAGCCCTGGGGCAAATTCTATAACTGATGCTGGCGCAATTAAGAGAATAGCCACAAGCCCGCCGCAGTTGCCTGAAGAGAGCCTCAAAAGACCGATGCAAGAGACGACGACGTCTCTTGCCACCACGTAGACAGAGTTCGAGAAGAAGAGAAGAAATAAGGATAAAACTTCGAAGATGGCGGCGGAACATCCACAGCAAGAGAAAAAGAAGCCGATCAAATCGAAGGATAGGCCGAGAAATGAAGCGAGGCCGGACGCGATCCTCCTGAAACCTCCGCAATGTTAATCTTACACAGACATAGACGGAGCCATCCAACAGCGCTTCAAGACTAGCGCCGCGGAGGTAGACGTTAGATTGATCCGGCAGACCAGAACCGGAGGGGTTCTCCTCGAACTGAAGAATACCACTGCGCATATCAGGGCCTCATTCGCAGAAACCCTAAGGAAAAGAAGTAGGAGAAACGATCAGCATCACGGAACAGGTCCCTAGAGCTACGCTGGAGATACGGGACTGCGATTGCTGCGCATCGTTGGTGAAAGTCGAGGAGACCCTAAATAGGACCATGCCAGTCTACTCGGGGAAACTTGAAGATAGATTGATTAACCCCAACGCGAGACAACAATGCCTGGCCCTCGTCAAAATAGAAGAAGAAGCAGCTGCGAAGCTTTCAAAGGCCGGCCGAGTGCTGGTCGTCTTCGACAGCTGCAGGGTTAGATGAAGAACAGAAGTGAGGCGATGCTACCATTGTTTCGATTATGGTCACTATAACGCCTCGTGCAAAGGCCCTGTTCGGAGAAAATTTTGATATTTCTCCGGCGAGCATAAGATCAAAAATTGCTAGGTCAGCGAGGCTTCTTACTACCTGTGCAACCATAACGTTGATGTACCTAAGAAGCACCGGGCGGGATCAAGGTCCTGCAAAGCTTTCCAGGAGTCCCATGCAACAGCCAACAAGAAGAAACAAGGATGAGAGTACTTCAGGGCAATCTTAAAAGAAGCAGGGCGGCACACCACCTTCTAACCCAGGTGAGACATAACTCCACGACTTATTTCTGCGTATATATCTCCCCGAACGTCCGGAAAGACGACTTCCAGACCAACCTGGACGATCTGGAAGACGCGTTCCGGGAAATTCAAGAGGATCTCATTGTGACTGGAGACCTCAATGCCAAAGCTCTCGAATGCGTGGAGGCCAGGCCGGACTCCAGAGGAAGACGTATCATGGAGGTGGCGTCGAGACTACAGCTATCAGTATTCAACACAGGCTCGACACCAACCTTCCGAAGGCGGGACTACAGTGTGACGATCCCGGACGTACCTATAACCAACGAACAACTTGTGGCAAGAGTCGCAGGCTGGCGGGAAATTGAGGATTATACCGGGAGCGAACATCAGTACATCCTTTTCGATGTACACGATGGGTGGTCAGCCGTGATAAGAGTCGAACGACCTACCACCGGTGGACCATTGCAAGAATGTATCGAGAAAGGATGTCCTCGATCATAGATGAAAGTTGGAGATACCATCAATTTGTTTCCGCGCGTCTATCGCCACCTGCACAAACAAGGATGATTACTGCAGTAACTATGCAGCTCATCCAAAAGGCTTGCGCAATAGCGGTGCCAAAAAAGAGAACAAAACGGCAGAGGCATCCTGTATACTGTTGGATGAGAGAGATCGCAGGTCTTCGTAAGAAGTGCTTAAGGTTTTGCCGTTTACCACAACGAGCGAAGGGACGCGACCTCGACGCTGCTCCCTTGGTTGCAGAGTATCAAGCGGCCAAAAAGTCTTTGAAGAGGGCCATGAAGGTCAGTCAACTTCGGTGCTGGAAGGAGCTTTGCCAGAATGTCGATCGGGATCCGTGAGGATTAGGGTACCAGATCGTCACTCGAAAGCTGGGGACTTGTACGCAAGGGATCCCACAGGATGCGAGGACGTTGGAATACATTGTGCATACTCTATTCCCCTCACACCCGAAGAGAGAAATTAGCAGGGCTGCGCCTGGCATAATCGAAGCGCCACAATTTACAGAATAAGAGCCGCATTTTTTACATTCTATGTGGAACAAGAAATCTCCAGGTCCTGACGGTCTTCCATCGGAAGTAATTAAAACTGTCGCGCAGAGTCACTCTGAGCTCTTGCTAAACATGTACAACATTTGCCTCAGGTGGAGCACATTCCCCGGCCCGTGGAAGAAAGCGTGGCTTGTGCTCATCAGCAAGGGCAATGGTCCAGCAGAGGCAGCTTTGTCATACAGGCCTATTTCTTTGCTCGATACGGCTGGCAAGCACCTGGAGAAGTTGCTTATGCCATGACTGCACGCAGCCGTGAGGGCATCGAGGGATCTTGTCGCCCGCCAGTATGGATTTCTATCCGGCCTCTCCACCAGCCACGCAGTCACGGCCGCCAAAATGACGGAACGAGGGATTCACCATTCCAGCCCTTTGTGTCTGCTGGCCTCCTTAAACGTGAGAAATGCCTTCAAGTCCCACAGGTGGGACTTGGCATTTGAAGCGCTCGATCGTAACTTCAGTGTCCCGTAGTACTTACTCCGATTTCTCGGGGACTACTTGAACAAGTGCTTCCTAGAATACAATACAGGCAATTTTCCGAGTAGCTTAGAGTTGACATCGGGGACAGACCAGGGCTCCATACTGGGACCGGATATCTGTAATATCTTCTAGGACGGAATCCTTCGTATGGTAGTCCCTAAATGTGCTTTCATCGTTGGGTACGCAGATGACATTGCAGTTGTCATAATTGCAAGAGATATGGAGGGTGCACAGCTGCTGCTCTTCCAGGTCATACGCAGAGTCATTTTCTTGATTGAAGACCACGGGCTATCCGTAGCAGTGCAGAAGCCAGAGATCGTGCTACTTACGATGAAGCACATCAACACCTTGCGCAGCTTCATCTTAGGAGACGCGGCGGTCCAGACTAAGTCGGCTGTCAAAAACTTAGGTAGAACGCTCGACAACAAGCTCAATTTCGGACAGCACATAATTAGTGAAATCGACAAGGCGGTAAAAGTAATAGCCTCGCTTTGTACACTCATGGCCAACGTCAACGTTCCTCGTCCGTGCATGAGGCGACTACTGAGGTGCGCTACTGAAGCAGTGTTGCTGTATGGCGCGAAGGTCTGTGCCGAAGTACTGCGATACGAGACATACCGCAAGCGCATAGCGGTGGTACAGAAGAGGGTCGCTCTCCGAATCTCGTGCTCCTACTGCACAGTCTCTGAGCCCTCGGTGGTAGAGATTGCGGAGTTAATCCCAATCAATCTACTAGACCAGGGGAAGACAATTTGTCCACCAACAAATGCCCTTTCTGTGAAAGGAAGAGGCAACAAGGTTCGCCAGGTCTAGCAATTTCATGACCTGGTAAAGCAGATGGGAACGAGAGCCTAAGGGTAGTTGACCATCCGACTCATTAGTCTGCTAGACAGCTGGCTAAACCGGGAGGCTGGAGAGATCGACTTATATCTCACCCATTTCTTGACAGGGCATGGACTCTTCTGCTCCTACCTTGCAGAAATGAGGAATGTAGCAGACGGCAACTGTCCCAATGGCGACTCGGCCATCAACGACGCCTACCACACATTCTTCAAATATGCCCGTTGGAGCGACGAACGTCTCGCCTTGGAGCAAGAACTCGGAGTAATCTCTCCGGGAAACGTTGTCGAGAAAATGCTTCGAGTCCAGGAGAAGTGGAACGAGGTGGCATGGTATGACAGGAACATCTTGCAAAGGGAAAAGATGAAGATGATCGGCCCATAGATGCGCCACGAACGTTGCTCCAGTCTTCTGTCCCGTAGAACGGTAGAGTCCCGTATAGAGACCTGATGCAATGACGCCATCTCGAAGTAATTCCACTTGGCGGTTCCGGGATAGTTTTACTATGCCACTAGGTTGGATATGAGTTTACTCGGTAGTGCCTATTCTAACGATGAGCGCGACACTTCATGGACTTAAGTGGGGGACCCAAAGTGTCCCTATGGCGGATGGGGTCTCTGAGTTAGTGCCTACAGTTTGGTATTCTCAGACCATCAAAAGAAAAATTATTATTATGATTATTATTATTATTATTATTATTATTATTATAATTATTATTATTATTAGTATTAGTATTATTGTTATTATAATTATTATTATAATTATTATTATTACTATTACTATTATTAATACAGTTATAATTATCGTTATTATCGTCACTGTTATGAATACTATTATTATTGTCGTTATTAGTATCGTTATTAGTAGTTATTATCGTTATGATCGTGATTTTAATCGTATTTTCCTTATAAACATAATCTTCGTAATTATCGTTATTATCGTTATAATCATCGTTGTTATTATATTTATTAACCTTATTATCGATACTATCCTTACTATTGTCGTTATTAAAGTTATTAACGGTATTTTATTTATTACGGTTATAATTGTTATTATTCTTATTACCGTTATTATCGTTATCAACTTTATTACCGTTATTATCTTTATTATCGTTGTTAATATCGTTATAATCGTTATTATTTTTATTTTTACTATTATCGTTATTATTATTATCAATATTATTTTTTTTATCGTTAGTATTATTATTATCGTTATAAATATTATTGTTATTGCATCTATTTCTATTATTATAATTATATTTATTATCGTTATTATCGTTATTATCGTTATTATCGTTTTTATCGTTATTATTATCGTTATTATCGTTATTACAGTTATTATTATTAATATAGTTATTATTATCCTTGTTACCGTTATTAAAGTTATTATCGTAATTATCGATATTATGTTTATTATGTTTATTTTTTTTATTTTCGTTATTAATATTATTATTATTATTATCGTTATAATTTTCGCTGTAATTGTTACTACTATTTTTATCGTTATTAAAGTTATATTGGGTAAAATATTTATCATCCTTATTATCGTTATTTTATTATTATCGTCATCATTACAGTAATATACGTTATTTCCTATTTTATCGAATAATCACTATTATCGTTATTATAGTTGCTATCGCTAATACTATTAATAAATACAATAATATATTAATATTATAATTCTCTTTATTATCGTTATAATTATTGTTATCGTTAATAACGCTATTATCGTAATTACCATATTAAAGCTTTAGCGTTATTATTATTATTATAATTATTACTATTATTCTAATTATTATTATTACTTTAGTTATTATTGTCGCAGTTACCGTTACTATTACTATTATCGTTCTTATTAGAGTTATTAACATTATATTCGTTAATATCTTTATTATCGTTATTATTATTGTTATCGTTTTTAATATTACTATTATATTTTATAGTGTTATTATTATTATCGTTAATATTATCGAAATTATCGTTAATATCGTTAATTTTATTATTTTAATATTACTGTCATTAACTTTAATAACGTTACTGTTACCGTTGTTATCGTTATTATCGTTATTATTACCGTTATTATTCTTATGATTGTTATTATTATTATTATCGTTATTATTATTATTAACGTTATTGTTGTCTTTATTAACATTATAATCGTTATTAATATTATTATTGTTATTATACTCTTTATTATCGTTACTATCGTTATTATGGTTATTATTATTATTGTCATTATAGTTATTATTGTTTTTATTGCAATTTTCGTTGTTATCGTTATTTACATTATTATTATTATTACCGTTATTAGTATCGTTATTTACATTATTATTATTATTACCGTTATTAGTATCGTTATTCTGGTTATTATTTTCACTATCGTTATTACAATCGTTATTATCGTTATAATCGTTATTATTATTATTATTATCCTTATCATTATCGTTATTATCGTTTTTAATGTTATTATCGCTATTAACGTTATTATCGTTTTTTTCTTTGATATTATCTTATTGTAGTTATTATTATTTTTATCGTTATTAATTTCGTTATTATCGTTATTATGTCTATTATCTTTATTATTATCGTTATAATCGTTATTACCTTTTATATTATCATTATTGCTATTTTTATTATTTTCGTATTTATTATTATCATAATTATTATTATTATTATTATTTTTATCGTTATTAATGCCGCACTTAGCGCTACTATTATTATTAACTTTATTATTAACGTTCGTTAAGGATATTATCGTTATTATATTTATTATTAGTGTTATAATCGTTATTATCATTTTTATCTTTATTATTATCGTTATTAGTTTTATTATCGTTATTATCGTTATTATCGTAATTTTCTATATCATCGTTATTTTTGTTATTATCTTTATCTTTAATGCTTTTACCGTTATAATCGTTATTAACGTAATTATTATCTTTATTATCGTTATTTTCCTAATTATCTTTATTATTATTGTTATTATAGTTATTTTTATTATTATCGTTATTACCGTTAATAACGTTATTATCGCCTTTATTATCGTTATTATTATTCTTATCGTGTTTTTTGTCGCTTTTATAGTGACTATTACTCTTATTGTTATTGTTATCTATATTTCTATTATTATCTTCATTATTACAATTATTATTATTTTTATTATTTCTATTATCTTTGATATTAAAGCTTTCTTTATTATCGTTATTTTTATTATTATCGTTATTATTATCATTATTATCTTTATTTTCGTTATTATTTTTCTTATTATTTTATTTTCGTTTTTATGGTTACTATTATTATTATCGTTATTATTACTGTTGTTTTTATAATTATCGCTGTTATTGCTATTATTATTAATATTATATCTGTCGATATTGTTATTTTTATTTTTATAATTATCGTTCTTATTATTATTACTATTATTATTATGATAATTGTAATTATTATTATTAAAAATATCATCATTATTATCTTTATTATCTTCATGACCGTTATTATCCTCATCATTGTTATTATCGTTATTATCGTTATAATCCTTATTATTATGGATCTTATCGTTAATATTATCATTATTATCATTATTATCGTTATTATTATAACTATAATTATTATACTTATTATTTTCGTTATTATTCTTACTATCGTTTTTATCTTTATTATTACCGTTATTGTCGTTATTACCGTTACTTCTGCTATTATGTTTATTTTTACTGCTATAATCGTTAATATCGTTATTATTGTTATTATTGAAATTATCGTTATTATCAATGTTAATATTATTATTATTATTATCGCTATTATTTTCGTTATTCTCGTTATTATTTTAACTATCGTTACTACAATCGTTATTATCGTTATAATCGTTATTATTATAATTATTATCGTTAATAACGCTATCGTAGCTACTATCCTTATTAGCTTTATCTTTATTTTTATTGCATTTATCGTTATTATCGTTATTAACATTGTTTTAAGGGTTTTTTCTTTATTATCATTATATTTATTATCATCGTTATTATTATCATAATTAAATTTATTACCGTTATTATCTCTATTATTGTCATTACCGTCATTATTATTATTATCGATATTATTATTGTTAATATCTATATAAATGATTTTATTATTATTATCGTTATTAATATCTTTATTATGGTTATTTTATTTATTATCGTTATTATCGTTGTTGTCGTTGTTACCGTTAATAAAACTGCTATAGTTATAAATATTATTATTATTATCATAACTACTGTTACTATTATTATCGTTATTATATCGTTATTACAATCGTTATTATCGTTATTATCGTTATTATCGTTATTATTATAGTCGATATTATTATTGTTATTAACGTTATTTTTACCGTATTATCATTACTATCGTTGTCATCGTTATCGACGTTATTATCGCTATTATCGATATTATCGTTATTTTCGTTAATTTTATTATTACCGTTATTATTATCATTATTATTATTAAAATTTTTTTATTCTTTGTAACGTTATTAACGTAAATATTTCTTTTATCGTTATTATTGTTATTATTATTATTATTGGTATTATGAACTTTATTATCGTCTTAATCGTTATTATCATTAATATTATTATTTTCGATACTTGTATTATAATCATAGTTATTATAATCATCCTTAATATCATTTTTATTAAAGTTATTATCGTTATTATCGTTATAATCGTTCTTGCTATCGTTTTAATCTTTATAATCGTTATTATTTATATTATCGTTATTACCGTTATTATCTTTATTATATATATTATCGCTACTATTATTGCTATTATCGTCCATATCGCTATTACGATTAATATCATTATTAACGTTATTCACGTTATTATCTTTATTATCGCTATTATCGTTATTGTTATTAATATGGACATTATAATTATTATTATCTTTATTTTTTTTAATTATCGCTATTTTTAACGTTATTACCTTTATTATTATAATTATCGATATTATTATCGTTATTATCGATGTAATCGTATTTATTATCATTATTAAAGTAATTATTGTTATTAACGTTATTAAGGTTATTAGCGTTTCTATCATTATTTTTCTAGTTATTATCGTTATTATTATCGTTTTAATCGTTATTATCGTTATTATTATTATTATTGTTATTATTAACGTTATTATCGTTATTATCGTTGTTATGGTAGTTACCTTAAATAATATTATTATAGTTTTTAATATTATTATTATTAATTTTATAATAATTATTATTAATATTATTATTATTGTTATTATCGTTATTATCGTTATTATCTTCATAAGCGTTATTATTATTATTAATACCGTTAATAATCCTATTGTATTTATCATATTTATTATCGTTATACTTATTTATGTCGTTTTTATCATTATAATCGGTATTATCTTTATTATCTTTATTTATTATATTATCATTATTTTTATTATTATAAATTTGATTATTGTTATTAACGCTATTATTTTAGTAATACCGTTTTTTCGTTATTACCGGTATTATCCTTATTATTATCATTTTTCTCGTTATTATTATAATTATTATTATTATTGCTATTATCGTTGTTAGCGTAATATCGTTTCTGTTACCGTATCTTCGTTAGTATCTTTATTACTTCCGTAATTATCATTATTATTATTATTATTCTTATTATAATTATTATTATTATCGATATTACTTTCATTATCATTATTGTCATTACTATAGTTGTCTTGAATATTAACTTTATTATCGTTATTAACATTATTACCGTTATTATCGTTTAATCGTTATTATCGTTTTAATCGTTATTAGCTTTATTATTATTGTTATCTTTATTTATATTATAATAGTAATTATTATTATCATTATTATTTTTCCTATTATTATTATTGTCATTCTTATTTTTACACTTACCGCTACTATTATTATTATCGTTATTAATATCGTTGTTAACGTTATTATCGTTACTATCGTTAATATTAGCGTTATTAGCGTTATTGTCGTTATTATCGTTAATTACTTATTATCTTTTTTATGTTTATTATCGTTATTTCTATTATTATCGTTATTATTATAATTATTATTATTTTTATTAATTTTATGATTATCGTTATAATTATAGCTATTATCATTATTATTATTTTTTATTATTGTCGATATTATTGTTATTATTATTTTTATTATTATTATCGTTATGTTCTTTATTATAGTTACTATCATTATTACCGTTATTATATCATCTATCTCGCCCATTGTTCTTGCTGTCCACCTTAGACGTGAGAAATGCCTTCAATTCCGTCAAGTGGGACATGGCAATGGAAGCGCTCGAACGTAAATTCAGTGTCCCGGAGTACCTACTCCAAATTCTCGGGGACGGACTAAACGAGCGCTTCAAGAATACGATACTGGCGATGTTCCGAGAAGCTTGGAGTTGTCATTGGGGGCAGCCCATTGCTCCATACTGGTACCAGATATCTGGAATATTTCCTACGGCGGTATCCTATGTATGACAGTCCCTTATGGTGCTTTTCTTGTTGGGTACGCAAAGGACGTTGCAGTTATCATAACAACAAGAGACACGGACTATTATCAGCTGTTGCTCAACAAAGTCATGCGCAGAGTCATCTCCTGGATGGAAGAACACGGGCTATCTCTAGCAGCTCAGAAGACAGAGATCGTGCTACTTACGAAGAAGCGCATCAACAACTTGCGCATCTTCATCGTAGGAGACGCGGCAGTCCAGGCTAAAGTCGGCTATCAAATACTTAGGTAGAATGCTATACAAAAAGCTCAATTTTGGATGGCACATAATTAGGGCAGCAGACAAGGCGGAAAAAGTAGTAGCCTCGCTCGACACACTTATGTGTTGGCGAGCGCCCGTGCATAAAGCGACTAATGATTTGATGTGCCTAAGCAGTGATGCTGTAAGGCGCAAAAGTTTGGGCTGAGGCGCTGCGACACGAGAAATATCGCATACGCATAGCCGCGGTACAGAGGAGGGGCGCTTTCCGAATCGCGTGCTTCTACCGCATGTACTCTGAGCCCGCGATGCTAGTCGTCGCGGGGGTAATCCCGATCGATCTACTAGCCCAGGAGAGACAATTCGTTCACCAGCAAAGGCCCGTTTTGGAATAGGTGGAGGCATCAAGGCTCACCAGGTCTATCAGCATCGAGACCTGGCAAAGCAGATGGGAACAGGAGCCTAGGGGCAGATGGACGGCCCGACTCATCAGTCGGGTAGATAGCTGGCTCAACCGGGAGCGGGGGAGATAGACTTCTACATCACACAATTTTTGATAAAGCATGGTCTGTTCTGCTCCTACCTCGGAAATATGAGGAAGGTTGTAAATGACAACTGCCCCTATGGTGACTCTACCGTCGACGGCGCCTACTACATGTTCTTCAAATATGCCCGGAGGAGCGTCGAACGACTCACCTTGGAGCAAAACCTCGGAATAATCTCGCCAGACAACGTTGTCAAAAAAATGCTCCGAGTTCAGGGGGAGTGGTACAAAGTGGCACAAAGTGGCTCGGTACATCAGGGCCATCGCTATTATCGTTAATATCGATATTATCGTTATTATCCTTATTTTCGTTATTATTATTCTTGTCGTTCTAATCGTTACTATTATTATTATCGTTATTATTACCGTTATTTTTATAATTATCATTATTATTACTACTATTATTATTATTGTAACTATCGTTATTATTATCGTTATTATAATTATTATCGATATTATTATTATTACTATTATTATTATTATTATTACTTTTGTTACTATAATTATCGTTATTATTATCGTTATTATCGTTATTATCGCTATGTTTATTATTATCATTATTATTATCGTAATTAATTTTATTACAATTATTACCTTTATTATCGGTATTACCATTATTATTTTTAATATCGATATTATTATCGTTAATTTCGATATAACCGTTATTATTGTTATTATCGTTATCATTAAATTTATTATGGTTATTATCGCCATTAACTTTATTATCGTTATTATCGATGTTATCCGTAATAATATTATTATCGTTCCAAATATAATTATTATTATTACTATTGTTATTATTATCATTAATATCGTTATTATCGTTATTGTTTTTAATATCGTTATTATCGTTATTATCGTCATGATAACAATTATTACTGTTATGATGTTTATTATTACCGATGTAATCGTTTTTATCGCTTTTATTATGGTTGTTATCGTTATTATCGTTATTATTATTATTATCGTCATTATCACTAATGTTATAGATATCTTTATTACCGTTTTTAACGTTATTATTTATTATATCGCTATTATTACCGTTATTATCGTCATGAACATTATTATCATTACTTTCGTTGTTATCGTTATTATCGTCATTATCATTACTATCGTTGTTATCGTTGTTAACGTTATTATCGCTACTATTGATATTATCGGCTTTTTCTTTATTATTACAATTATTGTTATTATTATCGTTATTATCGTTATTATATTTATTATGATAATTATCGTTAATGTTATCGTTATTGAAGTTATAATTGTTATTAATAGTATTACTTTTATTATTCTTTTTATTAACGTTATTATCGTTATTATTATGATTATAGTTACTATCGTTTTCACCGTTATTATTGCAATTATCGTCATTGTCGTTATAATCATTAGTTTCGTTGTTATTGCTATTAATGCATTAATCGTTATTATCGTCGTAATCGTTATAATCGTTATTTATATTATTATCGGAGTTAATATTATCAATATTAATTATATTATTATTTTTATTATTATTATTAATAATAATAATAATAATAATAATAATAACAAGGATAATAATGATAATTACGATAATATCGATAATAACAATAATGATAATAATAATAATAACGATAATAGTGATAATAACGATAATAATAATAGTAATAACATTAAAAACAGTGACAACCATAATAATAATAATAATAATAGCATTACAAACAATAATATCGATAATAACGTTAATCACGATAATAATTATAACTATAATATCGATAATAACGACAAGTAATATAATACTATTAACAATAATATCGATGGTAACGACAATAACGATAATTATAATAATTATATATCGATAATAAGGATTATAACGATAAGAACGAACTTAACTAAAAAAAAGTAAATAACGGCAATTATAATAATAATAATAACGATTATAATAATAACGATAGTAAAGATATTAGTAATATAGTCGCAGTTATCGCAACTATTATATATATTATTATTATTATCGTTGATATCGTTATTATGGTTATTATAGATATTGTTAGCATTATGATCGCTATTATCGTTTTAATCGTTATTATTATCGTTTTAAACTTTATAATCGTTATTATTATTATTCTCGTTATTATCACTATTATTATTATCGTTATAACCGTTATTGTCGTTATTATATATCTTATCGCTACAATTATCGCTATTATCGTCATTATCGCTATTACCCAAATTATTGTTATTGCACATTATTATTAGAAATCGTGGAGGTCCTAAAGAGGACCCAGGCAGGCTGCGCGGGGTAACTCGAGGATAAAATGACGGACCCAACGCGAGACAACAACGCCTGGCCCTCGTCAGAATAGAGGAGGAAGCAGCAGCAAATATTTTAAAGGCCGACCGAATGCTGGTCGGCTTTGTCAGTTGCAGGGTCAGGCAAAGAGCGGAAGTGAAGCGATGTTACCGCTGTCTCGACTGTGGTCACTATAACTCCTCGTGCAAGAGCCCCGATCGCTGTTAGTTTTCCTATTTCTGCGTAGCACGGGGCACAAGATAAAAACTGCAAGGTCAGCGAGCCTTCTTGCTTCTTGTGCTCAATAACGTTGATGAACTTAAGAAGCACCTGGCGGTATCAAGAGCTTGTAAATCTTTCCAGGAGACCATTGGAACAACCAACAAGAAGAAGAAAGGATGAGAGTACTTCATGGTAACCTCATTAGGAACAGGACGGAGCACCACCATCTCACCCAGCTCTGCTCTGAGAGCAAAGAAAATATTTTTCTAATCAGCGGACAGTTCCAGGACAGAACGGGGATAGGATAGTATGCAAACGAATTGGGCTCCGCGCCCATCTGGATCCCAGATCCCCGACAAATACATGTGTCGGATCAAGGATCCAGACATGGTTACGTTTGGGTGAGACATAACTCGATGACTTATGTCTGCGTATATCTTACCCCGCACTGCAAGATAGACGACTTCCCGACAAAACTGAACGATATGGAAGACGCGTTGCGGAAAATGCAAGGGTACCTCATTCTTACTAGAGACCTCAATGCCAAAGCTCTCGAATGCGTGGAGGCCAGGCCGGACTCAAGAGGAAGACGAATCATGGAGGTGGCGTCGAGACTACAGCTATCAGTAATCAACAGATGCTCGACACCAACCTTCCGAAGGCCGGACTACAGAGAGACGATCACGGACGTCTCTCTAGCCAACGAACACCTTGTGGCAAGAGTCGCAGGCTTTCGGGTAATTGAGGTTTATACTCAGAGCGACCATCAGTACATCCTATTCGATGTACACGATAGGAGGCCAGCCGTGACAAGTGCAGAACGATCTCCCCGATGTAATATTGCAAGAATGGATCGAAAGAGGCTATTTTCGGTCATTTATGAAGGTTTGGAATCCCATTAAATTGCTTCCGCGAGTCTATCGCCACCTGCACAAGCCAGGATGATTACTGCAGCAACTGCTCATCCAAAAGGCTTGCGCGAAAGTGGTGCCAAGAAGAGCACGAAACGGCAAAGGCGTCCTGCATACTGGTGGAAGAACGAGATCGTAGATCCTCGTAAGAGGTTCTTAAGGCTTCGCCGTTTGGCACTACGAGCGAAGTGACGTGACCTCGAGGCTGCTCTCTTGCCTGCAGAGTATTAAGCGGCCAAAAAAGTTTTGAAGAGGACCATCAAGCTCAGTCAACGATGATGCCGGAAGGAGCTGTGCCTGGATGTGGAGAAGAATCCGTGGGTATTAGTGTACCAGATCGTCACTTGCAAGCTGGGGAATCGAACGCAAGGAATCCCTCAGGACGAGAGGACGTTGGTATACATGGTGCATACACTATTCCCCTCACAGCCGAAGAGAGCGATTAGCAAGGCTGCGTCTGGCATAACCGAAGCACCATAGTTTACGTAGGGGAGCTACTCCTGGCCGCATCTTCCATGCAGAACGAGAGAGCTCCAGGACCAGACGGCCTTCCAGCGGAAGTAATGAAAGCCGTCGCGCAGAGCCACCCTTGCTAACCATGTATAACATGTACCTCAGGGTAGACATTTTCCCCGCTCTGTGTAAGAAAGCGAGGCTTATGCTCATTAGCAAGGGCAAGAGTCCAGCAAATGCATCTTCGTCATATTTTTATATCTATATTTATCTGTCTATATTTATGCTGGATACGTCTGGCAACCTCCTGGAGAAGCTTTATATGCCACGGCTGCTTGCAGCCGTGAGGGCAGTGGGCGATCTTGCTGCACGCCAGTATGGATTTTGTTCCGGCCTCTCCACCATCCACGCAGTCCAGGAGGTTGTCACGGCCGCAGAAATGACGGAGCGATGGAATCAACATATTCGACCTATGTGCCTGCTGGTTAACTTAGACATGAGAAATGCCTTCAACTCCGTCAGGTGGGATTTGGCAATGAAAGCGCTCGAACGTAATATCAACTATCCAGGGTACCTACTCCGAATTCTCGGGGATAATCTGATCGGGTGCCTCCTAGAATACTATACTGGCGATGGTCGAAGAACCTTGGAGTTGACATCGGGGGCAGCACAGGGCTCCATACTGGGACCGGATATATGGAATATTTTCTACAACGGTATCCTACGTATGGCAGTCCCTGAAGTTGATTTCTTGGTTGGGTACGCAGATGACATAGTAGTTGTCATAACTGCAAGAGACATGGTGCTGCTGCTTATCCAAGTCATGCGCAGAGTCATCTCCTGGATGGAAGAACACGGGCTATCCTTAACAGACCAGAACACAGAAATCGTGCTACTAACCTTCGTTAGTAGCGCATCAACACCTTGCGCAGCTTCACCGTGGGAAACGCGACGTTCCAGATTAATTCAGCTGTCAAGTACCTAGGAGTAATGCTCGATTGCAAACTCAATTACGGAGAGCATATAATGATGGCAGCAGACAAGGCGGCTAAATTAGTAGCACCTCTGGGCAGACTCATGGCCAATGTCAACGGTCCCCGACCGTGCATAAGGCGACTACTTATGCCTGACGTCGAAGAAGTGATGCTGTACGGCACGGAAGTATGGGTCGAGGTACTGCGAAATGAGAAATATCACAAGCGCATAGCCGCGTTACAGAGGAGGGGCGCTCTCCGAATCGCTTGCTCCTAGCGCACGGTCTCAGAGCCCGCAGTGATTGTTGTCGCCGGGGTAATCCCGTTTGACCTACTATCCAAGGAGAGACAATTCGTCCATCAGCAGAAGCCCTTTCTGGGGAAGGAGGAGGTATCAAACAACGCCTGGTGTAATTGCATCGAAGCCTGGAACAGCAGATGGGTGCAGGAACCTAGGGGCAGATGGATTGCCCGACTCATCAGTCGACTAGATAACTGGATAAATCGAGAGGTGCAAGATGTCGATTTCTACCTTACCCAATTCTTGACAGGCCATGGCCTGTTCTGCTCCTACCTCGCAATAATGAGGAATGTAGCAGACGGCAACTGCCACTATGGGGACTCGATCAAAGACGACGCTCACCACACGTTCTTCATATGTACCCGGTGGAGCGCCGAACGACTTACCTTGGAGCAGAACGTCGGAGACATCTCGCTGAACAACGTTGTCGAGAAAATGCTGAGATGGCTGAAGGATTAGAACAAGGTGGCCTGGTACACGAGGGCAATTTTACGTAAGAGAGGAAGGAGATGGGCTGCCCATAGACGTGCCACCAACGTTGTTCCAGGTTCCTGCCACGTAGAGCCGAAGAAGAAGTCCAGTTAATTGCGCATGATGCATCGGCGCCATCCTGATGTAATGTCACATGATGGTGCCTGGATTGTTTCACTATGCTACTAGAATAGATATGTGTTTAGTCAGTAGTGCCTATTCCAACGGTGAGCCCGACACTCCAGGGACTTTAACAGGGGACCCAATTGGTGAAGGGTTCCTCTATTGGGCAGGGTCCCTGGGTCAGTGCGTAAAATTCTCAGACCATCAAAATAAGTAATATAGCTATTAAAGTTATTATCGTTATTATCGACATTATCGCTATTATCGTTATTATTATTATTATGGTTATT
Organism: Vespa crabro; assembly: GCF_910589235.1. Taxonomy (NCBI): domain Eukaryota; kingdom Metazoa; phylum Arthropoda; class Insecta; order Hymenoptera; family Vespidae; genus Vespa; species Vespa crabro. The sequence continues at coordinate 138,956 of NC_060970.1, read as the reverse complement.
AATATTATTATTATTATTATTTTTATTTTTTATAATTATCGATATTATTATCGTTGTTATTGATATTATTATAATTATCGATATGATTAACTTTAATATAGAAATAATCATTATTATAATTTTTATTAAAGTTATTATCGTTATTATCTTTATTATCGGTATTATTATCGTTATTATCGTTACTATCGTTGTTATCGTTGTTATCTATAATAATATAGTTATAGTTACATATATTATTATTATTAATATTATAGATAATAACGTTACTACCGTAATTATTATCAATATCTTCAATAACGTTATTATTAATATTATAGTTATTATTATAACAATTATTATTATTATTATTATAACAGTTAATATCGCTTTTTGTTGTTACCATCCTTATTATCGTAATTTTATTACCATTATTATCGTTATAATCGTTATTATCGAGATTATTAATATTATCGATATTATTATCGTTATTTTTACCTTAATTAAGTTTATTATATTTATTAACGTTATTATCGTTGTAACCGTTAATAATACTATTATCGTTATAAATATTATTATTATTATTATTACTATTATTATTAATATTATTATCGTTATTAATATCGTTATTATAATCGTTATTATAGTTATTTTCGTCATTATAATAATCGTTATTATTATGGTTATTATCGTTGTTATTACCGTATTATCATTACTATCGTTGTCAGCATTACTAAATTTATTATCGCTTTTATCGATATTATCGTTATTTTCGTTAATATTATTATTACCGTTATTATTATCATTATTATTATTATTATTATTATTATTTTTATTATAATTATTAAAGTTATTAACATATTTGTATCTATTATCGTTATTATTGTTATTATTATTATTATTTGTATTATAAACGTTATTATCGTCCTTATCGTTATAATCATTAATATCGTTGTTACCGTTATTAAAGCTTTTATCTTTATTATCGTCTTAATCGTTATTATCGATATTATATTATATATTATATATTATATATTATATATTATATTATATATACATGTAAGGAAAGTATACTTTTTCCAGGTAGATTTGTCACGAGTCTCATGGCCCGCCCTTCTTTTGTTATTGTTATCTACAAATTCTTTTGTTACCTACAAATCGATCCGTTAAGATTTTGGGAGAGAAACTGGCAGTAAGAAATAGAACGTAGACGAGAGAAGTAGTACGAGAGTAAAATATAAAATTTAACAGAGTGAACAATAAACGTGAATTGTCGTTTCTTTGTTCACAGAGAAACATATTTCCGTTTGTCACTTCACACTAATTAAAACGAGTTAAAATAAAAATTAAGATATTATATATATATACATATATTTATATGTATTAAAAGTTATTATTATTTATAAATAATATTAATTTAAATATATATATATATATAATTATTTATTAATTATTCTTTTATTATAATTAAATATTTATTTTTATATATTTATTTCTTAAAAGATTTAATAAATATTTTTATTTTATAATTTTTATCTATTTTATTTTACAAAGAATAATTATTATTTAGATTATAAAATAATTAAATTCAATAAAAAATTATTATTTTTAATTTAACTTATTAATTAATCAATCTCAATTTCCAAAATTATTATTTTTAATTATATCTATTAATTATAATAAAATCAACTTATATAATACTTATATAATATTAATATTATCGCTATTTGCATTATTATCTTAGTTATTTCTATAATTATTAACTTTATAATTATTATTATTATAATTATTATAGTCGCAGTTATCGCTACTATTATTAATATCATTATTAATATCATTGATTTCTTTATTATCGTTATTATCGTTAATAATATAGTTATTATCGTTATTATCGCTTTAATCGTTATTGTTATCGTTTTAATCGTTATAAACGTTATTATTATTATTATCGTTATTATCACTATTAATATTATTATCGATATTACCGTTAATATCTTTATTATATATATTTTCTCTTCTATAATCGCTATTATCGTCAATATCGCTATTACCATTAATATCGTTATTAACGTTATTATCGTGAATATCGTCTTTCTCGTTAATATCGTTATTATTATTATTATTATGGTTATTAGTATTATTATTATTATCTTATTTTTTTTTTAATATCGCTATTATTATCGTTATTATTGTTATTATTATAATTATCGATACTATTATCGATAATATTGATATAATCGTTATTATTATCTTTATTAAATATATAATCGTTACAAACGATATTAAAATTATTAGCATTATTATCATTATTTTCCTAGTTATTATCGTTATGATTATCGTAATAATCGTTACTATCGTTATTATTATTATAATCGTTATTATTATCGTTAGTATCGTTATTTTCGTTGTTATCGTCATATGCGTTATTATTATTATTATTGCCGTTAATAACTCTGTTGTATTTATTATCCTTATTATCGTTATTTTTATTTTTATCGTTATTATCATTATAATCGGTATTATCAATATTATCTTTATTTACTGTATTATCATTATTTTTATTATTATGAATGTGATTACCGTTATTATTATTGAAGTAATTATTCGAGTAATACCGCAATATCGTTATTATCGCTATTATCATTATTGTTATCATTATTTTCGTTATTAATATTATTATTATTATTTTTGTTTGTTGTCGTTATTATCGTTATTATCATTATTGTCGTTGCTGTTACAGTTATTTTCATTATTATTGATATTACTTCCGTTCTTATCGTTATTATTATTATTATTATTGTTAATATCATTACTTTCGCTATTACTATCGTTATGATCGTAATTATTATTATTTTTGTTATTATTATGTTTATTATCTTCATTATCATTATTATCATTACTATCATTGTAATCGTTGTTATCTTTATTATCGTTGTTATCGTTATTTTTGTTAACATCTTTACTATTATCGTCATTACCGATATTATCGTTATTATCGTTATTATTACCGTTATTATCGATACATTCGTTACTCCTATTATTATTATTATATTTATAATCGTTATTATTATTATTATAATCGTTATTAACGCTATTTTAGTTATTTCCCTTTTTTCCATTAATTTTATTTTTATTGTTATTATCGTTATTATAGTTATTTTCTTTATTATCGTTATTTCAATTATTATCGTTACTATTATTATTATTATTATTATAATCCTTATTATCGTTATTATCGTTATTATTATTATTATTAACGCTATTATCGTTATTATCGTTATTATCGCTATTAATATCGTTATAATAATTATTATTGTTATTTTTTTTATTATTATCGTTATTATCGTCAATGTCATTATTTTAATTAATATCATTGTTATCGTTATTAACGTTGTTTTTATTATTATCGTTATTATTATCGTTTTTACTATCGTTGTTAACTTTATTACTGTTTTCATCGTTTTATCGTTATTATCCTTATTTTAATAATTATCGCTATTATTATCGTAATTTATGTTATAACCATTATTATCGTTGTTATTATTATTATGATTATTATTATCTTTATTAAAATTATTAACGTTATTAACATTATTATTGTTAACGTGGTGTTTATCATTTTATTTGTAGGCTTTATCGTTATTATTATGGATATTACCGTTATTATCGTTATTATTATTATCATTGCAATTATCGTTAATATCGTTATTAACAATATTAATATTATTGTCATTATTATTAACGTTATTAACATTATAGCTGTTTTAAATGTTATTTTTGTTATTTTCTTTATTTCTGTTATTATCGTTAATATAATCGTAATTTAAGTTATTTTCCATTTTTATCGTTAGTATCGTTATAAACGTTATTATTGGTATCGCTACTGTCACTATTATCGTAGGTGTTATAATTATCGTTATTAATATTAATATTATTATCATTATTTTTTATAATAATCGTTATTCTTGTCGTCATTATCGTTATTATGGTTATTATCGCTATTATCGTTATTATTATTATTATTGTTATCATTCCCTTTATTATGCTTATATACGTTATTATGGTTATTATTGTTATTATTGTTATTATCGTTAATACAGTTTTCAACGTTTATATCATTATTATCGTTAGTTTTATTATTATCTTCACTAATATCGTAATTATTGTTATTAACATTATTATCGCTATTATCGTTATTATCGTTATTTTGTTCATTTTTGTTCTTGTTAATATTATTTCTGTTATTATAGTATTTAGCCTTATTACCGTATTTATGGTTAATATCTATATAAACGTTATTACTGATATTATCGCAATTATTATTATTATTATTATTATTATTATTATTATTAATATTAAGATTAATATTATCGTTTTTACTATCGTTATTACCGTTGTTATTGTTATACTTGCAATTACCGTTATTATACTTATTAACGTTATTATTATTATTATCGTTATTATTATCGTTTTTATTATCGTTATTAACATTATTACTATTTTCATCGTTTTATCGTTATTATCGTTATGTTTATTCTTATCAATATTATTATCGTAATTAATGTTATAAACATTATTTTCGTTATTAACGTTATTATCGTTATTATGATTATTATCTATATTATTATCGTTAATGTCGATATACTCGATATTATTATTATTTTTTTATCGTTATTTAGGTAATAATAGTAATTATCGTTATTATAGTTATTTTCGTTATTATTGTTATTATTGCAATTATCGCTAGTATCGTTATTAACATTACAATTATTATTATCTTTATTATTATCGTTATTAACGTTTTTAATGTTTTCATTATTATTATCGTTATTTTCGCTATCTTCATTTTTATCGTTAATATTATCGTATTTATAATTATTATTATCGTTAATAACGTTACATATGATGTTACTGTTATTGAAGTTATTATTAATTTTATTATCTTGCGGATCGTTATTATTTTATTCAATAGCGTTACTATCTTTATTATCGTTATTAACTTTATTATCGTTATTTTTTTATTATTTGTATTTCCGATTTTATTATTATTTTTATTATTATAAATATTATGTTTAATATCGTTACTATCATTGTTATTGTGATTAACGTTATTATCATTATTATCGCTCTTGTCTTTATTTCCGTTATTAATAATATTATCATTATTGTTACATTTATTATAGTTATTATTATTATTATCGTAATTATTATCGTTATTATCGTTATTATTATTATTATTGTAATTATTTTTATTATACTCCTTATTAACGTTACTATCATCATTATCGTTATTATTGTTATCATTGTAATTATCGTTAGTATCGTTATTAACATTATTATTATTATTATCGTTATTATTAACGTTATTAATGTTTTCATTGATATTTTCATTATCTTCGCTATTTTTATTTTTATTGTTATTATTATCGTAATTAACGTTATTACTGTTTTTATCATTATTATTATCGTTAGAACCGTTACTTTCGTTGTTATTATTATTAAAGTTATTATAATCTTTATTATCTTGCGGATCGTTATTATCCATATTATAGTTATTATCGTTATTATTATTTTCCATAGCGTTATTATCGCTATTAACATTATTATCGTTATTATCGTTATTAACTTTATTTTCATTATTGTCGTTATTTCCGATTTTATTATTATTATCTTTATTATTATAAATATTGTGGTTATTATCGTTACTATCATTGTTACAGTCATTAACATTATTATCATTTTTATCGTTCTTGTCGGTTATTAATATTATTGTCATTATTATTACCTTTATTATAGTTATTTTCATTATTATCGTTGTTAACGTATTATCCTAATTATCGTAGTTATTGTTATGATCGTTATTATGAATATTATCCTTATTATTATTCGTTGTTATCGATATTATTATAATTATTGTAATTCTTTTTAATCGTTTTTTAATTCTTTATAATCGTTATTTTTATTATTACGGTTATTATTTTTGTTATTATCCTTATAATCGTTATTATCGTTATTATTATCGTTATTATCGTTATAACCGTAATTATGTTTATTATTATCTTTATAATCGTTATTATCGTTTTTATTATCGTTGTTATCGTTACTATCGTCGATATTATTATTATCGTTATTATCACTATTGCTATTGTTATCGGTATTACCTTTATTATCGTTATTATATATAATGTTGTTATTAATACCGTTATGATCGTCATAAACGAAAATAGCATTTCTTTCGTTCGTATCGTTATTAATGTTATTATCGCTATTATCGATATTATCATTATTATCGTTATTTTCATTATTATCGTTATTTATATTGTTTTCGTTATTATCGTTTTTATCGTTGTTATTATCGTCAATATCGTTATTATCGTTATTATCGGTTGTATCATTATTTCCGATCTTATTATTATTATCTTTATAATTATCAATATTATCTTTATAATCGTTATTATCGTTGAAATCGTCATAAACGTTATTATCATTATTTCGTTTTTGTCATCATTTCCTTTATTATTATTATTATCGTTATTATTAACCTTATTATCGTAATTATTATTATTAGATTCATTTTAGTCATTATAATTACTAACGATGTTTTCGTTATTATCGTTATTATCGATTTAACCGTTATTATCTTTGTTATTATTGTTATCGTTATATTTTTTATTACCGTATTTATTTTTATCTTCATTATTCTTATTATTATTATTATTATCATTATTATATTATAGTTACCGCTACTATAATTATTATCGCCATTATCGTTAGTATTAGCGTTATTATCATTATTATAGTTATTAATCTCATTATTATCGATTTTATCGTAATTCTCGTTATTATCATAATTTTATTTATTATCGTTTATTTATTATTATCCTTATTATTATATTTAATATCGCTTTAATTGTTATTATCGTTTTTACTTTCTATATTATCGTTAGTATTATTAATATTATCGTTAATAACAATATCGTAGTTATTATCCTGATTATGGTAATCTTTATTTTTATAGCTATTATCGTTATGGTCGGTAATAATACCGTATTATCGTTATTTTCTTTTATAAAATTAAATTAATTATTTTCTTTAATATCGTTATTGTTGTCAATGTGATAACAATATTTTTATTTTGTTGAATGTAATATTTTTATATTCTGTTGAATGTTATAATGATAAAAACGAGATTATCATTATTATTATTATTATTATTCGTTGTTATCGTTATTAACTTTAATATAAATTACATTTTTCGGCAATTATCATTTGGAAAAGAGCATTTACAAATAGTAAAAACGATATGTTCTAGTTATATTATTTATTCTGCGTCAATAGAATATAAAATCAATGAAATGGAACGAAATTTAAACTATTCGTCTTTCGGCGATACATGTATATGACCGAAAAATCATATATACGATAGGAAACAATGTAAAATACTTCGATTACAATATAAAATAGTTGTTTGATCTTATGAAATGCAATGTTATGAATCGATTGATAACTTTTTTTATACTGTGGCACAGGTAGTATTAAAGTTGTCACGATTTCATCTTCGTATATAGCGAAATACGCTTAGGTCAATTAAGTTTTACGATAATTATCATATTTAAACGCGTATATAAACATAGTAGATTCGATATATTTTTGTTTTATTCTTCATTCTGCGTCGATTGACTATAAAATCAATGAAATTGAACGAGAATTCAACTTTTCTTTTTTCGACGATACGTTTATATGATCGAAAAATCGTATATGCAATATGAATCAAAATTATAAACTTTGATTCCAATATAAAATTGATGTTTCATCCTATGAAATGCAATTTGCCGAATCGATTGGTAGCATTTCTCAAACTGTGGCACAAGTATTATTAAAGATTTCACGACTTCAACTTCGCATATTCCGAAATTCGCGTATGTCGATTACGATTTTCGACATTTATCTTATGAAAACGCTTATTTAAACATAGTAAAAACGATATATTCTTCTTATATTCATTATTCTGCGTCGATTGAATATAAAATCAATGAAATTGAACGAGATTTCAACTTTTCATTTTCGACGATACGGGTATATGAGCGAAAAATCGTATAAACGATATGAAACATTGTTAAATACTTTGATTCCAATATAAAATAAATGTTTGATCTTATGAAATGCAATGTCCTGATTTGATTGGAAACATTTTTCAAACTGTGCCACAAATATTATTAAAGATGTCACGATTTCATTTTTGCATATACCGAAATTCGCGTATGTCGATTAAGTTTTTCGATAATTATCATATGAAAACGCTTATTTAAACATAGTAGAAACGTCATATTTTTGTTATATTCTTTATTCTGCGTCGATTGAATATAAAATCAATGAAATTGAACGAGAATTCAACTTTTGGTTTTTCGACGATACGGGTATATGAGCGAAAAATCGTATAAACGATATGAAACATTGTTAAATACTTTGATGCCAATATAAAATAGATGTTTGATCTTATGAAATGCAATGTTCTGAATCGATTGGTAACATTTTTCTAACTGTGGCACAAGTATTATTAAAGATTTCACGATTTTATCTTCGCATATACCGAAATTCGCGTATGTCGATTACGTTTTTCGACAATTATCATATGATAACGCGTATTTAAACATAGTAAAAACGTTATATTCTTGTTATATTCTTTATTATCGTTATTATTGTTATTATTATTAATATTATTATTATCATTATTATTTATATTATTATTATCGTTATTACCGCTGTTATCGTTAAAATAGTTATTATGTTTATTTTATTATTATCGTTATTATACTATGCTTCTATTATTATTATTATCGATATTATAGTGATTATAGCTATTATTATTATTATCATAATCATTCTTATCGTTATTATATTAAATTTTGTTTTTATTATTACTTTTATTATCTTTACTAACGTGACTATTGTTATTAATATTTTCGTTATTATCTTTTTTCCTTTTATTATTATTATTATTCTTACTATTATTATTATTATTATCTATATAATAGTTATTATCATTGTTATAATTATTATATTTATTATTTTTTTTCGGTATTATCCTTATTATTTTTATTGTTATAATAGTTAATATCGTTATTATCTGTATTATTATTATTATTATTATTATCGTTAATATCATTATTATCGTTATTTTCGTTATAATTATTATATTTATTATCATTATTATCGTTAATAATGTTATTATTATTATTATTATTATCGATATTAAGGTTTATAATATTATTATTATGATCGATATTATCGTTAATATGGTTAATATTATTATCAATATTATCGTTAAATTTGTTAATATTATTATCGATACAATCGACTTTATAGTTTATATTAATAACATTATTATCTTTATTATTTTTATTGTTATTATCCTTATTATAGTAAATATCGTTATTATCTTAATTATTACTATTATTATTATGGTTATTATCGTTATAATCGTTAATATTATTATCGTTAACAATGTTATAAGCATTATTATCGTAATTATTGTTATTACTGTTATTATTACTAATACTATTATCGTTATAATCGTTATTATAATTATTAATCTTAATATTGTTATTATTACTTCTATTATTATCATTATTATCGTTATTGTCGTTATTATTTTTATTATTATTATTATTATTATTATTATTATTATTATTATTGCCGTTATTAAATTTATTATCGCTACTATCGTTGTAAGCGCTTTAATTGATATTATAGCTATTATTTGTTTTAATATTACTGTTATTATCGTTATTATCGTTATTATTAATATTATTATTATTATTATTATTATTATTGTAGATATTAACTTTTTTAGCGTTATTATTATCATTATTATTATCGTTATTATTGTTATTATGATTTTATCGTTATTATCATTATTATCGGTATTATCGTTAATATCGTTATTATCTTTATTAATATTAATATTATTATCTTTACTAGCGTTATTATCGTTATTATTAATATTAATATTGTCATTATTATCGTTAATAATATTATCGTTATATTTATAATCGTTATTATTGTTATTATTTTTATTATTATTATCGTTATTATCGATATTATTTTTAATATCTTTATTAATATTATTATTATTATCGTTATTATCGATATTATCGGTATTATTATAATCTATATTATCGCTATTATTGTTATTATTGTTGTCCTTATTATCTTTACTGTCGTTAATACTATTGTTATTATTATTTTTATTATCGTTGTTATCGTTACAATTGTTATTAATATTTTCGTTTATATCGTTATTATTTTTCCTTTTATTATCGTTATTATCGTTATTATTGCTATTATTAATTTAATTATTATCGTTATTATCATTTCTATCGTTATTATCGATATAATCGTTATTATTATTACTATTATAAACATCGTTATCATTATTATTCTTACTTACGATAATATTATTATTATTATTATCGTTACTATCGTTATTATTATAATCGCTATTATTGTTATGACCGTTATTATTGTTATTATTACAATCATTAATATCGATATTATCGTATATTGTTATTATTTTTATCGATATTATCGTTATTATCATTATTATTTTTATCGTTAAAATCGTTTTTATGGCTTTTATTGTTATTACTTTCATTATTACTTCTATTACTGTAGTTATTATCGTTATTATACTTATTATTTTTAATATTGTTATTATTACTTTTATTATTATCGTAATATGGTATTAATAGTTATTATTGTTATTATTATTAATATTACTATCGTTCTTATCATTATTAACGTTATTATCGTTATTATCGTTATTATCGTTATAATTGTTATTTTTATTATCGTAGTTATAGTTATTGTTGATATTATTGTAATTAGTGTTATTATTATTATAGTTATTACCGTTATTACTGTTAATATTATTATCGTTATAATTGTTAATATCGTTATTATCTTTATTGTTGTTCTTATTATAATCGCTGTTTTTGCTATTATTGTTATTATTTTAATCGTTGTCATCGTTATTATCATTGTTATCGCTTTTGTCATTATTATTATCTTCGTAATCGTTATTACCGTTATTTTCGATATTATTTTTTACTATTATTATTATTACTGTCCTTAATATTGCATTTATAATTTACGTTATTACCGTTATTACCCTTATTATCGTTATTATTGTTATTATTGTTATCGTTGCCTTCGTTATTACCACTATTATCGTTATTGTTACTATTATTGTTATTTTTGTTAGAGTCGATATTATTATTATTACTATTATCGTTATTATTGTTAATATTATTAACGTTATTATAGTTTTTTCTGTTATTATTGTCATTATAATTACTATTATTATCGATATTATCGTTAATTTTGTTCTTATTATTATCTATTTTATCTTTATGTAATTATTATTTTTATCCATAATATCGTTATTATCAGTATTACAATTATTATCTTTACTACAAGTTAATATGCTTATTATTATTATGCGTTATTATCATTATTATCGTCATTATTATAGTTACTATTATCTTTATTATCGTTATTACCATTAATATTATTATTACATTTGTTGTCATTATCGTTATTATTATTATCGTGATTATCGTTATTATCGTTAATTTTGTTCTTATCGATTTTATCATTAATTATTGATTTTGCCGTTATTGTGGTTATTACCGTTATTTTCGTGATTCACCTAATTAACGATATTATTATTATTATTATTCTTATTATCTTTATTATCGATTATATTGTTATTATTATTAACGATGTTTTCGTTATTACCCTTATTATCGATATTATTATTATTATTAATGCCGTTATTTTCGATATAATTATTTCCATTAATATCATTATTGTCGTTGTTATTATTTTAATTATTGCTTCTATTATCGTTTTTTCCAATATTATCTTTATAATTGTAATTTTTATTATCGTTATAGTCGTTTTTATCGTTCTTAACCTGAATGTTATTATCCCTGTTATCGTTATTACGTTTATTTTAACTACTATTAATATCGTTATCACCTATATTATCGCTATTTTCGTTAATATTATTATTATTATTATCGTCGTAATAGTTATTATCTTTACTATTGTTATTATTAATATTGTTAGTGTTATTATTATTATTATCGTTAATATCGTTATTTTCGTTATTATTAATATTGTTTTTATTATCCCTATTATCGTTAATATCGTTATTATGGTTATTATTATTATTATTATTATTATTATTAACGTTAATATTGCCTTATTGTTATTATTATTTTTAATGTTATGTTTATTATCGTTTTTATTGTGATTATTATTGTTATAACTAAAGTTATTATCGTTAATATTGTTATCGTTAATATCGTTATTAGAGTTATTTTTGCTAATGTTGTTATTATTACTACTATTATTATCTTTATTATCGTTCTTATAGTTCTTATTATTATTTTTTATTGTTATTACCATTATAATTGTTATTATTGTTATTATAATTATCGTTCATATCCTTACTATCCTTATTTTAGGGATAAACTTATCATAATAATCGTTACAATCGTTGTCATTGATGTTATTGTTAATATTATTATCGTTATTATCGTTATAATTGTTATTATTATTATCGTAATTATCGTTATTGTCGATATTATTGTTAATAGTGTCATTATTATAATTGCTATTATCGTTATTATTGTTATTATTATTATCGTTATTATTATTAGTATCGTTATTATCTTTAATATTGCTATTATTAATATCGAAATTAACGTTACTTTCTTTATTATTGATATCGTTTATATAGATGTTATCGTTATTATTGTTGTTATCGTTACTATCGTTATTATTATTGTTATTATTTTTGTCTTTTTATTGTTACTGTCATTATGCTTATTATCGTTATTATCGTTGTTATTGTTCTTTTTATTATTATTCTTATAGCTTTTATCGTTATTTTCGGTAATATCGTTATTATCTTTATTAATATTATTTTTATTGCCGTTATATCGTTATTATCGTTATTACTATTACTACTATTGTCGTACTTATCGTCAATACCATATCGTTATTATTATTATTATTTTGGTTATTATCGTTATTATTTTTATTACTGTTATTATTACTACTACTATTACCGTTGTAATCGTTATTATAGTTAATATTCGTAATGTTGTTATTACTACTTCTATTATTATCATTATTATCGTTATTATCGTTTTTATTATTATTATTATTACCGTTAATATATCTATTATCGTTGTTATTTTAATGATTATTATAATTATTGTCGTTATTATCGTAACTATTGATATATTTACTATCGATATTATCGTAATTATCGATAATATTGTCAACGTTATTATCGTTATTATGCCCTTTCTTGTATCTATTGCAATTATTACTATTATTATTTCCTTTATTATCATCATTATTGCTATTATTATTATTATTATTATTATTATCGTCATTATCGTTTTTATAGTTATTATTAATATTATTAATATAATCATTATTATTATTATTATAAGTATCGTTATTATCTTATATATCGTAATAATTGTTATTCTTATTATCGTAATAATCGTTATTATCGTTATTATTGTTAATATTGTTATTTGCATTGTCGTAATTTTTGTTATTGTAATTATTATTTCTAAAGTTATTATCATAAACAACATTATTATCGTTAATACCTCTATCTTTATTATTATTATTATTATTATCGATATTACCGTTCTTATCGTCATTATTATTATTACCAGTGTCGTTATTATCATTAGTATTATTATCTTTATTAATATAATTATTTTTATTATTGTTATTATTATTATTATTATCGTTATTATTGTTATTATTGTTATTAGTAATATGGCAATTATTATTATCGCTATTATCATTATTATCGTTATTATAATTTCTTTATTTTTGTTATTATCTTTATTAATATTATTATAATTATTTCCATCTTTATTAACATCATTATCGTTATTATCGTTATTATCGCTATTATTAATGTTTTTATTATTGTTATTATCTTCATTATTGCTATTATCGTTATTATTATTTTTATTATTTATATCGTTATTATCGTTATTATTGTTATTATCAATATTAATGTTATTAATATTATTGATGTTATCGTTATTATCCTTAATATCGTCATTAATATTATTATAATAATCTTCCATATCGTTACCCTCGTTATTATTGCTATTGTTACTATTATTATTATTGTAATTATTATTACGCTTTATTAACGTTATTATTGTCATTATTATTATTATTATTCTCGTTATTACCGTTATTATCGTCATTAGTGTTATTATTACTATTGTTATTACCGTTTTTATAGTTATTATTGTTATTATTATTATAGTTATTATAATTATTGTCGTTATTATCGATTTCATTGTTATTATTATTATCGTTATAATCGTTATTATCGTTATTAATGTTATTATTTTTATCGTTATTATCGTTATTATGATTATAATCATTAGTATTATTATCGTTTGTATTATTATTATCGTTATTATAGTTATTATTATAATAATTATTATCGTTACTATCATTATCTTTATAATCATTATAATCGATAATTGTGTTATTATTATTATTGTTACTATCCTTATTATTGTTATTATTATTAAAATTATTCTTATGATTATAATTAATATCGTTATATTCTTTATTGATTTTATTATTATTATCGTAATTATCGTTAATAGCGTTATAAGCAATATTATTATTATTATTATTATTATCGATATTATCGTCATTATTATTATTATTATTGTCGTTTTTATCGTTATTATCGTTATTATTGTTATTATTATTGTCGTTATTATCGTTTTAATTGTTATTATTATTGTCGTTATTGTCGTTTTTATCGTTATTAGCTTAATTTTTATTACTCATATTATCGATATTATCTTTAGTTTTATAACTATTAATATTGTTATTATCGTTATTATCGCTAATGTCGACATTATTCTTATTATTATTATCGTTCTTATCGTTATTATCGATATTATCCTAATTATTATTATTATTTTTGTCCTCATTATCGTTATTATTAATGTCCATATTTTCGTTATTATCTTTATTAATATTATATCTATTGTCGTTCTTATAGTTATTATCGTTATATTCGTTAATATCATTATTATTGTTATTATTATTGTTATTATATCGTTATTATCGTTATTATAATTATTATTATTATCATAATTATCGTTATTATCAATATTAATGCTATAATATTTTTATCGTCATTATTATTATTTTTGTTATAATTAGTATTATTATTATCGGTATAATAGTTTTATCGTTATTAATGTTTTTATTATTATCGTTATTATCGTTATTATGGTTATTATTATTAATATTATTGTAGTTCTTCTCATTATAAACGTCATTATCGTTATTATTGTTATTAGCATTATCGTTATTAACGTTAGTATCAATGTTATATATATTATTCTAAGTATTATTCTCTTTATTATCGTTATTATCGTTATTAGTATCATTGCTATTATCGTTAATATCGTTATTATCGTTATTATCGATATTACTGTTAATATTGTTATCTTTATTATTATTAATTTTATTATCTTTATTATCGTAATTATCTTTAATATTTTTATCGTCATTATTATTATTACTACTATTATTTTTATTGTTATTTACGTTATTAACGTTATTATCGTTATTAATATTATCGTCATTCTCGTAATTATCGTTATTATCGTTATTATTATTATTATTATCGTCATTATCGTTATTAATACTTTCGTTATTATCGATATTATCGTTCTTATGGTTTCTATTATTATTATTATTATTGTTATAATTATTATTGTTTTTATTATCGTTAATATCTCTAATCTAATTATTATTATTAACGTCATTATTATTATTATCCTTGATAATGTTATTATCGTCATTAATATTATTATTACTATCGTTATTAACGTTAAAACTGTTATTATTGCTATTATTATTATCGTTATTATCATTATTATCGTTATTATTCTTTTTATTATTATTGTTATTATCCGACTAGTCGAGTGTAAGCTATGCAATTTACTCACGAACCACTGCGACCTTCGTAGCTGAATATATTCTGACCAGTAGAGGAAAAGTTATGCAAAATCCTCTTGAACTAATGCGTCTGTCAGACTTGAAGATAACCCGACAGGTCTGGGAAAGTTATGCGGGGGACACTTGAACAATTGCGACTGTCGTTGTTGGAAATATTCCGACTTCTCGGGGAAAGATATGCGAGTGACTATACCAACATTGCGAAAGTCGGTCTTGGATATATTCTGTCTAGTTCAGAATGTTGTTCGACTGTCTCTCGAACAAGTGCGACTGTAGTACTTAGAATCATTACGACCAGTAGAGGGAACGTTATGCGGGTACCTCCCAAACCTTTGCGACAATCAGACCTAGAAAAATTTTGACTTGTCGATCGAAACTTTTGCGTGCGCCGCACGCTACAATGCTACTATTGCACTAGGAAATATTCCGACTATTCGAATGAAAGACATGCGAGTGTATTTTGAACTAATACATCTCTCGGATATAGAAATATTCGGATTATACGGTGGAATGTTATGTGAGTGCATTTCAATCCAATGTGACTATCGATGTTAGAAATATTTCGACAACTGAAGGGAAAGTTACGTGAGTGTCTCCCGAAACATGCGATTGTCGCACTTGGTAATATTCACACTAAACGAGGGAAAGTTATACGAAAGTTACTCGAACAAATGCAGCTGTCAGTCTTGTAAACAATACGATTAATCAAGCGAAAGTTAGCCGATTGCCTTTCGAAGCAATGCGAATTACGTACTTGGAAATATTCCGTCTAATGCGACTCTCGCATCTACAAATATTCTGACTAGTGGAGGAAAGGAAGTGTGAGTGCCTCTCCAATCAATGCGACTATAGGACTTAGGATTATTCAAACTAGTCGAGCAAAGATATGGGGTAGTCTCACGAACAAACGCGACAGTCGGACTTGGAAATTTTCCGACTGGTCGAGGGAAAGTTATGCGAGTGCCTCTAGAACCGTTGCGACTGTCGGGACAAGTTATATTCCTCATTGTCTAAAGAAAATTATGCGATTGACTTGCGAATCAACGTTACTATTGGTCTTGGTAATATTCTCACTATTCAACGGAAAATTATACAAGTGGATATCCTAACAACGCGTCGGATTTAAGAATATTCCGTCTATTCGCGGGAATGTTACGCTAGTGCCTGTCGAACAAATGCTACTATCGCACTTGGAAATATTCCGACTTGTCGAGGACTAGTTATGTGGGTTACTTACGAGCCCACTGGGACTGTCGGACTAGCTAATAGTTCAACTAGTCGAGGAAATGTAATGGGAATGCCTCTCGAACTAATGCGTCAATAGGACTGCCACACGAAAGAAAGCATCTAACGGTCTTGGTAGAACATCGAAGAGTCGAAGGCAACTTATGCGAGCGATCTATGAACCAATTCGACTATTGGTCTTGGAAATTTACCGACATAACGAAAGAAAACTATGCTATTGCCTCACAAAACAAAGCGGCTGGAGAATGGAAATATTCCGAATAATCGAGGGATAATTATGGGAGTAACTTGTGAACCAAAACGAAGGGAGGACGTGAAAATATCCCGACTAGTCGAGGGAAAGTTGTGCGATTACCTCTGGAACCAATGATGATATCGGACTTGGAAATACTACTACTAGGCAGTTGATAGTTATGCGAGTGCCTTTCGAACTAATACTGCTGCCGGTTTAGGAAATACCAATCGAGGGAAAGTTATTCGAGTAACTGTAAACAACGCGTTTGATGGTTTTGCAAATATTCCGAGTAGTCGAGGATAAGTTATGAGCGAGCATTTCGATCCAATGTGGCAGTCAGATTTGAAAGTAAAGTGGATTGGACCAGTAGTGGAGGGAATGTTATGCGAGTGACACTGGAAAGCAAAATGGCCATCGGACTAGGAAATATTTGGAGAATTCGACGGAAATTTATGCGAGTCTCGTGTAAACTAATGCGACTGCCGGATTTGGAAATATTCCGACTATTCGAAGGAAAGCTATGCAGATTCCTCTGGAACCAATTCGACATTTGAACTTGGAAAAATTCCGATTAGTCGAGTGAAAGGTTTACGTGTGCTACACTAACTAATGCGACTGTCGCACTTGAAAATATTCTGACTAGTGAAGGAATAGTTATACGAATGCCTCTCGATTCAATGCGACTGTCGGATCTAGCACTATAAATACTAATCGAGGGCAAGATATGAGAGTGCCGTTCGAAACAATGCGACTATCAAACTTAGAAATATTCCGACTGGTCGAGAGAATATTATAAAAGTGCCACTTAAAACAATGCAACTGTCAGTCTTGGAAATATTCCGACTAGTCGTGGGAAAGTTTAGCGAGTACTTCTCGAACTTATGTGACTTTCATGATTAGAAATATTTCGGCTGTTCGACGGAAAGTTATGCAAGTTCCTTTGGAACTAAAGTGGCTGTGGTACCTAGAAATATTACGACTAGTCAAGAGAAAAATATGAGAGATCCTAACGCAACATTGCTAATGTCGATCTTACATATAATCCGAATAGACGGGAGAAAGTTATACGAGTGCTACTCGAACGAATACAACTGTCGGACTTTGAAATATTCCGACTAGTCGACAGGAAGTTTTGCTGGTACCACTGGAACCTATGCGGTTTTCGTAATTGGAAATAACCCGTCTAGCCGGGAGAAAGTTTTGCGAGTACCTCTCGAATTTATGCGACATTCGGAATTGGAAGTATCCCTACTATTCGATTGAAAGTTATGCGAGTATCTTTAGAACCAAATCGACTGAAGTACATTAGATATTACGACTAGTTAAGATAAAATTTTGAGAGTGTCAATCGCACCACTGCGATTGTTGGTTTTGAAATATTCCGACTATACGAGAGGATGCTATACGAGTGCATCCGGAATCAATGTGACTGTCGATCCTAGAAATATTCCATCTGGGCGAGAAAATGTCAAGAGATATTTTTACGTCTCACAAGCTATGTACTTTAATAGAGCTAACTCCAAAGTAAGTATGCTATTCCGACCCTTGCGGGTGATTTGTGTCCTTTTCGCCCCTTACCTGCCTGGGCAATTCTATTGGCTCGGGATTGGAACCGAACAGAGTGTCGAATCTATATTTCAAATGCTCACATACCACTTGGGAAGACAATCCAAGCTGATGGTGGAGCCTTATTTCCAGATATTTGGGGGTCCTAGGATACAAAATCGGAAGGTCCAGTAGGGGCACCCACCTTCAAAAGAGCTGCAGGGGAATCAGGTGGAATGAGGGAAAATTTTCTTTCTCTTCCTCAATTAATTCCGCACCCAATGTATCGTTATAAATTTCGTTATCGTGGTAAAGTTCCTTTAACAGACGACGTAGTTGATATTTTCTGCCACAGCGACGTACCTTCGGCATTAGGAGGGCAAGTCTTTGGAAGAGGTGTTTGATTGGAAGTAGGAGAGAAAGAGAAAAATGTCGTCTGTGCGGAGCGTCCTAACCGAAACGACAATTTTATAGGAGGATACTCGTGCGGTTCGTCCTCACCGAGCAATAAGGATGGATGAATGTATGGATATAAAGAAATCACGCACTGGTTGAAAATAACAATTTTAATGACGTATTAAATGTTTTACTAAAGTACACTGAATAATTACACATTTGGATGATATTCCGCACGCGAACGCGGTTATTTTATAGTTAAAAATTTAATTTTAATTTCAATTGAAGGGTTCTAACTTATTTAATTGACAAAAATAAATTATAGTGTAAAATTCTAAGTTGGATAATGACTGCTTAAGGCTCAAGTCTAGGAGCTTGCGACTTATTGAGTAAGGCTGCGAGCGATGACTGACTGACGACGCTCTTTGTTTCTCCTAGGGCAAGTCCGGTTGACGTCACTGCGCATGTGTGCCGCTCGCGCCTGCCGCCTAAGTGCGGTAGTGGTGGGATGCGCCGCTCGAGCTTGCCGCCGAAGTACGGTAGTGGTAGAGCAGAGCAATGCAAGCGTTCCTTTATTACCTCTTCCAAGTATTGCGTTCTCTCTGTGCTTATCACCGGAATTCTCGGAATTCTTAGTCCCTAGAATGTTGTTATTAGCAGGTGTGGTTCCGAAAATGATGTCGATATCGTTGCTCTAAATTCTTGGAACGCAGGATATTAAAATCCATATCACCGGATGTCGTCTCACCATAATCGTTATGTATATCTTGCAATTATTTATTAAATTTATTTAAAGAAATTTCTCGCAGTAATTTCCCAAGGTTGTTGAACATTAATTCATTAGGGTAATTGTTTATTTTATTATAGGGTTGCATGTATATGTGTATATTTTTTTTTACATAGGTCCCGATTTGTTAGCTAATTATTATTATTCTTTTAAGTGTTTTTATGTATTATTAATAAGAAGGTGCTAGTAGTAACATGTATTTATAAGGTATCTTAGCTAATATTGCTAGTGGTAAAATTATCGATATTTTGAATATTTAGTCTACAAATGAGCGATATGAATTTTGAAGGTTGATCCCCTTTACTTAAGATAGCTATTGTATTAATCGTTCATTTATACTATAGTTCACATATTTTATTCCCCTTTTTTAATTATTATTTACATACGTCGCTTCTCGCGAGATGTAACAATTCCCACTAGATTCAGTGCAACTCACGGACTTGGAAATATTCCGACCTGAGTGAAAGATATTCGAGTGCGCCTTTATCCAATTCGGTTGTCATACTTGGAAATATCACATAAAATTGAGGAGTGATAAGCGAGTGCCTCCCAAATGAATACGGCTTTCGGACTTGGAAATATTCCAACTAGTTGATGGAGAGTTTATACGAGTGACATTCTAACTACCGCGACTGCCCATCATGTAAATATCCCGCCTAGTCCAGGGAAATATATAAGTGTGCTTCTCAAAAAATATGGCTCTAAGTCATGTAAATGATGCAACTAGTCGGGGTAAAGTTAAACGAATGCCTCTTGATCCAATGCTGCTGTCACACTTGAAAATTACCCAACTATTGGTGGGAATAATACGCTACTACCTCTTGAAACAATGCGGCTGTCGGGCTTGGTATCATTCCGACTAGTCTATGGAACATTATGAGAATGCCACGCGCCCAACTACGACTGTGGGACTTGGATATGACCCTCTTAATCGATAGTTATGCGAGTGCCTCTCGAAACAATTTGCCTGTCACAATTGGAAGTATTCTATCTATTCGATAGAAAGTTACGTGACTGGATAACGGAACACTACGGTTGTTGGAACACGAAATATTCTGCCTGGTCAAAGGAAGCTCATGAGAGTTCCACTCAAACTAAAGCCAATTAAACTAAAGCCACTCAGACTAAAAGGACTTGGAAAGATACCTACAATTCGGGGGAGAGTTAGGCGAATTATATGTAAACCAATGCGCCTGTCGGACATGGAAAAAATCCTCCGAGTCGACGGAAACTTATGTGATTGCCTCTCCAAACAATGCGACTGACGGAAATGGAAATATTCCGATAATTCTTGGGAGAATTATGCGAGTGATTTTGATTCAATGTGACTGTCGAACATGGAAATATTCCAATTTCTTAGGGGATAGTTATGCCGTGCCTATCAAACCAATTTGGAAATATCCCGAAATTGGAAATATCCCGACCAGTATGGTGAGAACTATGCGAGAGACTTGGAATCAATGGGGCTGTCGGGTTTGAAACAAAGTCCTGGTCTATGGAAAGTTATGCGACTACCCCATATATATAACCGACTGTCGGACTTGCAAAAATCCTGATTACAAGAGAGAAAGTTATGAAAGTGACTTTTAATCCAATCCGAATGACGAGCTTGGAAATTTTACTACTGGACGAGGGAAAGTTTTGCGGGTTACCTTTGATCCCATCCGAATGACGAGCTTGGATAAATTACTACTATTCGAGGGAAAGTTAGGTGAGTTCTGCTCGAAGCAATGCGACTTCCTGGCTTGGAAGAATTCCGACTAGACGAGAGAAAGCTATGCGAGTGCCTCTGAAACCAATGCGAATGCCAGACTTGGAAATATTGCAACTAGTTGGGGGAATGTTATGCTTGCGCCTCGCAAATCAATTCTGATACAGGACTTGCAAATATTCCAAATAGACGAGGGAATGTTATGCAAGAGCCACTAGATCCAATGCGTCTGTCGGTCTTGGAAACTTTCCGACTAGTGGAGGGAAAGTTATGCGAGTCACTTTATAACCAAAGCGACTGTCGGAATTGAAATACTCCGAGTGTCGAGGAAAAGTTAAGTGAGTGCCTGTCGGTCAAATTCGACTGTCGAACTTGGAAATACTTCAGCTTGACGAGGGAGCAATGTGAGTGAAATATGAACCAATGCGACCGTCGGGCATGAAATTATTCCGTATAGGCGAGGTTATGTTATGCGACTTCCACTCTAAACAAAGCGACTGTCGGACTTGGTAATATTCGGAACAGACAAGAGAAAGTTATGCGGGTGTCTACCGAAACAATGCGGCTGTCAGACTTCGAAATATTCCGAATAGTCAAGGCATAGTAATGCGTGTGCCTATCGAACCAATTCGGCCGTCGTTCATAATAATATTCCTAGTTGTTGGAAAATTATGCGAGTAACTATCGAACCGGTACGGCATTCTAACTTGGAAATTTCCAGCGTTTTTGAACGAGGTTATGCATATAACTTGTGAACCAATGCGGCAGTCTGACTTGGAAATAACTGGTCAGTGGAATGTTATGCGAGTAACTCTGGATCCTATGCAACTATCGGAATTGGAAATATTCCTACAAGTCGACGGAACGTTTTGCGAGAGACTCTCGAACTAATGCGTCTGACGAACTTGGAAATTCTCCGACTAGTCGAGTGAAAAATATGCAGGTGACTCCCGACCAATTGTGAGAGTCTTAATTGGAAATAATCCGAAAATTCAGGAGAAAGGATTGCGATTTCCTCTGAAACCAATGGACTTGGATATATTCCGACTTGTTAGGGTAAGTTATGCTAGTGACTCTGGTATCAATGAGGTTGTCGGACTTCGAAATATTAGGACTAGTCAAGGAATTGTTATGCGAATGATTTGTGTTACAATGCGATTGACAGACTTGGAAATATTCGGATTGGTTGAAGGAAATTTATGGGAGTGCCACTCAAACCAATGTGGCTATCACATTTGGAAATTGTCTGAATAGTCGAGATATAGTTATGCGAGTGCATTTCGGACCAATGTGGCTGGTGAAATAAAAAATATTCCGAATTGTCGAGTGTATGTTATGCGAAAGCCTCTCGAACAAATGCAGCTGTCGGACATTGAAATATTCCTACTAGTCGGGGTAAAGATATACGAGTGTCTCTCGAATCAATGCGGCATTCGGGCTTGGAAATATTACGATTAGATAAGGGAGAGTTATGCAAGTGGGTCTCGATCCCATGCGGCTGCCAGATATTGAGATATAACGACTAGTGGAGTGAATGTTATTCGGGTGCGTCTCAAAAAATTGCGGCTTTCTGGTTCTTAAACCTCCCGACTAGTCGAAAGAAATTTAAGCGAGTGCTTCTCGAACCAATGTGGGTGTCGTACTCAGAAATAATCTGACTATTCGAAGGATATATAAGTGAGTGCATTTCGAACCAATGCGGCTGTCAAAGTAAGGAATATTCCGACTAGTAGAAAGAATGTTATGCGAGTGCCTCTCGATCAAATACGGCTGGCGGACTTTGAAAAATTCCAACCAGTCGGGGTGAAAGTTATGCGAGAGCCACTCTAACCAAAGCGACAGTCGGACTTGGATGTATTCCGAATAGTCGATGTAGATTTATGCGAGTGGCTTGGAAATCAATGCAACTGTCGGACTTAAATATATTGCAACTAGTCAAGGGAAATTTACGCGAGTGTTTCTCATACCAATACGGCTGAAGGACTTGGAAAAATACCGTCGAGAGTAGTTTATGCGAGAGACTCTGGAAAATAAGCGGCTGCCGAACTTGGAAATATATCGACAGTTCGTGGGAAAGCTATACGAGTGCTTCTCGAAACATTAAGACTGTCGGACTTGAAAATATTACGACTCATAGAGGATAATTTATGCGGGTGCCTCCCGGACGAATACGATTGTGCGACTTGGAATATTCCAACAAGACGAAGTTAAATTGTGCGAGTCCCACTCGAACCAATGCTGCTGTCGGACCTATTAATATTCCGACTGGTCCAAAGAATGTTATAAGAGTGCTAGTCGATCCAAAGCAACTATCGAACTTGAATAATTCGGGCTAGTACAGGGATAGTTACACGAGTGCATCTCGAATGAATATGATTGTCGGTCCTAGAAACATTCACAATATTCGTGGCAAATTTAAAGGAGTGCCAATCGAACAAATGCGGCTATCGGAATTGGAAATATTCCGACTAGTCAAGAGATAGTTATACGAGTGTCTATCGATAGAATGCGACATTCGAACTTGGAAAAAACCGATTAGTTCAGGGAAAGATATGAGTAAGCTACTCGAACCAATTTGACTGTCGGATTTAGACACTTTCTCACAATTCTAGGAAACGTGATGAGAGTGGCCCTCGAACAAATGTGACTTCCGTACTTGGAAATACTCCGAATAGTCGAGGGAAATTTATGCGAGTGCTTCTCAAACCAAAGCAACAGTCGGACAAAAAAATATTCCGAATGGTCGAGGAAAATTTATGCGAGTGAGAACCAATGCGAGTGTCGGATTTGAAAATATTCCGACTTGGCGATGAATAATTATGCGAGTTCCTCTCGATCCAATCGGAGTTTCGGATCAGGAAACAATCCCTCTATTTTACTATTAATATTAACGTTATTAAAATTATTATCGTTATTATCGTTATTATCGTTATTATGGTTATTATCATTATTATACTTATAATCGTAATTATCGTTATTTTTGATATTATTATTATTATTATTATTATTATTATTATTATTATAGTTATTATCTTTTTAATTCTTATTATTATAATTACTGTGTTTATCGTTATTATTGTCATTAATATGGTTATTATCGTTAATATCATTATTATCGTAGCAATCGTTGATCTTATAATTATCGTTATTATCATAATAATTATTATAATCGTTATTATCGTTATAACCTTCATTATTGTGATTTTCGTTGTTATTGATATTATTATTATCGTTATTATCGTTATTATTATTATAATTATTATGACTCTTATTATTATCATTATCGATATTATTATTGTTATTATCGTTCCCCACTGTAGGTAGCGGGAAGAAGAGTATGCCCACAGAAATCCTTACTTGTCGAAAGAGACGAATAAAAGGGACTGTGTGAATGTTGAGTGAATGTCCTTGTACGGTTTTTCCTTTCTTTGTTCTTCTGTTATATCTCTTTCTATCCTTTCTATTCCTCTCAAGCTTCCTTCCCAACCTTTCCTTTCCTTTGGGATGCTTGCCTCAATTAAATTCTCATCACGGATAATACAGCGAAACACAAGATAGAGCGTGGAAGGTACATCCACGCCTCGGTGGTGTCAGGTGGTTGTGGGGCAGGCAACCTACCGTCGTCAACCAGCAACTGCCTGGAGCTTGGCGTAGGAAATCTGGCTCCAGCTCTGGATAATGCATCAGGAAGAGCACCACAGGTAGGCGAACTGGCTTGCGGTGTGTCTAAAGCGGCAGGATGGGTATGATGTTAAGAAAGCCTCTTGGAAGAGTGGCAATGGGCTGCCAGGGCCTTTGGGATTATGCGACTCTCCGGCTTGATGTCACATATCCAGCCTGCGAAGGGGACACAACAAGTTCGAGAGATAGAGAAATTCGTTCTATCGAAACTCCACCTAGTCAATATGAGTGCAGCTATTTCTAGACAGCCGAACATAAACATTGCGACATAGCAAGAGATCCCAGAACTACAGAAGATCATTGACAACCGCGAGATGGTGTATAAATTTTGAACAAAGATCAATAAGGGATCGTGTACGTTCGTTCGGGTCTCTCAGAGCACATGGGCAAATTCTGTAACAAATTCTGGCGCAGTTAAGGGAGTAGCCACAAGCCCGCCGCATTTGCCTGAAGAAAGCTTCAAAAGACCAAGGCAAGAGGCGATGACGGCCGAAGGAACCAAGTATACGGAGGTCGTCAAGAAGACGAGAAAGAGGGAAATAACTGTGAAGAAGGCTACAAGACTCCTAACGCAGGAATAAAGAAGCCGAGCATATCAGAGGACCAGCCGAGAAAGAGAACGAAACCGGACGCTAACCTCCTGAAACCTGCGCAAGGTAAAACTAAACAGACATAGTCGGAGTTATTCTCCAGATCCTCAAGACTAGCGCTGCAGAGGTAGATCTTAGATTGATCCGGCAGACCAGAACGGGAGAGATTCTCCTCGAACTCAAGAAGACCACTACGGAGATTAGGGACTCATTCAGATAATCCCTGAGGAAAGGAATAAGAGACACGAGAAAAATCACGGAACTGTTCGCCAGAGCTACGCTGGAGTTACGGGACAGCGATTGCTGCACATCGGTGGTAGAAGTCGAGAAGGCACTAATGAGGAACCTCCCAGCCTACGCGGAGAAAATCAAAGTTAAAATGACGTACTCCAACTCGAGACAGCAACACCTGTCCCACGTCAAAATATAAGAGGAAGCTGCTGCGTAGCTTGTGAAGGCCGGCCGAGTGCTGGTCGGCATTGTCTGTTGCAAAGTTAGGAGAGGAGCAGAAGTAAGACGTTGCTACCGCTGCCTCGACTTTGGCAACCATAGTGCCTCTTGCAAGGCCCCGATCGAAGTAAGTTTTGATATTTCCACGGCGGCAAGGGCACCAGATCAAAAACTGTAAGGACAAATAGCCCACTAACTTTTTGTGCTCCATTAGCGTTTCTGATCCCAAGAAACACCTGGCCGGATGAAGGGCGTGCAATACCTGCTAGGAGGCCCTTGCAACTGCATACAAGAAAAATGGATCAGTGTACTGTACGGTAACGTCAATAGGAGCAGAACGGCTCACCACCTTCTAACTCTGCACCGATCTGAGAAAAAAGTTTATATTGTTCTAATCAACCAACAGTTCCAGAACAGGGCAGGAGTAGGTTGGTACGCCGACGAAATGGGCACGGCGGCTATCTGGATCCCAGATACCTGACAGATACATGTGTCGGATCATGGAGCCGGTCGCGGTTAAGTTTCGGTGAGACATACCTCGATGACATGTGTCAGCGTATATCTTACCACGAACGACTGGATAGATGACTTCCAAACTGGTTGACCTGGAAGACGCGCTGCGGTAAATGCAAGGGGATCTCAATGTGACTGGATACTTCAATGCCTTATTCTCGAATGGGGAGAGGCCAGGCCGGACCCCAAAGGAAGACGAAAGTAGGTGATGTCGGGACTGGAGCAAGCAGTGCTCAACACAGGCTGGACCTCAACCTTCCGTAGGCCTGGTTATAGGGAGACGACCCTGGACGTTTCTCTAGGCAACGAACACCTTGTGGCAAGTTTCGCAGACTGGCGGGTAATCGAAGATTACACTGAGAGCGATCATCAGTACAACCTATTCGACGTACCCGATAGGAGGCCAGTTGTGACAAGTTCAACTCGCCCCCCAAGTGGAACATCATATAAATTGATCGATATAGGTTGTCTTCAGTCATAGATGAAGGTAGGAGATCCCATCAAATGGAAACCATAAGACCATAGCTACTCTACATGCAAGGATGTTGACTGCAGCTACTATGCAGCACATCCAAAAGGCTTGCATGATAGCAGTGCAGAGGACGAGCACGAAACGGCAGTGGCGTTCTGCGTACTTGTGGACGTACGAGATGGCAGATATTCGTAATAAGTCCTCTCCGGATAGTAGAATGAACGAAGAGACGCGATTTCGATGCTGCCTCCTTGGCCGCACAGTATCAAGCAGCCAAATAATTACTGAATAGAACCATCAAAGCCTGACAACGATGATGCTGGAAGGAGCTGGGCCTAGATATCGACCAGAATCCATGGGTATCATGGGAATCCAAGGGTACCAGATCATCACTCCAATCTGGGGTCGTGCATACTAGACTGGAGAATATCGTTAATACACTATTCTCCTTACAACCGAAGAGAGTGATTTGCCCGTCTGTTTCTGGCAGCCCAGAAGTGCCACAGTTTACGGAGGGAGAGCCACTCACGTCCGCATCTTTCATGCGGAACAAAAGAGTTCCAAGGCGGACGGCTTCCCAGCGGAAGGAATGAAAGCCGTCGCGCAGTATAACCCTGAGCTCTTGCTAAATATGTTTAACATGTTCTTCAAGGAGGACATCTTCCCCGTCTTTTGGAAAAAAGGAAGACCTAGGCTCATAAGGAAGGGCAAGTGTCCAGCAGATGCCACTTTGCCATACAGGCCTATATATATGCTTGATACGGCTGGCAATCTCCTGGCAATCTCCTGCTGCAGCCTCCTCTGAAGGCAGCGTGCGATATTGCTGCTCGGCAGTATGGATTTCGATCCGACCTCTCCACCATCCATGCAGGCCAGGAGGTTGTCACGGCGCTAAAGTGTCGAAGCGAGGGAATCATCTATCTCGCCCATGTGTCTGCTAGCCACCTAAGACGTGAGAAATGCCTTTTACTCCGTCAGGTGGGACTCGGCAAAGGAAGCGCTCGAACGTTATTTCAGAGTTCCTAGCTGTCTACTCCGAATACTCGGTGATTACCTGAACGAGCGCTTCCTAGTATACAATACTGACGATGGTCCGAGAAGCTTAGAGTTGACATCCGGTGCAGCCCAGGGCTCCATACTGGAACCGGATTTCTATAATATTTTCTACGACGGTATGATACGTATGGCAGTCCCTGTGAGTTCTTTCATTGTGGGGTACGCAGATGACATTATAGTTGTCATAACTACGAGAGACACGGAGGAGACACGGTTGCTGTTCTATCTAGTCCTGCGCAGAATTATCTTCTGGATGAAAAAACACTGGCTGTCTTTCGCAGACCAGAAGACTGAGATCGTGCTACTTATGAAGAAGCGCAACAACGACTTGCGCAGTTTCAATGTAGGAGACGCTACTGTCCAGAACATTTCGGCTGTCAAATACTTAGGGATGATGTACGGTAGCAGTCTCAATTTTGGAGAACATATAAATAGGGCTGCTGACAAGCCGGCAAAACTTGTAGCCTCGCTTGTCACACGCATGGCCAATGTCATCGGCCCCGGAGGCGACTACTGTTGCGCGTTGTCGAAGCAGTGATGCAATACGGAGCGAAATTCTGGACCGAGTCGCTGTAACACGAGAAATATCGCAAGCCCATAGTCGCGGTACAGAGGATTGGGGCGATCTCCGAATCGCTTGCTCCTACAGCACGTTCTCTGCGGCCGCGGTGCTAGTGCTCGCGGGAGTAATTCCGATCGATCTACTAGCCCTGGCGAGACAATGCGTCT
This sequence comes from Vespa crabro, assembly GCF_910589235.1. Taxonomy (NCBI): domain Eukaryota; kingdom Metazoa; phylum Arthropoda; class Insecta; order Hymenoptera; family Vespidae; genus Vespa; species Vespa crabro. The sequence continues at coordinate 109,463 of NC_060970.1, read as the reverse complement.
ACCAGCAGAAGCCCGTTTTAGGAATGTAGGAAGCATCAAGACTGGCTAAGTCTAGAAGCATTGAGACCTGGCAAAGCAGATGGGAACAGGAGCCTAGATGCAGATGGACTGCCGACTCATCAGTAGGCTAGACAGCTGGCAAAACCGGGCAGCGGGGTGTTCGACTATTATCTCACCCAATTCTTAACAGACATGACCTGTTCTTCTTCTATCTCGCAAAAATGAGGAAGGTAGCAGACAGCAACTGTCTCTATGGTTACTCGACCGTCGAAGGCGTCCACCACACGTTCATCAAATGTGCCCATTGGAGCGTCTAACGACCCACCTTTGTGTAGGACTTCGGAGACTTTTCGTCAGAAAACGATGTCGAGAAAATTCTCCGAGGACAAGAGGTGTGGAATAAAGTGGCCTGGTACGTCAGGGCCATCTTATGAAGAAAAAGATGGAGACGAGCGGCTAATAGACGCGCCCTTAAAGTTGCTCCAGGCTCCGGCGCCGTATAGCCGAAGGGAGAATGCCGTAAAAGGACCTGATGTTTTAGCGCCATCCCGAAGAAATGCCCCATGTCGATGCCGGGATTGTTTCAATATGCTACTCTGTTAGATAGAAGCTTAGTCGGTAGTGCCTATTCCAACGGTGAGCCCGACAGTCCAGGGACTTATGGGGGACCCGAATGGTGAAGGGTTCCTCTGGCTGGCAGGATCCCTGCGTTAATGCATAAAAATTGGCATTCTCAGACCATCAAGAAAAATCGGTCTTAACGTTATTATCGTTATTATCTTCATTATGGTTATTATCCTTATAATCGTTATACATGTTATTATCGTTATTTTCTCTTTTATTGTGGATATTTTCGTTACTATTATTATTATCGTCAATATCATCTTTATGAACATTATTATCGTTATTATGCTTATTACCGTTGCTATCGTTATTAACGTTATTATTGCTATTATTGTCGCCATTTACAATATTATCGTCATTATCATAATTTCAATATTCTAGTTATTATGATTATTATCGTAAATATATTAATAATTTTTATTGTTATTATTATTATTATCACCATTTTTTTATTATCCTTATTATTATTGTTATTAACATTATTTCTTTACATAATTAACGTTATTATCATTATCATTACTGTTACCGTTATTATCGTTATTATCATAATTATCTTTATTATCGTTATTACTATTATTATTATTACAATAATAATTATTATTACCATTCTAATTATAATTATAACCGATTTTAACGTTATTATTTGTTTAGTTATTATTATCTTCATTACCCTTATTACTGATATTGTCGTTATTATCACTATTATTGTTTTTATTATTATTATCGTGATTATTGTTAATATCGCAATTATGATTACTATTATTTTTACAATTATTATTGTTATTATAGTTATTAGTTTTATTAATATAATTATTATAATTTTTGTTACTATTTTAATAATTTCCTTATTATTATTATTATTATTTATGTAACTGTTGTTATTATATTTATTATTATTATTTCTTTATTATTTTTTTTATTATTATTATTACCATTACTATTATTATTGTTATTATTGTTTTGTTACTATTACTATTACAATAATGTTTATCATTAATAAAGTTATAATTATTATTATCAATAAAATTATTGTTATTATTATTGTTATTATCGTTATTATCGTTATTATTATTATTATTATTATTATAGTTATTATCGTTATAATTGCTATTATTTCTTTTAGTATTATTATTATTATTAAAATTATTATTATTATTTTAAATATTATTGTTATTAACATTGTTTCCTTGTTATCGTTATTATCGTTATTATACATACTATCACTATTATTAATATTATGATCACTACGATCGCGATTATCTGTATTATATTTATTATTGTTATTTTTATTATTATTATTATTTCCAATAATAACTTTATTATTGTTATTATAGTTATTATTGTTATTATTATTATTATTATTACTATTATTATTGTTATTATTATAGTTATTATCATGGATACAATTATTATTATTAGTAATGTTATTATTTTCGTTATTAATGTTTTTATAGTTATAATCATTATTACCATTACTATTGATATTACTGTTATTATTATTATTATCGCTATTGTCGCTATTATTATTGTTATTATCATTATTATTTTTGTTTTAACGTTATTATCGTTATTATCATTAATATCGTTATAATTATTTATATCGATATTATCCATATTATTATTATTATTATTATTATTATTATTATACTTATTGTTTTTATTATTATTGTTATTTTCGTTATTACTTCAACTATTATTATTTTAATTATACTTATTCTTATTTTATTATCATTATTGACGTTATTATTGCTATTATCATTGTTATCGTTATTAACTTTATTATGGTTATAATATTTATTTTCGTTAATTTCATTATTCTCGTCGTTATTATCGTTACTATTAAAATTATCTTTATTATTATCGCTATTAACGTTATTAGCGTTATTATTTTATTATAGTTATTAACGTTATTGTCGTTTTGATCGTTATTATCGATTCTATCGTTATTATTGTCGTTATTATCGGTACTATTATTATAATAGTTATAATATCGTTTTAACCTTACCATCGTAATTATCGTTATTATTGTTATTAACGTTATTATCGTTATTGTCCTTATTATTATCATTATTTTGATTATTATTTTTGTTATTAACGTCATTATCTTTATTACCATTATTATTGTTATTATGGTCATTATTATCGTAATTATCGTTAATATCGTTATAATAATTAACATTGTTATTATCGTCATTAATATTATCATAATTCTTCTTATTATTATTATTCTTATTACTGCCGTTATTAGAGTTATTATGGTTATAATCGTTATTTTTATTATTATCGTCATTTTCATTGTTATTAACATTGTTATCTTTATTATCGTCATTATGGATTTATCGTTAATATGTTATTATTATTCTAATTATCGTTGTTAACGTTAATATCGTTATTATTGTCATAATCATTTTATCGTTATTATCGTTACTTACGTTATTGTCATTATTATAGTTATTATCGCTATTATTGTTTTTATCGTTGTTGACTTTCTTATTGTTATGAATATTATTATTATCGTAATTAACGTTATTATTGTTATAATCGTTATTTTCGTGATAATAGTTATAATCGATTTTATCGTTATTATTGTCGTTACAATCGTTACTATTATTATAATCGTTATTATTATTGTTTCAACGTTATTATCGTAATTATCGTCATTATAGTTACTTTCTTTATTGTCGTTTTTATTAATATTATTGTCATTATTAGTTTTGTTATCAACGTTATTATCGTTATTATAACTATAATGGTAATTTTTGTCATTATTATCATTATTATCGTTTATTTCGTTATTATGAGTAATATCGTTAATATCGTTATTATTATTTTTATTATTATTATTTTTATTAATATTTTTATTAACGTTATTAACGTTATTATTGCCATTATCATTATTATCGTTATTAACTTTATTATGATTATGATACTTATTTTCCGTAATTTCGTTATTATTGTCTTTATAATATTTACTATTAAAATTATCTTTATTTTTATCGTTATTCTTTATATTATTATTATTACAGTTATTATCCTTATAATCGTTATTTTCGTTATTATTGTTACTATTGTTATCATATTATCGTTATTATTATTGTTCTTATTATCACTATTATTACTATTGTTATCTTTATTAATGTCTTTATTACGATATTTTATTATGACAGCATTATTTCACACTCAACTCTGAAATCTTTCTCTCGACTGGTTGGAATATTTCTATATCTGACAGTCGCATGCGCCCGAGGGCACACTCATAATTTTCCATTTACTTGTCGGAATATTTCTCTATCCAACAGCCGCATTGATTCTAGAGTCACTCGCGTAACTCACCCTCGTCAAGTCGGAATATGTCCAAGCACAGCAGCCGCATTGGATCGAATAGCACTCCCATAAATTCCTACCGGTTAGTTTGAATATTTCGAAGCACAAAATTCTCATTGCTTCACAATTTACTCGCATATCTATACATCGACTAGTAGAAGTATTTCCAAGACCGACAGTCAATTTTCTCCAAGTGGCACTCGCATATCTTTCACATGACTAGTCGGAATATTTCCAAGTACGATAGTCTCATCGCTTCCCAATTCACTCGCATACCTATACTTCGACTAGTAGAGATATTTCCAAAGCCGACAGTTAATTTGTTTCGTGTGGCACTCTCCTAACTTCACCCGATTAGTTGGAATATTTCCAAGTCAGATAGTCGCATTTTCTCGAGTGGAACTCGTATAACTTTCTCACTACTAGTCGGAATATTTCCAAGACCGACAGTTACATTGGTTCACATTTCACTTGCATAACTATACTTCGACTAGTTGGAATACTACCAAGACTGACAGTATAATTGTTTCGAGTGGCACTAGTATATCTTTCACCCGTCTTGTCGAAATAATTCCAAGACCGACAGCCGCATTAGTTCGAGGAGCACACGCAAATATTTCAGTTGACTAATCGGAATGATTCCAAGTCCCAATATCTCATTGGTTCATAAGACACTCATATTACTTTCCCTCGTATAGGCGATATAATTTCAAGTCCGGCAGTCGCATTGGTTCGTGTGTCATTCGCAAAACTTTCCCTCGACAAGTCGGAGTATTTCAAATTCCAACAGCCACATTGTTTCGAGAGGCACTCTCGTAACTTTTCCTCGACTCGGAGGAATATTTCCAAGCCCGACAGCCGCTTTTTTCGCGAGTCACTAACATAATTTACCTGAACCTTTTGGAATGTTTCCAAATCCGGTCGCCGCATTGGTTTTGGAGGCATTCGCATAAATTCTCCTTGAATATTCGGTATATTTTCAGGCACGACGGTCGCATTGAATCAAAATTCAATCGCATAGCTTTCTATTTATTAGTCATTTCAAAGTCCGATAGCAGCATTGTTTCGAGTGACACTCGCTTAACTTTCATTCTAATAAGCGGGATATTTTCAAGTCCAGCAATCGCATAGTTACTAGTGTAACTAGCATAAATTTCCTTCGACTATTCCGAATATTTCCAAATCAGACAGCCGAGAGGCACACGCATAACTTTTACCCGACTAGGTAATGTTTCTAACACATCCGCTTTGGATAGATAGTCACTCGCATAACTTCCCTCGAATAATCGGATTGTTTCTATGTCCGACAGTCGCATTGGTTTGAGTGGCACCCGTATAATTTTTTCTCGTCTCTATAAAATATTTCCAAGACCCATAGACGAATTACTTGTTACTCTCATGACCTTCCCTCGACTAGGTGGAATATTTCTAGATCCGACCGAAGAAATGGTTCGAAAGGCACTCGAATATCATTCTCACGAATAGTCGGAATATTTCTAGGTCTGACATTCGAATTGTTGCCAGCGGCACACGCACAACTTTCCCTCGACTAGTCAGAATATTTCCATGTCTCATATTCGCATAGGCTCATAAGTCATTCGGATATCTTTCCCTCAACTAGATGAATTATATTTAGGTGTAACGTTTGAATTGGATCGAGAGGGACAAGCAGAACATTCCCGCGCTTATTCTCGATTTTTCCCAGAACAACAGTAGCATTGGTTCACTTGCCACTCACATAGCTTTCCCTCGGCTAGGGGGAAAATTAATATGTACGACAATGATATCGGTTCGAGGGGCATTCACATATCCTTCTCTCGACTATACGAATATTTGAAAAGTCCAACAGTCGCATTGGTTTACAAGTCATTTGCATAACATTCCCTCGACTAGTTGGAATGCTTCCAAGAGCGATAGTCGCATTGTTTCACATATCACTCACATAACTTTCCCTCGACTAGTCAGAATATTACCAGCTACGACAGTCGCATTGTTTAGAGAGGAACTTCCATAACTTTCTCACAACAATTCGGAATATATCCAAATTCGACAGTCGCATTGGTTAGTGAGGCACTCGGAAAAATTTCATTCGAATTGTCGTAAGGTTAAGTGTCCGACAGTATTATTGGTTCGAGAGGCATTCCTATAACAATCCTTCGACTAGTCGAAAGATTTCAAATTCCGTCATTTATATTGATTCGAGAGGAACGCTCATAATTATGCCTCGACATGGGATAATTTATCTAGGTTCGACAGACGCATTGTATTGGGAAACTCTTTTATATTTTTCCTATGACTAGTAGGAACAATAACGAATCAGATAGTATCACTGATGCGTGACATAATCCCATAGCTTTCCCTCGACTAGTCGGAGTATTTCTAGGTCCTACAGTCGCATTGGTTCAAACAGCAAACGCATATCTTTCCCTCGAGTAGTCGGAATGATTCCAAGTCTGAGAGTCGCATTGGTTGGAGTGGCACTTGAGCAACTTTCCATCCAATAGTCGAATTGTTCCAAGTATGACAGTCACATGGGTTCGAGATGCACACGCATAAATTTCCCTCGACCAGTCGGAATATTTTCAATTCCGACAGTCGCATTGGTGCGAGACGAAGATTCATAACATTCCCTCGTCTAGTTGGAATATATCTAAAAACGATAGAGGCAGTGTTGTTGGAGGCACTCGAATAACTTCCCTTGACTAGTTCGAATGTTTTGAAGTCCGACAGTCGCATTGAAGTAAGGCATTCGCACAACTTTGCCTTGATTAGATGGATTTTTTCCCAGCACGAAATACGCACTGTTTCGAGAGGTACGAGTTCAGCATTCACTCGACTAGACGAAAAATTTCACTCCAGAATGACGCACTGGATAGTGAGGCGTTTGTATAACTTTCCCACTACTAGACGGTATATAGCTAATTCCGACATTCGTATTGTATCGAGAGGCTTTCACATAACTTTCCCTCGAATAAGCGGAGAGTTTCCAAATCTGTTAGTCGACATAATGTGAGAGCATACGCACAAATCTCCTTCGACTAGTTGGAAAGTTCCGAGTTCGACAGTCGCATTGGATCGAGACGCACTCGCACAACTTTCCCACGACTACCTGGAATATTTCTATATCCATAAGACGCACTGGTTCGAGAGGAACGAGCACAAAATTCCCTCGAGTATCCGAAATATTTCGAAGTTCGAAAGTTGCACTAGTTAGAGAAGCACTCGTATAACATACTATCGTGTAGTCGCATTCTTTTGAAGTCAAACAATCACATGGGTTCGTGAGGCAATCGCATAACTTTTCCTGGACTTGTCGGAAAATTTCAAGGACTGACAGTTGCATTGATTCGAGAGGCACTCGCATATCTTCCTCTCGACTAGACGGAATATTTCATGGTGTGACTGTCGCAATGGTTGCAAAAGCTCTAGCATAACATTCTCTCGAATAGATGGAATAATTCCAATTCCGACAGTCGTAATATTTCTAGAGGTTCTCGCATAACTTTCCCTCGACTAGGCATAATATATCTAGGGCTGCCTTTCGCATTCGAAATGCCCTATCATAATTTTCCCTAAACTAGTAGGAGCATTTCTAAGTACTATAGCCGCGTTGGTCCGAGAAGTATTCGCACAACTTTCCCTAGACTAGGCGGAATATATCTAGGTATTCAGTCTCATTGCTTGGCAAGAATCTTGCACATCTTTCTGTCGACTAGTGGTAATATTTCTAGTACTGACTTTCGCATTGTTCTGAGAGGCACTCGCACAACTCTCCCTCGATTATTCGAAAAAATTTCAAGTCCGAAAGACGCACTGCTTCGAAAGGTACGTGAACAAAATTCCTTTGACTAGTCCGAATGTTTCCAAGTAGAGAAGTTGATTTCGTTCGGGATCCACAATCACATCATTCCCTCGATTAATATCTCCCGATGAATATTTCCAGAACTGACAGTAACATTGTTTCGAGAGGCACTTGCAAAACATTACCTTGTCTAGTCGGAATATTCCAAGTCCGACAGACATATTGATTCGAGAGGCACACGCATAACTATTCCTCGTCTATTCGATTTATTTCCACGTCCGACAGTTGCATTGGTTCGAGTGGCTCTTGCATAACTTTCGCCGACAACTTTCGCTTTGGTTTACTAGTCACTCGCTTAACTTCCCACGACTAGTCAAATTATTTCCAAGTTCAACAGTCGCCTTTGCACGAGAGGCAAGGCTTTCCCTCGACTAGACGGAATATTTCCAAGCCCGACAGTCGCATTGGTTCACAAGTTAATCGCATATACTTGCGTGGATTAATCGGGATATTTTATTGTCCGCCCGTCCAATTAGTTCCAAAGTAACACGCATAACTTACCCCAACTCTTCGAAATCATTCCAAGGACGATAGCGATATTTGCTCGAGAGGCAATCTCATAACTTTTCCCGATTAGTCGTATTATTGCCAAGTCCCACTGACTCATTGGTTCGATTTCCTCTTGCATAAGTTTCCCAAGACTTGTCAGAATATTTCCATGTCCATCAGCCTCATTTGTTCAAGAGGAACTTGTGTAACATTCCCTCGACTAATTGTACTATTTGAAGCTTGACAGTTCCTTTGGTTCACAAATTACTTGCATAACTATCCCTCGACAAGTTGGAATATATCTAAGTCCGAGAGACGCATCGGTTTGAGTGGCACTCGCATAACTTTCCCATGTCTATTCGGAATATTTTCATATCCGACCGTCGCATTAGTTCTAGATTTACTCGCATAACTTTCCTTCGACTACTTGGAAAAGTTCCAAGTCCGACATCCGCTTTGATTCGAGAAGCACTCACTTAACTTTCCCTTGACTAGCCGGAATATTTCCAATCACGATAGTCGGATTGGTTGACAAGATACTCGCTCAAAGTTTCCCGACTAGTCGAAATATTTCCTAGCCCTACAGCCGCTATTGTTCAAAAGTCACTTGCATAACTTTCTTTCGAGTAGTTGGTATATTTTCAAGTCCAACCGTTGCATCGGTTCTAGAGTCACTTGAATATCTTATCCCATACTATTCGGACTACTTCCTGGTCCGATTGTGGAATTAGCTTTATTATCACACGCATGACTATACTTTGACTATTAGTAATTTCTTCAAGTCCTACAGCTCCTTTGGTTCGAGAATCACTCGCACAAATTTCCCACGGCTAATCGGGATATTACCAAGTCCGGCCACCGCTTGAGTTCTAACATAGCTCGCATAACATTCCATCGACTACTCTGATTAGTTCCAAGTAAGATATTCGCTGTGGTTCGTGTGTAAGTACTAGTATAAGTTTCTCTCCTTTAATGGGAATATTTTCAAAGCCTACAGCAGCATTGGTTTGGGAGGCACTCGCGTAAATTTCACTCGACTAGGCAAAATACTTCCATGCCCGACAGACGCATTTTACGAGATACACGTATAACCATCCCTCGACTAGTCAGGATATTTCCAATTCTGACAGTCGCTTTGATACACAAGTCGCACTTAAAACTTTCCCTTGATTAGTTGGAATGGATCCAAGTTTGCCAGTCGTTTTGGTTTGGTGGCTGTCGCATAAGTTTACATTGAGTCGTCGTAATATTTCCGAGCCCGACAGTCGCATTGGTTCAAAAGTTACTGTCATAACATTCCCTCGACTTGTCGGAATGATTCCAAGACCGACATCCGCATTGGTACGGGAGGCACTCGATAACATTCTCTAGACCACTGGGAATATTCCCTTTACATACAGTCGCTCTGGTTCACAAGTCACTCTCATAACTTTCCTTCAAATATTCGGAAAGGTTACAATTGCGCCAGTCTCTTTGGTTCGCGTGGCAGTCGCATAAGTGTTACTTGACTAGTCTTAATATTTCTAATTCCGACAGTCGTAATGTTTTGACAGGCACTCGCATAACTGTTCTTCGACGAGAAAAAATATTTCCAAGCCCTATTGTCGCAATGCTGCATAAGTCCCTCACGTAACTTTCCCCTTTAGGGCGGAATGTTTCCAAGACCACCAGCCGCATTGGTTCGAGAGGCACTCACATAACATTCCATTGACTAGCCGTAATATTTCCTAGCCCGACAGTCGCATTGGTTCAAAAACTACTCTCATAACTTTCCCTCGACTAGTCCGAATATGTCTAAGTCCGGCAGCTGTATTTATTCGAGAGGCATTCGCATAAATTTCTCTCAACTGTTCGGAATATTTCTAAGCCCGATAGTCACATTGGTTTATTAGTCACTCGCCTAACTCTCCCAGACAAGTCTGAATATTTCCAAGTACTATAGCGGCATTGGTTTGAGATGCAGCCGCATATCATTCCCTCGACTGATCGAAACATTTCCAATACCGACAGTCGCTTTGGTTCACAAGTCACTGTCAAAACTATTCTTCGAATAATTGGAATGGTCCCAAATTCGCCAGTCGTTTTGCTTCGAGTGGCCACCGCATATGTTTCCCTTGAATAGACGGAATATTTCCTAGTCCGTCATTCGCATTGGTTCGAGAGACACTCTCATAGCTTTCCTTTGACAAGTCGGAATATTTTCAAGTCCGACAGCAGCATTGTTTTAAAGATACACTCATAATTTTCCCTCGACAAGTCGGAATATTTTCTAGTACGACAGAAGCATTTGTTCGAGAGGCACTGGCAAAAATATCCCAGACTATTACGAAAATGTCCAAGTCCGTCTGTTTCATATGTGCTAGAATCACTCGCAAAACTTTTCCCGACTAGTAGGTTTATTTCTGAGTTCCACAGACACATTGGTTCGATTGTCTCTCGCATAACTTTCTCACGTCTAGTCAGAATATTTCCATGTCCTAAAGATGCATAGGTGCGAGTGGAACTCGCATACCTTTCGACGACTAGACACAAGAATTATAAGTCCGTCAGTCTCAGTGGTACGAAAGGCACTCTCATAATATTCCCTCGACTTGTCTGAATATATTTAGTTCCGACGGTAGCATTTGTTCGAGTGACTCCTTCATAACATTCTCTCGACCTGTCGGAATGTATGTATGTTGGACAGTCTTACTGGTTCGAGGTACTCTCATTACTTTCCCTCGACTAGTAAGAATATTTCTTATAACTACAGTCACATCCTTTCAAGAGGAACTTGCTAAACTTCCCTCGTCTAGTCGCTACAATTTTAAGATCGAAAGGCGCAATGATGCGAGATGTATTTACATAACTTTCCGTCAACTAGTCCTAATATTTCTAGGTACGCCAGTGGCATTGGGTCGACTGGGATTCGCAAAATTCACCTTCGATTAGTCGGAATACTTCCAAGCCCGAAAGTCGTATAGGATCGAGTGGCACTCTCATATTTTTTCTTGATTATTCGGATTATTTCTGTATTCGACAGTCGCATTCGTTCGAGGGGAACACGTATAAATATCCCTCGAGTAATTGGAATATTTCCAAGTCCAACAGTTGCACTGGTTCGAGTTTGTCTCTCATGACATTATCTCGACTAGATGGAATATTTCTAAGTTCGACAGTTGCATTGTTCCAAGAAGCACTCGTATAACTTTCTCTCGCCTAGTTGGAATATTTCCAAGCCCGTCAGATGCAATTGTGCGTGAGGAACTCTCATAATTTTTTCTTGACTAGTCGAAATATTTCCAAGTCGGAAAGACGCATTTGTTCGAAGGGCACTATCAGCATTTTTCCATGACTATTGGGAAAGTGTCTTGGTTCGACTGTCGCATTGCTTCGAGAGGCACACTTATAAGTATCCGTCGACTAGTGGGTATATTTCCAAATCCGATAGTCACATTAGTTCGAGAGACACTCTTATAACTTTCCCTCTACAAGTGGCAATATTTTTTATTCCAACAGTTGTATTCGTTCGAGAGTATCTCGTATAATTATCCCTCTTCTAGTCGGATCATTTTCAAGTTCGAAAGTGGCATTGGTTCGTGTAGCACTCGTATATCTTTCACTAGACTAGTCGGAATATTTCCAAATCCTATAGTCGCATATGTTCTAGATGCACTCGCATTACTTTCCCTCGTCTAGTTGCAATATTTTCAAGTCCGACAGTCCCAATGAATCGTGATGCATTGGCATAACTATTCCACGATTAGTCGGGATATTTCTAAGTCCGACAGTCTCAGGGGAACGGGAGGCACTCTTATAATATTCCCTAGACAAGTCTGAGTATTTTTAGGTCCGACAGTTGCATTGGATCGAACGGTACTCGTATAACTATCCTACCTCATTTCGGAATATTATCAAAACTGACATTTAATTTGGTTCACAAGACATTCGCATAAATTTCCCTCGACTAGTCGGAATTTTTTAATTCCAACAGTCGTGACCTTTCGAGAAGAAATCGCATAACTTTACCCTACTATTAGGAATATTTCGAGGTCCGACTGTCGCATTGGTTCGAGAAGCACTAGTATAACTTTCTTTTGAATAGTCTGTATTCTTCCAAGTCAGTAAGTCACACTGGTATGAGAGGCACTCTCATAACTTTCTCTCATCATTCGAAAACTTTCTATTTCTTACAGTCGCAATGGTTCCAGATGCATTCGCATAATTTTACCACGACTAGTTTGAATATTTATGAGTCTGTCAGATGCATTAATTTAAAAGGTAATCCCATAACTTTCCCAGAACGAGTATGAATACTTCCAATTCCGACAGTCGCAATGATTCGAGAGGCACACTCATAGCTTTCACTCGACTAATATTTCCAAATCCGACAAACGCTTTCGATCACAAGTCACTCGCATAACTTTACCTCGATTAGAAGTAATATGTCTAATTCCGAAGATTACATTAGTTCACAAGTTACTCTCAAATCTTCCTCTCTACTTGTCGGGATATTCATAGGTCCGACAGTCTCATTGGATCGAGAAATACTCGGATAATTTTCCCTCGGTTAGTCTGAAAACTTCAAAGTCTGACAGTCGCAATTTTTCACAAGTCACTCGTAACTTTTCTACGACTAGCCGGAATATTTCTAGGCCCGACATTGACATTGGTTCGAGCGGCACTCGCATAACTTTTAATCGGCTAGTTTGAATATTTCCATGTCCGACGGTGACATTGGTTCACAATTCACTCGCATTACTTTCCCTCGACTAGTCGGAATATTTCTAGATCCGACTGTCGCATTGTTTCGATATTCACTCGCATAACTTTCCTTCGAATAGTCCTAATAATTCTAAATCTTTCAGTCGAATTGTTCCGAGAGGCACTCGCATAACTTTTCCTGGAATGTTAAGAATATTTCGAAGTCCGACAGTCGCTTTTGTTCATAAATAATTCGCATATCCTTCCCTTGTCTATTCGAAATATATCCAAGTTCGACAGCCGCATTGTTTCAACAGGCACTCGCATGACTTTCGTACGTCTCGTCGGCGTATTTCTAAATGCGACAGTCCCATATTATGATTATTATGGTTTCTATATTCATTATTATAATTATTATGATTATTATTTTGGTAATTACGGTTATTATTATGATTATTATGATTATTAATGTGAATATTATAATAATTGTGGCTATGATTAATATTATTAAGTTTATTATTCGTATTATATTTATTATAATAATTATTATTATTATGATTATTATCATTATTGTGATCATTATTATGATCATTATGATTATTATGATTATAATTATGATTATTATAATTTTATGAACATTATCACGGCTTTTATTATTCTTATGCTTATTGTGAATATTATTACTATTTGTATTAGGATTATTAATAATATTACGGTTATTATTATGATTATTATGATTATTTTTACGATTATTGTTATTATTATTATTATCATGATAATTAGAATGTTCATTAAAATTATCATGATTTATATTATTTTTATTAGCATTATTATGGTTATTATACCCTTTATAATAATTATTATGTTTATTTTGATTATTATTTTCATTGTGTGTGTTATTATTATTATTATGATTATTGTCATGATTATTATGTTAATCATTATTATTATTACGTTTATTATGTCTATTAGGATTTTTCTGGTTATTATAAGTTTAATACATATATTATGCTTATTAATGTGATTATAATTATAATTATTATTAAGATTACCATTATAATTTAAATTATTATTTTTATTATTATTATTGTGGTTATTATGGTTATTATTGTGATTTTTAATTATATTATGATTATTATTATGTTTAGTATTTTTATTATTAGCATTATTATGATTATTATGATCTTTATGATTACTATTGTCATTATTTACATTATTATGATTTTTATTATAATTATGTTTATTATGATTATTATTATGATTATTATCTTAGTTAGCATGATTAATATTATAAATATTATTGTTAATGTGATTATTAGTATGTCTACCTTTATTGTTAATATGGTTATTATGATTATTATATTTGTTACGATCATTATGCTTATAATTAATATTATGATTGTAATTATTATTTTTAATATTATAATTGTGTTTATAATGGTTATTATTATGATTATTAAGTGTATGAAGATTATTATTAAAATTATTATGTTTTTTCATCTATTATCATTATCACGATTAGTATTATGATTATTGTTTTCATGGTTATTAATATGATTATTATGATTTTTATTATATTTATAGCGATTATTATTATTATTATGGTAAATATTATGTTTCTTAGGATTATTACTTTTATTCCTTTGAACAATATTATCATTTTTAAGATTATTAATATGATTATTAGGATTTCTATGGTTATTATGAATATTATTATGATTATTATAGATATTAAAATTATTATTATGTCTATTATGATTATTTTTATAATTATAATGATTATTATTATATTTATTAAGAATATTATGTTTATTATTAAAGTTAATATGACTATTACTATTCTTATTGAGATTATTACGGTTATTTTATTTTTCATGGCAATAATTATGATTTTTTTTCAACATTAGCATGATTATTATGATTATTACCATGGTTATTGTTATTATTCAGATTATTATTATTAGCAATATTTTAATGATTATTACTTTGATTATTATGATTATTATGGTTTTTATAAAAAATATTATAATATTTATAGTTCTTTAATTGTAATTATGAATTTTATTGTGATTATTATAATTTTTAAGACTATTATTATTCTCATATGCATTATTATAGACAATTTATTTTTAATGATTATTATTATGATTATCATGATAATTACTATTATTATAAATATTATTATGGTCATATGATAATTATTAGTTTTATTTTGCACATAATGATTATTCTTACTATTATTATGTGTATTATGATTATTATTTTTATAATTATTATAATTATATTTATTATGATTATATTATTAATAATATTGTTATTTGCGTAGCTTTTGATGGCAAGCCGAGTGCTAGTCTGCTTCGCCAGCTGAAAAGTCAGGCTAAGTGCAGAAGTAAGGCGATACTACCGCTGCCTCGACTGCGGCCAATATAGTGCATCGTGCAAGGGTCCTAACCACAATAAACTCTGCTTTTTCTGTGGCGGCACGGAGCACAAGCTCAAAGAATGAATGGTCAGCGAGCTCACTAGCCTCTTGTGTTCCGAAGGAGGTGCTGAACCCCAGAAGCATTTGGACGGAACAAGGGTGTGCACAGCCTTCCAGGATGCCCTTGCAACAGCCATCAAAAAAGATGAGAGTACTGCAGGGTAACCTCAATAGGAGCAGGAAGGCTCACCACCTCCTCACCCAGCTCTGATCTGAGATCAAAGCTGATATTGTTCTTATCAGTAAACAGTACCAGGACTGGGCAGGAGCAGGATGGTACACCGACAAATTGGGCACAGTGGCCATCTGGATCCCAGATCCCCGATACAAGTGTCGTATCAAGGATCCGGACGCGGTTACGTTTGGTTGAGACATAACTTGTTGACATATGGCAGCGTGTATCTCATCCCCAACGACCGGATAGACAACTTCCAGACCAAACTGGACGATCTGGAAGACGCATTTAGGGAATGGCAAGGGAAACTCATTGTGGCTGGAGACCTCTACGCCAAAGCTCGCGAATGAAGAGAGGCTAGGCTGGACTCCAGAGGAAGACGAATCATGAAAGTGGTGTCGAGACTGGAGCTAGCAATACTCAACGCAGGCTCGACGTCTACATTCCGAAGGCCAGACTACACAGAGACGACCCCGGACGTTTCTCTAGGCAACGAAAACCTTGTGGCATGTATCCCAGGCTGGCAGGGGATCGAAGATTACTCCGGAAGCAACCACCAGTACGTCCCATTCGACGTGCACGATAGGAGGCTAACGGTGACAATCGCAGCGGAACCCTCAGGTGGAACATAGCAAGAATGGATCGAGACAGGCAGTCTTCAGCCATAGATGAAGATTGAAGATCCCATCAAATTGCACTCACTGGGCTATCGCCAACTGCACAAGCCAGGATGAAGATCGCAACAACTATGCAGCTCATTCAAATGGCTTGCAGGATAGCGATGCCAAAAAGAGCACGAAACTTCAGAGGCGTCAAGCATTCTGGTGGAAGTATGAGCTCGCAGATCTTCGTAAGAAGTGATTAAAGCATCGCCGGTAAACACAACGAACGTAGATACGCGATCTCGACGCTGCCCTCTTGGCCACAGCGTATCAAACGGACAAAAAATCATTGAAGATGATCATCAAGGTCAGCCAAATACCGTACTGGAATGAGCTGAGCCTAGATATCGACCAGCATCCGTGGGGATTAGGGTACCAGATCGTTACTCGTAAGATGGGGACATAAACATGAGTAATCCGTCGAGATGCGATGAGCCTGGAAAACATCGTACATTCCCTATTCCCCTCAATGCCGGAGGGAGAGATTGGCTCGGCTGAGTCTGGCACACCGATGAGTCACAGTTTAGGGACGGGGAGCTGCTCACGGCCGAATCTTCCATGAGGTACAAGAGTGCTACAGGACAAGACGGCCTTCTAGTGGAAGTTGTAAAAGCCGTCGCGTAGAGTCACCCTGAGCCCTTGCTAAATATGTATAACATGAGCAGCAGGGAGGTCATTCTCCCCGCCCCGTGGAAAAAAGCGAGACTTGTGCTCATAAGCAATGGCATGGGTCCAGCTGATGCTGCTTCGCCATAAAGGCCTATTTGTATGCTGGATAGGTCTGGCAAGCTCCTGGAGCAGCTGCTTAGGACACGGTTGCTTACGACCGTGCTGCCCGTCAGTATGGATTTCGATCCAGCCTATCCACCATCCATGCAGACCGGGAGGTTGACACGGCCTCTAAAATGACGGAGCGCGGGAATCACCTATCCCAACCTTTGTGTCTGCTGGCCACCTTAGACGTGAGAAATGCCTTCATCTCCGTCTGGTGGGACTTGGCAATGGAAGCACTCGAATGTAACTTCAATGTCCCTGAGTACCTTTTCCAAATTCTCAGGGACTACTCGATCAAGCGCTTCCTCTAGTGCAATACGGGCGATGTTCCGAGAAGTTTGGAATTGTCATCGGGGGCAGCCTGGGCTCCATGCTGATACCGGATATCTGGAATATCATCAACGACGCTATCATATGTATGGCAGGCCCTGAGGGCACTTTCATGTTAGAGTATGCAGAGAACTTTGAAGCAATAATAACTGCTAGATACACCGAGGAGGCACAGCTTTTACTCAACCAGTTCATGCGCTTTTTTAGATGAAAGACAACGGACTATCCCTAGCAGCTCAGAAGACTGACATCGTGCTACTTACAAAGAAGCACATCAACACTTTGCGGAGCTTCAATGTAGGAGAAGCGACGGTTAAGACTAAGTCGGGTGTCAAGTACTTAAGAGTAATGCTCAACAGCAAGCTCAATTTTGGAAAGCATATTACTAGGGCAGCCGACATGGCTGCAGATGTAGTAACCTCGCATGGCATACTCATAGCCAACATCAACGGTCCCCGACCGTGAATGAGGAGACTACTGATGCGCGCCGCCGAATCATTGATGCTGTACGGCGCGGAAATCTGGGCCGAGGCTCTGCGACACGAGTAATATCGCAAGAGCATAGCCGAGGTACACAGGAGGTGAACTCTTCCAATTTGCGTGCTCTTACGGTCTCGGAGCCTGCGATGCTAGTGTTGGCGGAGGTCATCCCGATCGATCTACTATCCAAGGAGAGACAATCTATCCACCAGCATAAGTCTGTCCTGGGAATGGTAGAGACATCAAGGATCGACTGATCTAGCAGCATCGAGACCTGCCAAAGCAAATAGGAACAGGAACATAAGGCCAGTTGGGCTGCCTGACTCATCATTCGACTAGACAACTGGCTAAACCGGGAGGCGGGAGTGGTCGACCTCTACCTCACCCATTTCTTGACAGGGCATGTTCTGCTCTTATCTCGCATAAATGAGGAATGTTGCAGGCGGCAACTGCAGACCAACTTCTAGACCAACGACGACGCTCATCATACGTTCTTCAGATGTATCCGGTGGAGCATCGAATGACTCGCCTTGGAGCTAGACCTCGGCGATATCTCGCCATACAACTTTGTCGAGAAAATGCTCCGAGGTCAGCTGGAGTGGAACAAGTTGGCCTGGTACGTCAGGGCTATCTTGCGTAGAAAGAAGAAGGAGATGAGCGGCTGATAGAAGCGTCCCTAACGTTGCTTCTGGCTCCTGCCATATAGAGTCGAAAAGAGTGTCCCGTAAAGGGATCTGATGCAGTGGCACCATCCTGAAGTAACGCCCTATGGCGGTGCGGGGATGGTTTCACTATGCCACTGGGATGGATATAAGTTTTGTCGATAGTGCCAATTCCATCGTGGAGTTCGAAATTCGTGGGACTTATGGGGAGTCAAAATGGTGGAGTATTCCTCTGGCGGCGGGGTCCCTGGATTAGTGCGTAAAGATTGAAGTACTCTGACCAACAAAAAAAGTTATTATTGCTATTATTATTATTATAATTTTGATTATTAATACCGTTTTAATCGTCATTACAGTTATACTGGTTATTACCGTTATTATCGTTAAAATTATTTTTATTTTTATTATCGTTATTTCTATTATAACTATTATTATTATAATTATTATTAATATAATTATTATCTTTAATATAATTATTGTTAATATCGTTATCAATATTTTTATTGTTATTATTATCGTTATAATCGTTATTATTGTAAATATTATTATTATCTATATTATCGTTATTATTATTTTTATTACTATTATTATTACCATTATTATTATCGTTAATAAAGTTATTATCGTTATTATCGATATTATTGTCCTTATTATTATTATAGTTATTATCTTTATAATCGTCATTACCGTCATTATTGTTATAAAAGTTATTATACTTCTTATTGTTATTATTATCATTATTATTATTATTATCGCTATTATTGAAGTTACTATCGTTACAAACGCTATTATCGTTATTAATAATATTATTGTTATTATCGTTATTAACGTTAACATCGTTATAATCGTTAAAATTATTATTAATATTATTACTACGACTTTTATTATTATTATCGGATCTATTATTTTTATTTCAATTATAATTATTATTATTATTATTATTATAATTATTATCGTTATTATCGTTATTATTATTATTAAAATCATTATTATCGTGATTATCGGTATTTTCAATATAAACATTATTATTATTATTATTTCCATTATTAGCGTTGCTTTCGTTATTACCGTTGTTATCGTTATTATTGTTATTATTAATATTTTCATTATTACTATAATCGTTATTATTATAATTATTACCATTTATAACGTTCTTATTCGTTTAGTAATTATTATCTATATTAATGTTACTGTCGAAATTGTCGTTATTATTGTTTATATCGTTATTATTATTATAATCGTTATTATCGTTATTATGATCATCAATACCGTAATTATCAATATAATTGTTATTATCCTTATTGTAGTTATAATTGTTATTATCGTTATAATCATTATTATCATTATTATCCTTAATGGAGTTAGTTCTATTATTATAGTTAGTGTTATTATTATTATTATATCCGTTATTATTATTGTTGATTATATGATCCTTATTATCGTTATTATCGTTAATTTTACTATTATCGTTACTATTATTATTATTCTTATTATTATTATTACTATCTTTATCATCTTTATTATCTTTATTATCTTTATTATTATTATCGCTATTAACGGAAATATCCTTATAATATATACAATCCTTGTTATTATTATTATTATTATACGCATTATTACAATTAATATTAATGTTATTATGATTGTTATAGTTATTATCGTAATTATCGTTATTACTGTTATTATTGTTTTTATCTTCATTATTATTACTATTGTTATTATTATTAATATTAATATTATTTTTATTTTTTTCACCATAACTATTATTATTATTGCTTTTGTTATAGTTATTACCGTTAATATTGTTACTATCGTTATTATCTTTATTATTGTAATTATTACTATTATTATTATTACAGTAATTGTTTCTATATCGTCGTTATCACGACTATCGTTTTTACTGTTATTATCGTTATTGCTTAAATTTTCGATACAATCGTTGTTAATGTTATCATCGGTATTATTGTTATCATTATTATTTCCGTACTTATCTTTGTTATTATCATTATTATTATTATTATTATTATTATTATTATTATTATTATTATTATTATTATTATTATTATTATTATTATTATTATTATTATTATTATTATTATTATTATTATTATTATTATTATTATTATTATTATTATTATTATTATTAGATAATCGTTTTTATTATCATTATAATCGATATTATCATACTTGTCGTCATTTCCGATATTATCGATATTATTATTATTATCGTTATTATCGATGTTATTATTATTATTATTTTTATTTTTATTATCAATCTTTACATTATCATTATTATTATAGTTATAATATGCCTTTACGTTCCGACGAGAACACATCGAAACTCTATCTCTCCGAACAGATGTGCTTATAAATTAATGTTTTCGATTAACATCTAATTATTAAAACAATCTTTAGTGTTTGTGGAATAGAGTAAAGTATTATTTAAAGAATAGAACATTTATTTAAACATTAAAAATTCGGAAAAATATGTAAAATAATTTTAATATACTCCATGGAATCTTCCAAGATCTTATTTCTCCAGGATTGTGTAGGCGGAGGTCCTTAGTGTGGGCAACCACGAAATCATATCATTTCAGACAAACAATTTTGGAATTTTATTCAAACCATTGTAAACCAGTTTCAATTGCAAAATGGAAAAGTCGCCGAGAGAAGGCACTACTCCAGGTGGCTGCTCAGAATGAAATTGCATCATTGTGTTATGCAATGCATCGGCACCTAGGGTTTCGGGGATTCGTATCATCTCCAATAAGGATAAGTCGGAGCATCATTTCAATCCTTCCAGACTTAAGATTAAAGAGAAGTATTTGGGGGCACTTTAAATATGAATTCTTTGCCGATGGATGGTAAACAAAAGGAATTAGAACTACGTCTGGATAGAAACGATATACAAATTTTATCAGATCAGGAGACAAGACCTTTCGATGAAAATGTGACAGAAACAAAAGACTATAGAATCTTTAATGGCAAGTCTACGATTAAAATTAGGAAAGTAATGTCAATCTTGTGAACAGCCTTTTATATCCATAAAGATTATTAAACTGGGTAACCAAATTCTAATTCAGCTAAGTAAGGATGTCTCTTTCGAAAATGAAATGCAGAAATAAATTATACAATTTCATTATTTGTCATGCACCAATAAATGAAGACAACAAGAAGAACTCAAATGAAGTAGAGGAATTCTGGGACCTTTTGGACGATGATATGTCTAAAATTCTAAAATCACATGTAGTGGTATAACTTGGAGATTTTAATGCCCCAATAGGAAGAGAGAGAAATAATAGACCAATAGTGAAAATTGATAGACAAATAGAGAATATGCTACACAATAAAGAACAAATAGACATGGAATGTGATTGATTATTATTTGTAAGAACTTTCAAACGAAGGTAATGTCGACTTTCTTGAAGAAATTGCCAAGAAGAGCTAAAACATGGATTTCTCCAAATTCAATGCTAGGTGAATTTCAAGTAGATCATTTAGCTATAACCAAAACCAATGTGAAGGAAATTATGAATGTCATGGTAATAAGCAGCAGAGAATTTGACTCTGATCTCTATTTGTCTAAAATCTAACTCAAATTCTTTCCCAACAGAAATCACAGAAGAGGGGAAAAGTAAATAAGTACAATACAAATAGACTCCAAATTACATAAGAAACTTTGGAAACATTTCAGAGAGAAATAAAAGTAACTCATTATGGGAAGAGGCAAGATTTATCTAAAGAAATAACGAACGTAGCCCAGAAAACATTTGGACTGGCCAAGCATAGAAAAAAAACTTGGTGAAACGAAATGTGTGATGATGCATAGAGGAGAGAACAAAACATTGGAAAAAGTGGAAATGCTCGGGGAAGACTGAACACCATGACCAATTCAAAAAACGAAGGAAAGTCATTGCTAGAATATTAAGGGGAGTTAAAATATCTTTCGAAAAATCACAACTTATCGACATGAAAAACAACTTTGTTAAAAATATTTCACGAAATTTCTATTAGACTTTTAAGAATCAATTTAAGAGTTATCAAGGGCCTAGCATATGCTTCTAAAATGAAAATGGTAAACTTGGACTAAGCAATGTAGAAAACTGTGAAATACTTGTGAAACTCTTCGATCAACATTTAAATTTCCCTGAACCGAAACATAAATTGGAATTCTCTGAAACAACTGAAAATCTGGAAGACGATATAAAACATAATGCTGAAGATATTAAGGCAGCAATTAAAAATCTAAAATATAATAAAGCTAGATGAGAAAACCCTATAACATGTGATCTTTTGAAATGGTCTCATTCAAAAATCATTGAATAGATGAAGTTAATCTTCGAAGATATTTGGAGAACAGAGAGTTTTCCAGAAGAGTGAAAAGTAGCTCTAATTCACGCATTACATAAAAAAGAGGACAAACAGAACGATGGTATTAATAGAGGCATCTCTCTTCTGCAAACTGCATATAAGGTAATCTGAAATATATTGCTGAATGGAATAGAAATAACACTTGACAAGTAACTGGGCGAGTATCAAGCTTGATATCGGAAAGATAGAACTTGTACAGAACAAATTTTTAACTTAAAATCCATAATTCGCCATAGGTTACTGAATTCAAAGGACATATTTGCAAAATTTTTAGATTTTAAAAAGGCAATTGACTCTGTTGATACAGAAACCTTAGGTAAAGCAATACGTGAATTTGGAGTAAAAAATAAATTGGCAAACTTAATACGTGAAACACTCACTGACACGATTTCAAAAATAAAATTTATGGGTGAGATAACTAATCCTATTGAGATAAATACAGATGTAAGGCAAGGTGATGGTTTATCTCCTCCTCCGTTCAACTGTGTTCTAAAAATAATTGGAAGAATTACGAAGATAAAGATTAAAGAACAAAACATTTCGCTAGTAACTTTGGGGGGAAAAAGCAAAGGCATTGAATTATGTTGCCTACCATTTGCAGACGGTTTTGCCAAAGTGTCAGACTACCTAAAAAGTGCAACTACACAAATCAATCTCTTGGAAGAAATAGCTAACAAAGTAGGTTTGAAAATATTCGTAGAAAAAACTAAATCTATGAAAAACATCAAGAACGCTCCAAAATTTTTATCTAGAGATATTGGTGCTATGGAAAAAATAAAGAAATTCAAATACCTAGCAGAATTAATTCAAGAAATGGTTTAGAAAAATCTGCAGTAGAAGAAAGGTTACGAAAGATGGAAATAGCGTATGGTATCACAAAGTATTTTTACAACAAAAAGTGTTTATCTAAAAATCTGAAAATAAGGCATTACGCTACAATAGTGAATCCGGAATGCTTATACGCAAGTGATTGCTTGGTACTAAATTATAGATTAGATAAACTAGAAGTACTAGAAAGGAGAATCATGAGGAAAATATTAGGTCCTGTGAAAACAACAAAAGTATGGAATTTAATATCTAATGACGAGATCTACAGGAACAAAGAAGACATGACAGAAACGATAAAGAATGGAAGACTTCAATTTTTTGGCTATATTTACAGAATAGATGAGTCCAGATTATCAAAAAGGATACTCATGTACCTTTGGGAGGAAAAGGCAACTACCAGCTGGATTCAGGAGGTAAAGAATGATCTAGAAAGAAATAATTTAAGTGAGGAAGAAGTTATAGTCAGAGAGATTTCAAGAAAGAAGTTATTAAAAATGGAAGTATTCCAAGCAAGATTGAAGAAGTAACCCGGTGCGAAGTTATTTAAGGACAGAAAGTATCACCATAGTGAAAACATGAAGGAAAAATGGATGGAACTGAAAGTAAAATAGCTAAGTGAAGAATTAATATTGGCACGTGATCCCTTGCAGGCCTTATCGAAAGAAGAAGAGGCAAGAATTATCGATATAAAAGTTATTATCGTTATTATTGTTATGATCGTTATTACAGTTATTACCTTTATGAACCTTATTATCCTAATTATCGTTATTATCAGAATTTTTAATGCTACCGTTATTATTATTATTATTATTTTTATCGTTATTGTCGTTATTATCGATATAATCATTATATTTATTATTATCGTTATTAATAATATTATTATTATTCTCGATATAAACGTCATTATTGTATTGTAGTTATTATCGTTATGATTATTATTATTATTATTATCGTTATTATTATCATTATAATTGATATTATCGTTATTATCGTTATTGACGTTATTAACGTTATTTTTGTTATTTTCGTTATTATTATTATTATTAAGGTTATTATTATCGTTAAAATCGTTGTATTCGTTATTATTGATATGATCGTTATTATCCATATTATTAATATTATTATTAGTATTATTATTGTCATTAATATTATAGTTATTAACGTTATTATCGTTATACTTATTATTATCATTATCATTATAGTTATTAACATTATTATCATTATTACCATTCTAATCGCTACTATTAAGATTACTGTTATTATTATCGTTATTATGGCTTTTTCCATTATTATTGTTATTATTATTATTATCGTCATACACGTTGTTATTATTATTTTTAATATAATTATAGTTATTATCGCTATTGTCCATATTATCGTTATAATCGCTATTTTTATATTTATTGTTATTAATAATATTATTATAATATTAGATCTTACCGTTGTTGTTGTTATTATCGTCATTAACATTATTATCTTAATTATTATTATTATTATCATTGGTATAATCGTTATTATCGTTATTATTGTTATTATCGTAATTGACTTTATATCCCTTATTATCGTTATTTTCGTTATTTTCGTCATTCTATTTATAATAGTTATTATTATTATTATTATCTTCATTATTTTTATTTTCGATTTTATCGTAATTTTTATTTTAATAATTATTATTGTTATTAATATTATCATTATTATCGCAATTGTCTTTATTATTGATATTACTGTTTTTATTGTTATCATTTTTATTAACGTTATTATCGTCGTTATCGTCATTATCGTTATAATCCACCTAGTAGGAAGGCCACATGTGGGTAGATCCCCCCCGGGGGTAGGTGTATGTAGGATTCTCCCACTGCACTGCCTCCTTGTCGTATGAGGCGTCTTATAGGGACTGTGTGAATGGCTTGTGAATGTTCTTGTACGGCTATTCCTTCCTTTGTTCTTCTTTTATATCATTTTCTAATCTGTCTCTCACTCTCAAGCTTCCTACCGTTCCTCTCCTATCCTTTGTGGAGCTTGCCTCCCAATAATATATTTCTTATGATGGGTAGTACAGAAAAAGGTAAAAGCGGGCGTGGGAGGGACACCCACGCCACGGCGTTATCAGGTGGTGATAGGCCAGGACACCCGTAGTCGTTATCCAACAACTGCCAGGAGCTTGGGTTAGGCAACTTGGATCCAGTTCTGGATAATTAATCAGGAAGAGCACCACAGGTAGGTGATCTGGCCTGAGTTGTGTCTAAAGCGACAGGAAGATTTCAAGAAGATTTGAAGAAAGCCTCTTGGAGGAGTGGCATAGGGCTGCAAGGGCCGTTGATAACACGAGGTTTTCCGGCCAGATGTCATCTATCTAACCCGCGAAGGGGACATCATAAGATGGAGAGGGAGAGAAACTCGCGCAAGCGAAAGTCCTCCTCGCCAAAATGAGGTCGGCTGTTACTGGACAGCCAAATGTAAACAATACGATTAAGCAAGGGCTCCCAGAACTGGAGATCTTTGACTGATTCGAGTTCTTGTATAAATCTCGAATAAAGGTCAAGAAGGGAGCGAGGACGCTCGCCAGAGTCTCTAAGTGCACATGAGCAAACTCTGTAAGAGATGCCGGCGCAGTTAAGAGAGTAGTCATAAGTACGCCTCAGCTGCTTGAGGAAAGCCTCAAAAGACCGAGGCAAGAGGCGTCGACAACCGAAGCCACCAAGTGGACGCTGGTCCTCAAGAAGAAGAAAATAAGGAAATACCCACGAAGAAGGCGACGTAATCCCCACCGCAGGAGAAATAGAACGCGAGCAAATTGGAGTACAGGCCGAGAAAAAGAAGGAAGCCCGACGCGATCCTCCTGAATCATGCGCAAGGCAAAACTTACGCAGACGTAGTTGGCACCATCCACCAGCGCATAAAAACCGTTGCGGCAGGGGAAGAAGTTAGATTTGTCTGTCAGACCAGAACGGGAGAGGTTCTTCTCGAACTTAAGAGGACCACTACAAAAATCCGGGTCTCCTACGCAGAATCCTTGAGGAAAGAAATAGGAAGCACGAGTAGCATCACATAACTAGAGCTGTGATACGGGACTGCGATTGCTGCACGTCGGTGATAGAAGTCGAGGAGTTTCTAAAGAGGTCCCTACCAGACTACGCGGGGAAATTCGAAGTTAAAATTACGTACCCCAACGCGAGACAGCAACGTCTGGCCCTCGTCAAAATAGAAGAGGAAGCAGCTGCGAAGCTTTTGAAGACCGCAGAGTGCTGGATGGCTTCATACTTTGTAAATTCAGGCGACAAATAGAAGTAAGGCGATGCTACCTTTGACTCAACTTTGGCGACCTTGCTTTTTGCAAGGGCCCTGATCGCAGTAAGCTTTGCTATCTCTGCGGCGGGAAGGGGCACTGTAGGATGAGAGAGCCAACTTGTTTCTTGTGCTTTAATATTGTTACGGAACCCGAGAAGCACGTGGCCGGATCGTGGCCGTGGAAAGCCTTCCTGGAGGCCCTTGCAACAGCCAACAAGAAGAAAGGATGAGAGTACTGCAGGGTAACTTCAATAGGAACAGGATGGCGCACCACCGCGTAATCCAGCTCTGCTCTGAGAAAGAAGCCGATATTGTTCTAATCAGCGACCAGTACCAGGATAGGGTGGATGAAGGAAGGTACTTCGACAAATTGGGCACCGCGGCCAACTGGGTCCCAGATAACCGACAGATATATGTGTCGTATCAAGGATCTGGACCCGGTTACATTTGGGTGGAAAAACATGGCGACTTATGTCAGCATATATCTCACCCCGAACGACAGGATTGACGACTTCCAGATCAAACTGGACGATCTGGAAGATGTGCTGTGTGAAATGCAAGGGGACCTCATTGTGGATGGAGACCTCAATGCCAAAGCTCTCAAATGGGGGGAGGCCAGGTCGGAATTCAGGGGAAGACGAATCATGGAGGCGGTGTCGATGCTGGCGCTAGTAGTGCTCAATACAGGCTCGACGTCAACCTTCCGACGGCATGGCTGCAGAGAGACGATTTCGGACGTCTCTCTAGCTAAGGAACACCATGCGCAAACAGACGCAGGTTGTAGGGTGTTCGAAGATTACAACGGGAGCGATCATCAGTACATCCTATTCGACGAACACGATTTCAGGCCAGTCGTGACAAGTGCAGCGCGACCCCTCCGGTGAAACATCGCTAAAATGGATCGAGAGAAGCTGTCTTCAGTTATAGATAAAGGTTGGAGATCCCATCATATTGCAGTCCCGAGTCTATCGCCAAGTGCACAAGCCAGGATGATTACTGCAGCAACTATGCAGCTCTTCCAAATGGCTTGCGCAATAGCGTTGCCAAAGAAGAGCACGAAATGGTAGATGCGTCCTGCATACTGGAGGACGAACGAGATCGCAGATTTTCGCAAGAAGTTCTTATGGTTTCGCCGGTTATCAAAACGAGCGAAGAGATGTGATCTCGACGCTGACTCCTTGGCCGCAGAGTATCAAGGAGCAAGAAAATTTCTCAAGAGGTCTATCAAGGCTAGCCATCGACGGTGCTGGATACCAGATCGTCAATCCCAAGATGGAGACTTACAAACAAGGAAAAACTCAGGACACGAGGACCTGGAGAACAACATTCATACCCTATTCCCCTCACAATCGAAGAGTGACCCCGGCCGCGTCTGGCAGCCCCAAAGCGCCACTGTTTACGGGGAGGGAGCTGCTCAGGGCTGCATCTTCTATGCAGAACAAGAGAGCTCCAGGACCTGACGGCTTTCCAGCGGAAGTAATGAAAGCCGTCGCGCTGAGTCATCCTGAGCTCTTGCTAAACATTTGTAACATGTGCCTCAGGGAGGGCATCTTCCCCTGACCCGTGGAAGAATTCGAGACTTGTGCTCTTAAGCAATGGAAAGGGTCTATCAGTTGCCGTTTCGTTATACAGGCATATATGTATGCTGAATACGTCTGGAAAGCTCCTGGAGAAGCTGCATAGGCCACGTCTTCTTGCGGCCGTGAGGGCAGCGGGCGACCTTACTGCCTGCCAGTATGGATTTCGATCCGTCCTCTCCACCATCCACGCAGTCCAGGAGGTTTTCACGGCCGCTAAAATGACGGTGCGCGGGAACTACTTATCCCGACCTTTGTGTCTGCTGGCCACCTTAGACGTGAGAAATGCCTTCAACTCCGTCAGGTGGGATTTGGCAATGATAGCGCTCGATCGTAACTTCAGTGTACCGGAGTACCTTTTCCGAATTTTCAGGGACTACTTGATCGAGCGCTTCCTCTAGTACAATTCGGGCGATGGTCCGAGAAGCTTAGAATTGACATCGGGAACAGACCAGTTCTCCATACTGGGATATTTTCTACGACGGTATACTAAGTATGGCAGTCCCTGAGGTTGCTTACTTGGTTGAATATGCAGATGACTGTGCAGTTGGCAAAACTGCAAGAGACACGGAGGGAGCACAGCTGTTGCTCAACCAGGTTATGCGCAGAGACACCTTCTGGATGGAAGACCACGGGTTATCCCTAGCAGCCCAGAAGAGAGAGATTGTGTTACTTACGAACAAGCGCATCAAAAACGTGCGCAGCTTCACCGTAGGAGACACGGCGGTCCAGACTAAGTCGGCTGTCAAATACTTAGGAGTAATGCTCAACGGCAAGCTCAACTTTGGAAACCATATTACTATGGCAGCCGACCAGGCGGCAAAAGTAGTAGCCTCGTTTGGCACACTCATGGCCAACGTCAATGGTCCCCGACCTTGCATGAGGCAACTACTGATGCGCGCTGGCGAAGCAGTAATTCTGTATGACTCGGACGTCTGGGCCGAAACGCTCTGATACGAGAAATACCGCAAGCGCATAGGGACGGTACAGTAGCGCTCTCCGAATCGAGTGCACCTATCGTGCGGTCTTTGAGCCCGCGGTGCTAGTGGTTCGATCTACTAGACCAGGAGGGAAATTCGTCGTCCAACAGAAGTCTGTTTTTGGAAAGTAAGAGGCATCAAGGCTCGCTTTGTCTAGCAGCATTGAGACTTGGCAAAGCTGATGAGAACGAGAGCCTAAGGGCAGATGGACGATCCGACTCATCATTCCGCAAGACAGCTGGCTAAACCGGGTGGCGGGGGAGGTCGACTTCTACTTTACCCAATTCTTGACAGACCATGGATTGTTTTGCTCCTACCTCGCAAAATGAGGAAGGTTGCATACGGCAACAGCCCCTATGGGGTCTTGACCAATGATGATGCCTACCACACGTTCTTAAAATGTGGCTGGTGGAGCGTATAACGTTTCGCCTTGGAGCAAGACCTCGGAGAAATCTCGCCAGACAACGTTGTCGAGAAAATGCTCCGAGGACAAGAAGAGTGGAATAAGGTGGCCTGCTATGTCAGGGCCACCTTGCGCAAGAAAAAGAAGGAGATGGTTATTATAGTAAATATTATTATCATTGTTATTATCGTTATTAACGTCATTACCGTTATTATCGTTATTAACGTCATTACCGTTATAATCGTTATATAACTGTTATTGAAGTTACTATCGTAATTAATATTAATATTTTTATTATTAGTATTGTTATTATTATAGTTTTTATTTTTGTTATTTTTATTTTTGCTGTTATTATTATTATTGTTATTAATATCGTAATTTACGTTATTATGCTTATTATCGTCATTATCGTTATTATCGTTATTATAGCTATTATTGTTACTATCGTTATTATGGTTATTATCGTTATTTTTGTTATTCTCTTTATGTTACTATTATCGTAATTATTATTATTATTCTTATCATAATTATCATTAATATCGTTTTTATCGTAATTTACGTCATAATCGTTATTATCGCTATTATCATTTTTATTGTCGTTATAATTATTATTATTATTAATATTATTACTATTATGTTTATTATTACTCATATTATTGTTTTTATCTTTATTATTATTATTATTATTATCATTATGACCTATATAGTCGTTATCTTTATTATCTTTATTATCTTTATTATCGTAATTATTTTCACAATCGTTATTATATTTATTATCGCTGTTAATGTGTTTCTCATTATTATTGTCATTAACGTAATTTTATTTATTATCTTTATTATCATCATTATTATTGTAATTATTATTATTATTTTTATCGTTACTATCGCACGTATTTTTATTATTCTTATTGTCGTTATTATAATTATAATCGTTATAAACGTTATAAGAGATATAATTGTTATTATTGATATTTTCTTTAATATCGATATTATTATTATTTAAATTTGTATTATTGTTATCGTTATTATTATCTTTAATATCGTTATAATTATACTTGAAGTTATTATTATCGTTATTGACTTTAATATCATTTAATCATTATTACCGTTAATATTTAGATAACACTTATTATTATCATTATTAGCGTTTTTATCGTTTATATCGTTATTATTGTTATTAGTAGTTCTTTTATCGATATTATCGTTGTTATTAATATTATAAATATTATTAATGATATTATGGTTACTATCGTTATCATCATTATAATCTCTATATTTTATTATAATCGTTATTATTAATATTTTTATTATTATCGTTATAATCTTTAAAATCGTTAATATCGTTCTCATCGATATTATTGATATTATTATTATTATTATTATTATTATTATTATTATTATTATTTTTGTTGTTATCATCATTATTTATGTCTTAAACTTTTTTATTATAATTATTGTTCTTTTTCTTATTATGTATGTCATTATTGATTTTACCTTCATTACCATTACTATCTTTAATATTTTTATTATTATCATTACCGTTATTATCTTTATTATTATTAATATTAATATTGTCATTATTATTATTATGACTATAATTATTATTATCTTTATTATCGTTATTATCGTTAATATCGTTATTTTTATTATTATTATTATTATTATTATTTTTATTTACATTATTATTGCTATTCACGTTTTAGACGTTATCATTATTATTATCGTTATTATTATAGTAATCAACGATATTATCGGTATTATTTTTATTATCCATGTTATCATAATTATTATAATTATCGCTATTGCCGTTATTATCGTTAATAATATTTTTATTATTATCGTTATTGTAGTCTTTATCGTTATTACCGTTGTTACCGTTATTATCGTTATTATTGTTATTTTTATTATTACCGTTATTATAATTGTTATTATTAATATTACTCTTATCATTACTAATATTATTATTATTATTATTATTATTATTATCACAATAATCGTTAATATCTTTATTATTATTACAAGCGTTATTATCGTCATATTTATTATCGTTATAATTGAAATTACTATTATTATTATTGTTAATATTATCGTTATTGTCGTTCTCATAGATATTATTGATATTTTTATTATTAATCTTATTATTATTATAAACATTATTATCCTTATTTTCGTTTTAATCGTTAATTTTCTTATTATCCTTTTCAATACATTTATTCATGTTATTATCGGAATTATCTTTAATTTCGTTATCGTTATTGTTGTAATTATCGCTTTTGAAGTTATTACCATTATTAAAAATTAGTTATTATCGTTACTATAGTTATTATCGTTATTTTCATTATTATCGTTTATATATTTATTATCGTTATGTTTGTTATTATTTTTATAATTATTACTATTATAGATGTTATCGTTGTTATTATTTCTATTAATATTATTATTGTTATTTTCATTACTATCGTTACACTCGTTAAATCTCTATTCTTATTAAAATCGTTATTAATAAGATTATTATTATTATCGTTATTATAGTTATGATCGTTATTATTTTTATCGATATTACCTTTATCATTACTATTTGCGTTATTAAGATCATTATTAACGTTATTAACGTTACTAACGTTATAATAGTTATTATAATCGTTATTATGGTTCTTATCGTTATTATTATGGTTATTATCGTTATTATCGCAATCAGTATTATTATCGTTATCATTATCGTTATTAAGGTTACTACCGTTTCTATCGTTATTATCGTTATTATCTATATAATTGTCATTATTATAATTAACGTTATTAGTATTATTATTATTATTATTATTACTATTATTATCGTCATTATTATCTTTAGTATCTTCGCTGTTATGATTTCAATTATTATTATCGTTATTATTAACGTTATTAACATTATTAATGTTATTATGGTTATTGGCCTTTTTATTGTTATTATTGGTAAGACAGCCATTATTATCGTTATTATCGTTAATGTTGGTATTATCGTTATTATTATAATTACCTTTATTAACGGTATTACCTTTATTATCGTAATTATTTTTTTATCCATATTATCGTTATTTTATCTTAATTATCGTTAATATCGTTTTTAATATTTCTGTAATTATTATGGTTTTAACGGTGTTATTATTGTTATTATTTTTATTATTATTATTATTATTATTATTATTATTATTATTATTATTATTATTGTTATTATTATTATTGCTATCGTTGTTGATGTTATTATCTGTATTACTATAGTTATTAACTTTATTATCGTTATTATCGTAATTATCGTCATTATCGGTATTATCATTATAATCGTTATTACCGTTAATATCGTTATTATCGTCATTTTTATTATAATAGTTATTAATATTATTATTATTTTCTTTATTACCGCAAATATCGTTATTATTGTTATTATTATCGGTATTATCGTTATTATCGATATAATTTTTATTATCCTTAATGTCGTTATTATCGTTATAATTTTTATAATCGTTATTATTTTCGTTATTAACGTTGTTTTTGTAATTATCCTTATTATCCTTATAATTAATATTATCATTATAAACGTTATTATCGTTATTATCCTCATTATCGTTATTATCGTTAATACTATTTTTATCATTATTATCATTATTATCATTATTATTATTATTATTATTTTTATTATCGTCATCATTGTTATTATTATTATTACTATCGTTGTTGATGTTTTTATCTGTATTACTATAGTTATTAACTTTATTATCGTTATTATCGTAATTATCGTCATTATCGGTATTATCCTTATTAACATTATTATTGTTACTATCGATATTATAAGTATTATGGATACTATTATTACCGTTATATTTGTTATTATTATTAATGCTATTATTTTTATTATCGATATTATCGTTACTATCGTTATAATCGTTATTTTTATCATGATCTAAATTATTATAAATATTATTATTATTATCGATAATTTCATTAATATCGTAATTGTTGTTCTTATCGTCAATATTCTTATGATCGTTATTATCACTATTATCTTTATTATTATTATTATTACCTTTATTATTATTATTATTTTCGATAGTAATATCATTTTTATCGTCTTTATCGTTATTATTATTATTATCGTTTTTATTATCGCTATTATTATCGTTATTAAAGTTATCAACGATATTATTGTTATTAACGTTTTATTCTATTTTATCGTTAATATAGTTACTATCGATATGATAATTATTATTATCGTTAATATCCTTATTATCGATATTATCGTCATTATCGTTACAATAGTTATAATTATTATCATTATTTTTATCATTATTGTCGTTTTTTTATATTATTATTATTCTTATTAATACTCTCGTTATTATTATCGTTAAAATCGTTATTATCGTTTTAATTTTCATTATCGTAATTGTTATCGTTATAATCATTAAACCGATACAATACCCAATATAATCCACCGATACAACTCCCAATATTATATCGTTATTATTAACGTTATTAACATTTTTATCGTTATTATTAATATTATTATTATTTTTATTTCTGTCATTATCGTTAATCATATTATAACTATTATTATTATTACTATTAAAGTTATTATTATCGTTATTATCGTTGTTATTAGTAATATTATTATTATAATTATTATTATTAATTTATTATTATTATTATTATCGTTAATATCGTTAGTATCCATATTATCGTTATATTTATAATTTTCGTAATTATTATCAATATTATTATTACTTTTATTATCGACATTAACTTTATTATTTATATGATTAAAATTATCGTCATTATTATCGTTATTATCATCTTTATTGTTTTTATTATTTTTGAGGTTATTATTATCGTTAAGAACGTTCTTATCGTTTTATTGTAATTACCATTATAAATATGATTATCGATATTATTTTCGTTATCGCCGTTAGTATCGTGTTTATTGCTATTATCGTTATAAACACCATTATTTTTATAATTATTACTATGATTATTATTTTTGTTATTATTAATATTCATATTTTAATTATTATTAATATTATTATTATTTTTATTATCGATCTTACCGTTCCTGTTATTAATATTATTAATATTATTATTATTAGTATTATTACTATTATTATCGTTAATGTCGTTATTATTTCTATTATCGTCAATATCGTGAATATCGATATTATTGTTATGTTTTCTATATTTAACATTATCGATAATATTTTTCATATTATTATTGTCGATATTTTCATTATTATCGTTATTATCGTCATAATTGATACAATAGTTGTTATTGTTAATATCATCTTCGTTGTAATTATTATCGTTATTATTATTATCATAGTTATTATCGTTATAATGATTTTTATCATTATTATTATCCTTATTGTCATCATTATCGCTATAATTGTTATTTTAATTATCATCGATATTATCATTATTATTATAATTCGTATTATTAGTAACGTTATTATCCTTATTATCATATTTATCGTTATAATCGTTATTGTAATTATTAACTTTATTATAGATATTATCGTTATCATCGTTACTACTGCTATTATCGTTATTATGGTTAGTTTTATTATTTTTGTTATTATTATCAATTTTATAATTACCCTTATTATCGTTATTATCGTTATTCTTGTTTTATTATTATACCGCTATTGCCTTTATTATACTTATTATCAATTTCATCGTTAATTTTATTATTTTGGTAATTATTATTATTATTAATTTCATTATTATCGTTATTATTGTTATTATCGCCATTACCGTTATAGATGTTATTCTTATTATTAACGTTATTATCGTGATTATCATTATTATTACTATTAACTTTATTATCATTATTTTTATTATGATCGTCATTATTACTATTATTAATATTATTATTATCGGTATTATCTTAAGTACTTTTATTATTTCTATTATCGTTATTATTGTTATTAATATTATTATTATTATCGTTACCAATATCTTTATAATCATTATTATCGTTTTTATTGTTATAACTGTTATTATATTTATTATATTTATTGTAATTATTATTTTAATTATCGTTATAATAATTAATATCGTTATTATCGTTTCTATTATTATTTTTATTATTTCTCTCATCGTTATTGTCGTTCCTATCGTTTTTATCCTTATTATCGTTATTATTATTATTATTATTATTATTATTATTATTATTATTATTATTATTATTATTATTATTATTATTATTATCATTATCATCGTTGTTATTGTTATTATCTTTATTATAGTTATTATCGTTATATTTGCTATTTTTATCATAATCGATTTTATTATTAATATTATTATTATTATCGATATTTTCGTTACTATCGTTATTATTATTAATTTTATTATTACCGTTATTATTATTATTTTTATCATTTTTATTGTAATTAGCTTTACTATCGTAATTATTAATTTTTTTATTGTTATTATCGTTATTATCGTAAATATCGTTTCGTTAGAATCTTTGTTATCTTTATTATCATTACTATTGTAATTTTTGTTATTATATTTATTAATGTTATTATTGTTATTTATGTAATAATCTGTATTATTATATTATTATATTTAACTTTTATTATCGCAAGTATCGTTATTATCGTTATTACTATTATAATTACTATAATTATTATAATTATTATTATTATTATTATTATTATTATTATTATTATTATTATTATCATTATTAAAGTTATTATCTTTCGCTCCGGAGCGCTTGCGCCATAATGTTATTACTGTGAACGGTTCGCATTACTGAGTAGTTGACCCTGCAATAGGGAATGTTACGAAGTAATTAGAAGTCATTTCTTGTTCTCTAAATTTTACAATGATGTTTATTATATTCAGTAATATCATCTTTCTTTTTAAAATATACAGTGCATAATCAAAATTTATTTTTTAAAATATTTTATATTATTGTTCATGTAATATTTTTAATACAACGAAATTACTATAGTGTTTTAAGCCGAACATAAATCGTGTTTGCTCTCACTCTCGAAAAATATTTTCTTAAATTTTCTTTCCCCATGAATAAAATTGGGTCTAAAAAATTAAATATTTAAAAAATCAACATATTATAACAAAAGCAGAAACTGAATATTTACTGATATATATCCGTCTCTGGCAATGTCCTAAAGAAGACTGAGACTGTGTATCGTTAAAACGAAACACAATATCGTCTTGTCGTTAGTGTTTTATTTCGTGATAGTTATTTGCTTTTAAGGCATGCAGCGTTGACAGACATTCGAATAAAAAAAGTATCTCATGTAAAAAATGAAATCAAAGTATATATGGGATGAACGTATATGTACCCTCTTCGTACCCGAGCATTCGCTTTTTGGGATCGTATATATACGCTCTTCGTACATGAATGATTCATAATCGATATCATAATTCGAAGGTGTATATATAAGCCCGACGGAGCGAAAGGGTTAATCCTTAATATCGTTATAATTATTCTTATCGTTTTTATCGTTGTTATCGTTATTATCGCTATAATTAAGATTATCTACATTATTATCGTTATTAACGTTATTATCGTTATTATCGATATTATCGTCAATTTTAATATTACAGTTATTATTGTTATTATTATTATCTTTAATTTCTTTATTATCATTATTACTGTGATTATCGTTAATATTTTTATAACCGTTATAATCGTTATTGTTATTATTGTTATTACTGTTGTTATCATTATTATCGTAAATACCGCTGTTGATATTATTATTATTATTATTAATATTATTATTGTTATTATTATTTAATTATCGTTAGTATCGTTCTTAAAGTTTTTATCGTTATAATCGGCAGTATCGTTATCAGCGTAATTATCGTTATTATTGTTATTATTATTATAAACGTTATAGTCGTTGTTATTATTGGTATTATTATTACTATTATTATTATTATTGTTATTGTCGTTATTATTGTTATTATTGTTATTATCGTTATTTTCGATATTATTACTATTATTATTTATATTATTATTATCACTATTAGTTTCGTTATTATCATTATAATTATCCTTGACGTTATTATTATCGTTATTAACGATATTATCGGTATTATTAATATTATTATTGTTCCATTATTATCTTTATTATCGCTATTATAGTTAATATTGTCAATTTTATTATTATCCATATTATTATTTTTATCAATATCATTATTATTTTAATTATCGTTATTATCGTTGGTATAGTAATTACCGGTATTGTTGTTATTAACGTTATTTTTATTGAAATCGTTATTCTAATTATTAATATTATTATCTTTATTATGGCAAGTAACGTTATTTTTGTTATTATCGTTATTATCCTTATTATTTTTATTGTTATTAGTATTACTATTATCGTTATTATTTCCATTATTGACGTTATTATCCTCCTTATCGTTATTATCGTTAATATCGTTACAATAATTATTACCTTTTTTATCGTCATTATCCTTAATATCGTTATTATTAGTGTCATAGATATTATCGTTATTATCATTATTATCGATATAAATAAGATTATCGTTATAATTATTGTTAATGACGTTATTATCGTTATTACCGCTATTATCGTTATTATCGTTATTATTATATTCTTCTTTATTATCTTTATTATTATTATAATTATTATTATAATTATTTGCACCATCGTTATTATCTTCATTTTCGTTATTATTATTATTATTATCATTATCGCCTTTATCATTATTATCGTTATTGTCGTTATTATTATTATTTTTATAAATATCAATATTATCGTTATTATTGTTATTATCGTTATTATCGTAATTAACGTTATAATCCTTATTATCGTTATTGTCGTTATTATCGTTAATATTGCCATTACCATTCTCATCGTTATTATTATTATTCTTAATATTAACGTTAATATTGTTATTTTTATTATAACCGTAATCATCATTATTATTATTATTATCATTATTAGCGCAAGCATCGTTATTATTGTTATTATCGACTTTATCGTTATTATTTTTATTATTATTAGTATTCTTATTATCGTTATAATTACTGTTATTATCGTTGTTATGGTTATGATTTTTATTATCTTTTTTATTATAATTTTTAACGTTATTCTCGATCTTAGCTTTATTATTGTTATCATTGGCATTACCATTATTAATACCGTTATTATCATTACAATCTTTATTATTATTATTATCCTTAGATACGCTATTTTCATCATTATCGATTCTATTATTAATATTATTATTATTATTGATGTTTTCGTTTTTGAAGTCGTTATTGTTGTTATTTTTATGATCCTCATAATCGTTGTAATCATTATTATCGATTTTATCGTTATTATAGTTTAAATTATAATTATGGTTATTATCGTTATTATCGTTACAATCGATATTTTTATTTTTATCTTTATTATCAATATTATAATTGTTATCGTTAATATCATATATCGTTACTATTGTAACTAATATCGTTACTATTATCGTTACAATTGTTATTATTGTTATTATCGTTATTATTTTCATCTGTCCTATCACTTATATTATTTTACTTATTATTATTAATGTTATTATAGTTATATCGAAATTATCGTTATTATCGTCATTTTCTTTGTAAGCATTCTTAACGTTTTTATCGTTATCATTATTATTATTTTTATTATTGTATCGAAATTATCTTTATAATCGTTATTATCTTAATTATTGTTAACGTTATTGTTACTGTTATTATTATTATTATTACTGTTATTATTACCATTAATATCTTTACTTTCATTATTATTGTTATTATCGCTATTATTATTATTATTATTATTATTATTATTATTATTATCATTATTATTATTATTATTATTATTAAAAATAATATAGTATCTACCGTTCATAATGTTATTATTGATTTTATTATCGTATACAGGTTATTAATGTTATCATCGTTATTGTCTTTATTATCCTGATTATAGTTAATATCGTTATTATCTTTTTTATCTTTATTATCTTTATTAATATTAATTTTGTTATTACTATTATTATTATTATTAATATCATTATTATTGTTAACATAATTATTATAATTACTATTATCGATATTACCGTTCTTATTATTATTATTATTGATATTATCGTTACTCTCGTTATTACCGTTATATTATCTACTTTTATTACTACCGTTATTTTTAGTATTATTACTATTATCGTTATTATCCTAACACTCATAATTATCGTAATTTTGCTCCGATCGGATGTACCTATTAAATAATATTTTCGATAAACATCTAATTATTTTAACAATCTTTAGTGTATGACGGATAGAGTAAAGTATTATTTAAACAATAGTACATTTATTTAGACATAAAAAATTTGGACAAAAAACTAAAATAATTTTAATATGATATACGAATACTTCAGAGATCTTATTTCTCCACGATTGTACGGTCGGAAGAACCTAGTGGATTCAAGCACAAAATCAAATCATTTTAGATTGACAATCTGATCTTACTTTGGAATTTTATTCCTATCATTGTAACACACAATTTCAATATCAATATGGAAAAGTCGCTGAAAGAAAGCACTACCCCAGGTGGCAGCTCAGAAGGAAAATCCACTATTGCATTATGCAATGCATCAGGACCTAGGGTTTTGGTGAGTCCTAACATCTGCAATAAAGATGAGTTGGAGCATCCTTGGAATCCTTCCAGACTTAAGATTGAAAAGAAGTTTTTTCGGGCACTTTAAATGTGATTTCTTTGATAAAGTTTGGTAAACCAAAGGAATTAGAACTACTTCTGGATAGAAATGATATACAAATTTTATCAGATCGGGGACAAGATTTTTTTTGGCTAAAAATGTTACAGAAACAAAAGACTATAGAATCTTTAAAGGCAAGCCTACGATTAAAATTATGAAAGGAATGTTAATCTTGGGAACAGCCTTTTATATCCATAAAGATTGTTAAACTGGGTAACTAAATTCTAATTCCGCAAAGTAAGAATCTCTCTTTCGAAAATGAAATGCAAAAATAAATTATACACTTTTATTAATTGTCATGCACCAATAAGTAAAGACAACAAAGAGAACCAAAATAAAGTAGAGGGATTCTGGGACCTTTTGGACGATGAAATGTAATCTCAATGTTATAAAATTCCAAAATCAAATGTAGTGATATTACTTGGAGGTTTGAATGACGAAATAGGAAGAGAGAATTGATAGTCCAATAGTGAGAATTGATAGAACAATAGAGAATATGCTGCACAATAACGAACAAATAGAAATGGAATGTGATTGCTTACTATTTGTAAGAACTTTCAAATGAAGGTAATGTCGACATCCTTCAAGAAATTGCCAAGAAGAGCTAAAACATGGATTTCTCCAAATCCAATGCTAGGTGAATTTCAAAAAGATCGTGTAGCAATATCCAATGGAAATATGACGGAAATTATGAATGTCAAGGTATGAAGAAGCAGAGAATTTGACTCTGATCACTATTTGTCTAAAATTCAACACAAATTCTTTCCCAACAGAAATCACAGAAGTGGGGAAAAAATAATAAAGTAAAATACACATGGACTCCAAATTACAAAAGAAACTATGGAAACATTTCAGGGAGAAATAAAAGTAACTCATTATGGGAAGTGCCAAGATTTATCTAATGAAATAACCAACGCAGCCCAGAAAACATTTTGATTGGCCAAGCATAGAAAAAAACCTTGGTGGAACAAAATATGTGAAGATGCACTACAGGATAGAAGAAAACTTTGGAAAAAGTGCAAATGCTCGGGGAGGACTGAACACCATGACCAATTCAAACAACAAAGGAAAGACACTGCTAGAAAAATAAGGGGAGTTAAAGTATCTTTCGAAAAATCACAATTTATCGACATGCAAAACAACTTTACTAAAAATAATTCACGAAATTTCTATCAGACTTTTAAGAGTTAATTAAAGGCTTATCAAGCGCCTAGAACATACTACAAAGATGAAAATGGTAAACTTGTCCTAAGCAATGCGGAAAACTGAAATATTTGCAAAATACTTCGGTCAACTTATAAACTTTCCTGAACCGAAACATAAATTGGAATTCTCTGAAACAACTGAAAATCTGGAAGAAGATATACCACCTAATGCTGAAAAAATTAAGGAAGCAATTAAAAATCTAAAAAATAATAGAGGTAGTGGGGAATACTCTATAACAGCTGAATTTTTGAATTGGTCTCTGTCAAAAATCATTAAAGAGCTGAAGATAATCTTCGAAGACATTTGGAGAACAGGGAGGTTTCCAGAAGAGTGGAAAGTAGCACTAATTCCCCCATTACATAAAAAAGGGGAAAAACTGAACTGTGATAATTATATCTTCTGCAAACTGCATTCAAGGTAATCTCAAATATATTGCTGAATAAAATAGAAACAACACTTGACAAGCAACTGGGCGAGTATCAAGCTTGATATCGGAAAGATAGAACTTGTACAGAACAAATTTTTAACTTAAAATCCATATTTCGCCATAGAATACTGAATTCAAAGATATATTTATAAAATGTATAGATTTTAAAAAGGCATTTGACTCGGTTGATAGAGAAACCATAGATAAAAGAATACGTGTATTTGGAGTTAAAAATAAATTGACAAACTTAATACGTGAAACATTCACTGACACGATTTCAAAAGTAAAATTTATGAGTGAGATATCTAATCCTCTTGAGATAAATACAGATGCAAGACTCCGAGTGTCGAATCGATATTTCAAATGCTCACTTACCTCTTGGGAAGACAATCCAAGCTGATGGTGGAGACTTATTTCCAGATATTTGGGGGTCCTCTGATTCAAAATCTGAAGGTCCAGTGGGGGTATCCACCTTCTAGAGAGCTGCAGGGGAATCAGGCGGTATGAGGGAAAATTTTCTTTCTCTTCTTTAATTAATTCAACACCCAAAGTATCGTTATAAATTTCGGTTTCGTGCTAAAGCTCCTTTAACAGACGACGTAGTTGATATTTTCTAACGCAGCGACGTACCTTCGGCATTAGGAGGGTAAGTAATAGGAAGAGGTGTTTGTTTGGTGGTAGGAGAGAAAGAGAAAAGTGTCGTTCGTGCGGAGCGTCCTCACCGAAACGACAATTTTATAGCAGGATACTCGTGCGGTTCGTCCTCACCGAGCAAAAAGGATTGATGAATGTATGGATATAAAGAAATCATGCACTGGTTAACAATAACAATTTTATTTATGTATTAAATGTTTCACTAAAGTACACTGATTAATTACACCTTTGGATGATGTTCCGCACGCGAACGTGGTTATTTTATTGTTTATAATAAAGAATTTAATTTTAATTTTAATTGACGGGTTCTAACTTATTTAATTGACAAAGATAAACTCTAGCGTAAAATTCAAAGTTGGATAATGACTGCTTAAGGCTCGAGACTAGGAGCTTGCGTCTTGTTGAGTAAGGCTGCGAACGATGATTGTCTGACGACGCTCTTTGCTCCTGCTAGGGCGAGTCCGGTTGACGTCACTGCGCATGTGCGCCGCTCGAGCCTGCCGCCTAAGTGCGGTGGTGGTGGGACACGCCGTTCGCGCTTGCCGTCTGAATGCGGTGGTGGTGAGGCAGAACTATGCGAGCGTTCCTTTATTACCTCTTCCAAGTATTGCGTTCACACGGTGCTTATCACCGGATGTAATTCTGGGAGCTCTTAGCCCCTGGAATGTTGTTATCAGCAGGTGTGGTTCCGAAAATAATGTCGATATCGTTGTTGTTAATAGTTGGAACGCAGGATGTTAAAACCCATATTACCAGATGTCGTCTCGCCATAATCGATAAGTATGTCTCGCAATTATTTATTACATTTATTTAGAGATATTTCTCGCATTAATTTATTAAGGTTGTTGAACATTAATTCATTAGGGTAATTGTTAATTTTATTATAGTGTTGTATGTATATGTGTGTATTTA
The DNA here is from genome assembly GCF_910589235.1 of Vespa crabro. Lineage (NCBI taxonomy): Eukaryota > Metazoa > Arthropoda > Insecta > Hymenoptera > Vespidae > Vespa > Vespa crabro. Next base: position 65,521 of record NC_060970.1, on the reverse strand, counting down.
GTTAACATAGGTCCCAATTTGTTCGCTAATTATTATTATTATTCTTTTATGTGTTTTATGTATTGTTAATAAGAAGGTGCTGGTAGTAACAGGAGTTTATAAGGTATCTTAGCTAATATTGCTAGTAGTAAAATTATCCAAATTTTGAATATATATAATAATATTTAGCCTATGAATGAGCGATATGAATTTTGAAGGATCCCCTTCACTTAAGCTAGCTTATGTATTAATCTTTCATTTATACTATAACTTACATATGATATTCCTTTTTTTTTATTTTACATACGTTGCTTGTCGCGGGATGTAACAATTCTTATTATTATTATAATTATTATTTTCGTTATTATTATCGTTAATATCGTTATAATCGATATTATCGCTATTATCATTATTATCGTTATTATAATTATTTTCGTTATTATTATTACCCCCTGTGGGTAGGGGGAAGTAGAATACTCCCACATTACTCCCTGCTTGTCGTATGAGGCGACTGAAAGAGACTGTGTGAATGGCGTGTGAATGTTATTTTAAGGCTATTCATACCTTTGTACATCTTTTGTTACCTTTTCTTTTCTTTCTCTCACTCTCAAGTTTCCTTCCGTTCCTCTCCTTTCCTTTGGGGAGCTTGCCTCCCAATAATATATTTCGTATGATGTATAGTACAGAAAATGGCAAAAGCGGGCGTGGGAGGAACACCCATACCACTGCGGTGTCAGGTAGTGTCAGGCCAAGCCACCCGCCGTCGTCATCCAGCAACTGCCAGGGGCTTGGGGTAGGCAACCTGGCCCCAGCTCTGGATATTGCAACAGGAAGAACACGACAGGTAGGCGACCTGGCCTGCCGTGTCTATATCACAAGAAAGGGTACGATATGAAGAAAGCCACTTAGTGGAGTGGCTATTGGCTGCCAGGGCCATCGATAGCACACGGTTCTCCGGCCTGACGTCACCTATCCAGCCTGCGATGGGGACACCACAAGATGTAGAGAGTGAGAGACTCGCGCAAGCGAAAGTTCTCCTTGCCAAAATGAAGGTGGCTATTACTAGACAGTCCAAAGTAAACAACGCTATTAAGTAAGGGCTTCCAGAACTGGAGAACATCATAGACAGTCTCGAGTTCACTTATAAATTTCGAACAAAGGTCTATATGCGAGCGAGGAACCTCGCCCGAGTTTCTCAGAGCCCTGGGGCAAATTCCATAACTGATGCTGGCGCAATTAAGAGAATAGCCACAAGCCCGCCGCAGTTGCCTGAAGAGAGCCTCGAAAGACCGATGCAAGAGACGACGACGTCTCTTGCCACCACGTAGACGGAGTTCGAGAAGAAGAGAAGAAATAAGGATAAAACTTCGAAGATGGCGGCGGAACATCCACAGCAAGAGAAAAAGAAGCCGATCAAATCGAAGGATAGACCGAGAAATGAAACGAAGCCGGACGCGATCCTCCTGAAAACTCCGCAATGTTAATCTTACACAGACATAGACGGAGCCATCCAACAGCGCTTCAAGACTAGCGCCGCAGAGGTAGACGTTAGATCGGTCCGGCAGACCAGAACCGGAGGGGTTCTCCTCGAACTGAAGAATACCACTGCGCATATCAGGGCCTCATTCGCAGAAACCCTAAGGAAAAGAAGTAGGAGAAACGATCAGCATCACGGAACAGCTCCCTAGAGCTACGCTGGAGATACGGGACTGCGATTGCTGCGCATCGTTGGTGGAAGTCGAGGAGACCCTAAATAGGACCATGCCAGTCTACTCGGGGAAACTTGAAGATAGATTGATTAACCCCAACGCGAGACAACAATGCCTGGCCCTCGTCAAAATAGAAGATGAAGCAGCTGCGAAGCTATCAAAGGCCGGCCGAGTGCTGGTCGTCTTCGACAGCTGCAGGGTCAGGTGAAGAACAGAAGTGAGGCGATGCTACCATTGTTTCGATTATGGTCACTATAACGCCTCGTGCAAAGGCCCTGATCGGAGAAAATTTTGATATTTCTCCGGCAAGCATAAGATCAAAAATTGCTAGGTCAGAGAGGCTTCTTACTACCTGTGCAACCATAACGTTGATGTACCTAAGAAGCACCGGGCGGGATCAAGGTCCTGCAAAGCTATCCAGGAGTCCCATGCAACAGCCAACAAGAAGAAACAAGGATGAGAGTACTTCAGGGCAATCTTAAAAGAAGCAGAGCGGCACACCACCTTCTAACCCAGCTGAGACATAACTCCACGACTTATTTCAGCGTATATCTCTCCCCGAACGTCCGGAAAGACGACTTCCAGACCAACCTGGAGGATCTGGAAGACGCGTTCCGGGAAATTCAAGAGGATCTCATTGTGACGGGAGTCCTCAATTCCAAAGCTCTCGAATGCGTGGAGGCCAGGCCGGACTCCAGAGGAAGACGAATCATGGAGGTGGCGTCGAAACTACAGCTATCAGTATTCAACACAGGCTCGACACCAACCTTCCGAAGGCGGGACTACAGAGTGACGATCACGGACGTACCTCTAACCAACGAACAACTTGTGGCAAGGGTCGCAGACTGGCGGGAAATTGAGGATTATACCGGGAGCGAACATCAGTACATCCTTTTCGATGTACACGAAGGGTGGTAAGCCGTGATAAGTGTCGAACGACCTACCACCGGTGGACCATTGCAAGAATGTATCGAGAGAGGATGTCCTCGATCATAGATGAAGGTTGGAGATACCATCAATTTGTTTCCGCGCATCTATCGCCACCTGCACAAACAAGGATGATTACTGCAGTAACTATGCAGCTCATCCAAAAGGCTTGCGCGATAGCGGTGCCAAAAAAGAGAACAAAACGGCAGAGGAATCCTGTATACTGTTGGATGAGCGAGATCGCAGATCTTCGTAAGAAGTGCATAAGGTTTTGCCGTTTAGCACAACGAGCGAAGGGACGCGACCTCGACGCTGCTCCCTTGGTTGCAGAGTATCAAGCGGCCAAAAAGTCTTTGAAGAGGGCCATGAAGGTCAGTCAACGTCGGTGCTGGAAGGAGCTGTGCCAGAATATCGATCGGGATCCGTGAGGATTAGGGTACCAGATCGTCACTCGAAAGCTGGGGACTCGTACGCAAGGGATCCCACAGGATGCGAGGACGTTGGAATACATTGTGCATACTCTATTTCCCTCACACCCGAAGAGAGAAATTAGCAGGGCTGCGCCTGGCATAATCGAAGCGCCGCAATTTACAGAATAAGAGCCGCATTTTTTCACATTCTATGTGGTACAAGCAATCTCCAGGTCCTGACGGTCTTCCATCGGAAGTAATTAAAACCGTCGCGCAGAGTCACTCTGAGCTCTTGCTAAACATGTACAACATTTGCCTCAGGTGGAGCTCCTTCCCCGGCCCGTGGAAGAAAGCGAGGCTTGTGCCCATCAGCAAGGGCAATGGTCCAGCAGAGGCAGCTTCGTCATACAGGCCAATTTCTATGCTCGATACGGCTGGCAAGCACTTGGAGAAGCTACTTATGCCATGACTGCACGCAGCCGTGAGGGCATCGAGGGATCTTGTCGCCCGCCAGTATGGATTTCTATCCGGCCTCCCCACCAGCCACTCAGTCACGGCCGCCAAAATGACGGAACGAGGGATTCACCATTCCAGCCCTTTGTGTCTGCTGGCCTCCTTAAACGTGAGAAATGCCTTCAAGTCCCACAGGTGGGACTTTGCATTTGAAGCGCTCGATCGTAACTTCAGTGTCCCGTAGTACTTACTCCGATTTCTCGGGGACTACTTGAACAAGTGCTTCCTAGAATACAATACAGGCAATTTTCCGAGTAGCTTAGAGTTGACATCGGGGACAGACCAGGGCTCCATACTGGGACCGGATTTCTGAAATATTTTCTAGGACGGAATCCTTCGTATGGTAGTCCCTAAATGTGCTTTCTTCGTTGGGTACGCAGATGACATTGCAGTTGTCATAATTGCAAGAGATATGGAGGGTGCACAGCTGCTGCTCTTCCAGGTCATACGCAGAGTCATTTTCTTGATTGAAGACAACGGGCTATCCGTAGCAGTGCAGAAGCCAGAGATCGTGCTACTTACGATGAAGCACATCAACACCTTGCGCAGCTTCATCATAGGAGACGCGGCGGCCCAGACTAAGTCGGCTGTCAAAAACTTAGGTAGAACGCTCGACAACAAGCTCAATTTCGGACAGCATAATTAGTGAAACCGACAAGGCGGTAAAAGTAATAGCCTCGCTTGGTACACTCATGGCCAACGTCAACGTTCCTCGACCGTGCATGAGGCGACTACTGAGGTGCGCTACTGAAGCAGTGTTGCTGTATGGCGCGGAGGTCTGTGCCGAAGTACTGCGATACGAGACATACCGCAAGCGCATAGCGGTGGTACAGAAGAGGGTCGCTCTCCGAATTTCGTGCTCCTACTGCACAGTCTCTGAGCCCTCGGTGGTAGAGATTGCGGGGTTAATCCCAATCAATCTACTAGACCAGGGGGAGACAATTTGTCCACCAACAAATGCCCTTTCTAGGAAAGGAAGAGGCAACAAGGTTCGCCAGGTCTAGCAGTTTCATGACCTGGTAAAGCAGATGGGAACGAGAGCCTAAGGGTAGTTGACCATCCGACTCATCAGTCTACTAGACAGCTGGCTAAACCGGGAGGCTGGGGAGATCGACTTATATCTCACCCATTTCTTGACAGGGCATGGACTCTTCTGCTCCTACCTTGCAGAAATGAGGAATGTAGCAGACGGCAACTGTCCCAATGGCGACTCGACCATCAACGACGCCTACCACACATTCTTCAAATATGCCCGTTGGAGCGACGAACGTCTCGCCTTGGAGCAAGACCTCGGAGTAATCTCTCCGGGAAACGTTGTCGAGAAAATGCTTCGAGTCCAGGAGAACTGGAACGAGGTGGCATGGTATGACAGGAACATCTTGCAAAGGGAAAAGATGAAGATGTTCGGCTCATAGATGCGCCGCGAACGTTGCTCCAGTCTTCTGTCCCGTAGAACGATAGAGTCCCGTATAGGGACCTGATGCAATGACGCCATCCCGAAGTAATTCCACTTGGCGGTTCCGGGATAGTTTTACTATGCCACTAGGTTGGATATGAGTTTACTCGGTAGTGCCTATTCCAACGATGAGCGCGACACTTCATGGACTTAATTGGGGGACCCAAAGTGTCCCTATGGCGGGTGGGGTCTCTGAGTTAGTGTCTACAGTTTGGTATTCTCAGACCATCAAAAGAAAAATTATTATTATGATTATTATTATTATTATTATTATTATTATTATTATTATAATTATTATTATTATTAGTATTAGTATTATTGTTATTATAATTATTATTATAATTATTATTATTATTATTACTATTATTAATACAGTTATAATTATCGTTATTATCGTCACTGTTATGAATACTATTATTATTGTCGTTATTAGTATCGTTATTAGTAGTTATTATCGTTATGATCGTGATTTTAATCGTATTTTCCTTATAAACATAATCTTCGTAATTATCGTTATTATCGTTATAATCATCGTTGTTATTATATTTATTAACCTTATTATCGATACTATCCTTACTATTGTCGTTATTAAAGTTATTAACGGTATTTTATTTATTACGGTTATAATTGTTATTATTCTTATTACCGTTATTATCGTTATCAACTTTATTACCGTTATTATCTTTATTATCGTTGTTAATATCGTTATAATCGTTATTATTTTTATTTTTACTATTATCGTTATTATTATTATCAATATTATTTTTTTTATCGTTAGTATTATTATTATCGTTATAAATATTATTGTTATTGCATCTATTTCTATTATTATTATTATATTTATTATCGTTATTATCGTTATTATCGTTATTATCGTTATTACAGTTATTATTATTAATATAGTTATTATTATCCTTGTTTCCGTTATTACAGTTATTATCGTAATTATCGATATTATGTTTATTATGTTTATTTTTTTTTATTTTCCTTATTAATATTATTATTATTATTATCGTTATAATTTTCGCTGTAATTGTTACTACTATTTTTATCGTTATTAAAGTTATATTGGGTAAAATATTTATCATCCTTATTATCGTTATTTCCTATATTATCGAATAATCACTATTATCGTTATCATAGTTGCTATCGCTAATACTATTAATAAATACAATAATATATTAATATTATAATTCTCTTTAATATCGTTATAATTATTGTTATCGTTAATAACGCTATTATCGTAATTACCATATTAAAGCTTTATCGTTATTATTATTATTATAATTATTATTATTATTCTAATTATTATTATTACTTTAGTTATTATTGTCGCAGTTACCGTTACTATTACTATTATCGTTCTTATTAGAGTTATTAACATTATATTCGTTAATATCTTTATTATCGTTATTATTATTATTATCGTTAATATTATCGAAATTATCGTTAATATCGTTAATTTTATTACTTTTATTTTACTGTCATTAACTTTAATAACGTTACTGTTACCGTTGTTATCGTTATTATCGTTATTATTACCGTTATTATTCTTATGATTGTTATTATTATTATTATCATTATTATTATTATTAACGTTATTGTTGTCTTTATTAACATTATAATCGTTATTAATATTATTATTGTTATTATACTCTTTATTATCGTTACTATCGTTATTATGGTTATTATTATTATTGTCATTATAGTTATTATAGTTTTTATTGTAATTATCGTTGTTATCGTTATTTACATTATTGTTATTATTACCGTTATTAGTATCGTTATTCTCGATATTATTTTCACTATCTTTATTACAATCGTTATTATCGTTATAATTGTTATTATTATTATTATTATCCTTATTATTATCGTTATTATCGTTTTTAACGTTATTATCGCTATTAACGTTATTATTGTTTTTTTCTTTGATATTATCTTATTGTAGTTATTATTATTTTTATCGTTATTAATTTCGTTATTATCGTTATTATGTCTATTATCTTTATTATTATCGTTATAATCGTTATTACCTTTAATATTATCATTATTGCTATTTTTATTATTTTCGTAATTATTATTATCATAATTATTAGTATCATTATTATTTTTATCATTATTAATGCCGCACTTAGTGCTACTATTATTATTAACTTTATTATTAACGTTCGTTAAGGATATTATCGTTATTATGTTTATTATTAGTGTTATAATCGTTATTATCGTTTTTATCTTTATTATTATCGTTATTAGTTTTATTATCGTTATTATCGTTATTATCGTAATTTTCTATATCATCGTTATTTTTGTTACTATCTTTATCTTTAATGCTTTTACCGTTATAATCGTTATTAACGTAATTATTATCTTTATTATCGTTATTTTCCTAATTATCTTTATTATTATTGTTATTATAGTTATTTTTATTATTATCGTTATTACCGTTAATAACGTTATTATCGCCTTTATTATCGTTATTTTTATTATTATCGTTATTATTATCGCTATTATCTTTATTTTCGTTATTATTTTTCTTATTATTTTATTTTCGTTGTTATGGTTACTATTATTATTATCGTTATTATTACTGTTGTTTTTATAATTATCGCTGTTATTGCTATTATTATTAATATTATATCTATCGATATTGTTATTGTTATTTTTATAATTATCGTTCTTATTATTATTACTATTATTATTATTATAATAATTATTATTATTATTATAAATATCGTCATTATTATCTTCATTAACTTCATGACCGTTATTATCCTCATCATTGTTATTATCGTTATTATCCTCATCATTGTTATTATCGTTATTATCGTTATAATCCTTATTATTATCGATCTTATCGTTATTATAATCATTATTATCATTATTATCGTTATTATTATAACTATGATTATTATACTTATTATTTTCGTTATTATTCTTACTATCGTTTTTATCTTTATTATTACCGTTATTTTCGTTATTACCGTTACTTCTGCTATTATGTTTATTTTTATTGCTATAATCGTTAATATCGTTATTATTGTTATTATTGAAATTATCGTTATTATCATTGTTAATATTATTATTATTATTATCGCTATTATTTTCGTTATTCTCGTTATTATTTTAACTATCGTTACTACAATCGTTATTATCGTTATAATCGTTATTATTATAATTATTATCGTTAATAACGCTATCGTGGCTACTATCCTTATTAGCTTTATTTTTATTTTTATTGCATTTATCGTTATTATCGTTATTAATATTGTTTTAAGGGTATTTTCTTTATTATCATTATATTTATTATCATCGTTATTATTATCATAATTAAATTTATTACCGTTATTATCTCTATTATTGTCATTACCGTCATTATTATTATTATCGATTTTATTATTGTTAATATCTATATAAATGTTTTTATTATTATTATCGTTATTAATATCTTTATTATGGTTATTTTATTTATTATCGTTATTATCGTTGTTGTCGTTGTTACCGTTAATAAAACTGCTATAGTTATAAATATTATTATTATTATCATAACTACTGTTACTATTATTATCGTTATTATATCGTTATTACAATCGTTATTATCGTTATTATTATAGTCGTTAATATTATTGTTATTATCGTTATTTTTACCGTATTATCATTACTATCGTTTTCATCGTTATCGACGTTATTATCGCTATTATCGATATTATCGTTATTTTCGTTAATTTTATTATTACCGTTATTATTATCATTATTATTATTATTATTTTTTTATTCTTTGTAACGTTATTAACGTAAATATCTCTTTTATCGTTATTATTGTTATTATTATTATTATTGGTATTATAAACTTTATTATCGTCTTAATCGTTATTATCATTAATATTATTATTTTCGATACTTGTATTATGATCATAGTTATTATAATCATCCTTAATATCATTTTTATTAAAGTTATTATCGTTATTATCGTTATAATCGTTCTTGCTATCGTTTTAATCTTTATAATCGTTATTATTTATATTATCGTTATTACCGTTATTATCTTTATTATATATATTATCGCTACTATTATTGCTATTATCGTCCATATCGCTATTACGATTAATATCATTATTAACGGTATTCACGTTATTATCTTTATTATCGCTATTATCGTTATTGTTATTAATATGGACATTATAATTATTATTATCTTTATTTTTTTTAATTATCGCTATTTTTAACGTTATTACCTTTATTATTATAATTATCGATATTATTATCGTTATTATCGATGTAATCGTATTTATTATCTTTATTAAAGTAATTATTGTTATTAACGTTATTAAGGTTATTAGCGTTTCTATCATTATTTTTCTATTTATTATCGTTATTATTATCGTTTTAATCGTTATTATCGTTATTATTATTATTATTGTTATTATTAACGTTATTATCATTACTATCGTTGTTATCGATGTTAACGTTATTATCGCTACTATTGATATTATCGGTTTTTTCTTTATTATTACAATTATTGTTATTATTATCGTTATTATCGTTATTATCGTTATTATCGTTATTATGATAATTATCGTTAATGTTATCGTTATTAAAGTTATAAATGTTATTAATAGTATTACTTTTATTTTTCTTTTTATTAACGTTATTATCGTTATTATTATGATTATAGTTACTATCGTTTTCACCGTTATTATGGCAATTATCGTCATTATCGTTATAATCATTAATTTCGTTGTTATTCCTATTAATGTATTAATCGTTATTATCGTCGTAATCGTTATTATCGTTATTTATATTATTATCGGAGTTAATATTATCAATATTAATTATATTATTATTTTTATTATTATTATTATTAATAATTATAATAATAATAATAACAAGGATAATAATGATAATTACGATAATAATTATAACTATAATATCGATAATAACGTTAATCACGATAATAATTATAACTATAATATCGATAATAACGTTAATCACGATAATAATTATAACTATAATATCGATAATAACGACAAGTAATATAATACTATTAACAATAATATCGATGATAACGATAATAACGATAATTATAATAATTATATATCGATAATAAGGATTATAACGATAAGAACGAACTTAACTAAAAAAAAGTAAATAACGGCAATTATAATAATAATAATAACGATTATAATAATAACGATAGTAAAGATATTAGTAATATAGTCGCAGTTATCGCAACTATTATTAATAGTATTATTATTATCGTTGATAACGTTATTATCGTTATTATAGATATTGTTAGCATTATGATCGTTATTATCGTTTTAATCGTTATTATTATCGTTTTAAACTTTATAATCGTTATTATTATTATTCTCGTTATTATCACTATTATTATTATCGTTATAACCGTTATTGTCGTTATTATATATCTTATCGCTACAATTATCGCTATTATCGTTATTATCGCTATTACCAAAAATATTGTTATTGCACATTTTTATTAGAAATCGTGGAGGTCCTAAAGAGGACCCAGGCAGGCTGCGCGGGGTAACTCGAGGATAAAATGACGGACCCAACGCGAGACAACAACGCCTGGCCCTCGTCAGAATAGAGGAGGAAGCAGCAGCAAATATTTTAAAGGCCGACCGAATGCTGGTCGGCTTTGTCAGCTGCAGGGTCAGGCAAAGAGCGGAAGTGAAGCGATGTTACCGCTGTCTCGACTGTGGTCACTATAACGCCTCGTGCAAGAGCCCCGATCGCTGTTAGTTTTCCTATTTCTGCGGTAGCAAGGGGCACAAGATCAAAAACTGCAAGGTCAGCGAGCCTTCTTGCTTCTTGTGCTCAATAACGTTGATGAACTTAAGAAGCACCTGGCGGTATCAAGGGCTTGTCTATCTTTCCAGGAGACCATTGGAACAGCCAACAAGAAGAAGAAAGGATGAGAGTACTTCATGGTAACCTCATTACGAACAGGACGGAGCACCACCATCTCACCCAGCTCTGCTCTGAGAGCAAAGAAAATATTTTTCTAATCAGCGGACAGTTCCAGGACAGAACGGGGATAGGATAGTATGCAAACGAATTGGTCTCCGCGCCCATCTGGATCCCAGATCCCCGACAAATACATGTGTCGGATCAAGGATCCAGACATGGTTACGTTTAGGTGAGACATAACTCGATGACTTATGTCTGCGTATATCTTACCCCGCACTGCAAGATAGACGACTTCCCGACAAAACTGGACGATCTGGAAGACGCGTTGCGGAAAATGCAAGGGTACCTCATTCTTACTAGAGACCTCAATGCCAAAGCTCTCGAATGCGTGGAGGCCAGGCCGGACTCAAGAGGAAGACGAATCATGGAGGTGGCGTCGAGACTACAGCTATCAGTATTCAACACATGCTCGACACCAACCTTCCGAAGGCCGGACTACAGAGAGACGATCACGGACGTCTCTCTAGCCAACGAACACCTTGTGGCAAGAGTCGCAGGCTGGCGGGTAATTGAGGTTTATACTCAGAGCGACCATCAGTACATCCTATTCAATGTACACGATAGGAGGCCAGCCGTGACAAGTGCAGAACGATCTCCCCGATGTAATATTGCAAGAATGGATCGAAAGAGGCTATTTTAGGTCATTTATGAAGGTTTGGATTCCCATTAAATTGCTTCCGCGAGTCTATCGCCACCTGCACAAGCCAAGATGATTACTGCAGCAACTGCTCATCCAAAAGGCTTGCGCGAAAGTGGTGCCAAGAAGAGCACGAAACGGCAAAGGCGTCCTGCATACTGGTGGAAGAACGAGATCGTAGATCTTCGTAAGAGGTTCTTAAGGCTTCGCCGTTTGGCACTACGAGCGAAGTGACGTGACCTCGAGGCTGCTCTCTTGCCTGCAGAGTATTAAGCGGCCAAAAAAGTTTTGAAGAGGATCGTCAAGTTCAGTCAACGATGATGCCGGAAGGAGCTGTGCCTGGATGTGGAGAAGAATCCGTGGGTATTAGTGTACCAGATCGTCACTTGCAAGCTGGGGAATCGAACGCAAGGAATCCCTCAGGACGAGAGGACGTTGGTATACATGGTGCATACTCTATTCCCCTCACAGCCGAAGAGAGCGATTAGCAAGGCTGCGCCTGGCATAACCGAAGCACCATAGTTTACGTAGGGGAGCTACTCCTGGCCGCATCTTCCATGCAGAACGAGAGAGCTCCAGGACCAGACGGCCTTCCAGCGGAAGTAATGAAAGCCGTCGCGCAGAGTCACCCTTGCTAACCATGTATAACATGTATCTCAGGGTAGACATTTTCCCCGCTCTGTGTAAGAAAGCGAGGCTTATGCTCATTAGCAAGGGCAAGAGTCCAGCAAATGCATCTTCGTCATATTTTTATATCTATATTTATCTGTCTATATTTATGCTGGATACGTCTGGCAACCTCCTGGAGAAGCTTTATATGCCACGGCTGCTTGCGGCCGTGAGGGCAGTGGGCGATCTTGCTGCACGCCAGTATGGATTTTGTTCCGGCCTCTCCACCATCCACGCAGTCCAGGAGGTTGTCACGGCCGCAGAAATGACGGAGCGATGGAATCAACATATTCGACCTATGTGCCTGCTGGTTAACTTAGACATGAGAAATGCCTTCAACTCCATCAGGTGGGATTTGGCAATGAAAGCGCTCGAACGTAATTTCAACTATCCGGGGTACCTACTCCGAATTCTCGGGGATAATCTGATCGGGTGCCTCCTAGAATACTATACTGGCGATGGTCCAAGAAGCTTGGAGTTGACATCGGGGGCAGCACAGGTCTCCATACTGGGACCGGATATATGGAATATTTTCTACAACGGTATCCTACGTATGGCAGTCACTGAAGTTGATTTCTTGGTTGGGTACGCAGATGACATAGTAGTTGTCATAACTGCAAGAGACATGGTGCTGCTGCTTATCCAAGTCATGCGCAGAGTCATCTCCTGGATGGAAGAACACGGGCTATCCTTAACAGACCAGAACACAGAAATCGTGCTACTAACCTTCGTTAGTAGCGCATCAACACCTTGCGCAGCTTCACCGTGGGAAACGCGACGTTCCAGATTAATTCAGCTGTCAAGTACCTAGGAGTAATGCTCGATTGCAAACTCAATTACGGAGAGCATATAATGATGGCAGCAGACAAGGCGGCTAAATTAGTAGCACCTCTGGGCAGACTCATGGCCAATGTCAACGGTCCCCGACCGTGCATATGGCGACTACTTATGCCTGACGCCGAAGCAGTGATGCTGTACGGCACGGAAGTATGGGTCGAGGTACTGCGAAATGAGAAATATCGCAAGCGCATAGCCGCGTTACAGAGGAGGGGCGTTCTCCGAATCGCTTGCTCCTAGCGCACGGTCTCAGAGCTCGCAGTGATTGTTGTCGCCGGGGTAATCCCGTTTGACCTACTATCCAAGGAGAGACAATTCGTCCATCATTAGAAGCCCTTTCTGGGGAAGGAGGAAGTATCAAACAACGCCTGGTGTTATTGCATCGAAGCCTGGAACAGCAGATGGGTGCAGGAACCTAGGGGCAGATGGATTGCCCGACTCATCAGTCGACTAGATAACTGGATAAATCGAGAGGTGCAAGATGTCGATTTCTACCTTACCCAATTCTTGACAGGCCATGGCCTGTTCCGCTCCTACCTCGCAATAATGAGGAATGTAGCAGACGGCAACTGCCACTATGGGGACTCGATCAAAGACGACGCTCACCACACGTTCTTCATATGTACCCGGTGGAGCGCCGAACGACTTACCTTGGAGCAGGACGTCGGAGAAATCTCGCTGAACAACGTTGTCGAGATAATGCTGAGATGGCTGAAGGATTAGAACAAGGTGGCCTGGTACACGAGGGCAATTTTACGTAAGAGAGGAAGGAGATGGGCTGCCCATAGACGTGCCACCAACGTTGTTCCAGGTTCCTGCCACGTAGAGCCGAAGAGGAAGTCCAGTTAATGCGCATGATGCATCGGCGCCATCCTGATGTAATGTCATATGATGGTGCCTGGATTGTTTCACTATGCTACTAGAATAGATATGTGTTTAGTCAGTAGTGCCTATTCCAACGGTGAGCCCGACATTCCAGGGACTTTAACAGGGGACCCAATTGGTGAAGGGTTCCTCTATTGGGCAGGGTCCGTGGGTCAGTGCGTAAAATTCTCAGACCATCAAAAAAAGTAATATAGCTATTAAAGTTATTATCGTTATTATCGACATTATCGCTATTATCGTTATTATTATTATTATGGTTATTAATATTATTATTATTATTATTTTTATTTTTTATAATTATCGATATTATTATCGTTGTTATTGATATTATTATAATTATCGATATGATTAACTTTAATATAGAAATAATCATTATTATAATTTTTATTAAAGTTATTATCGTTATTATCTTTATTATCGGTATTATTATCGTTATTATCGTTACTATCGTTGTTATCGTTGTTATCTATAATAATATAGTTATAGTTACATATATTATTATTATTAATATTATAGATAATAACGTTACTACCGTAATTATTATCAATATCTTCAATAACGTTATTATTAATATTATAGTTATTATTATAACAATTATTATTATTATTATTATAACAGTTAATATCGCTTTTTGTACTTACCATCCTTATTATCGTAATTTTATTACCATTATTATCGTTATAATCGTTATTATCGAGATTATTAATATTATCGATATTATTATCGTTATTTTTACCTTAATTAAGTTTATTATATTTATTAACGTTATTATCGTTGTAACCGTTAATAATACTATTATCGTTATAAATATTATTATTATTATTATTACTATTATTATTAATATTATTATCGTTATTAATATCGTTATTATAATCGTTATTATCGTTATTTTCGTCATTATAATAATCGTTATTATTATGGTTATTATCGTTATTATTACCGTATTATCATTACTATCGTTGTCAACATTACTAAATTTATTATCGCTTTTATCGATATTATCGTTATTTTCGTTAATATTATTATTACCGTTATTATTATCATTATTATTATTATTATTATTATTATTATTTTTATTATAATTATTAAAGTTATTAACATCTTTGTGTCTATTATCGTTATTATTGTTATTATTATTATTATTTTTATTATAAACGTTATTATCCTCCTTATCATTATAATCATTAATATCGTTGTTACCGTTATTAAAGCTTTTATCTTTATTATCGTCTTATTCGTTATTATCGATATTATATTATATATTATATATTATATATTATATATTATATATTATATTATATATACATGTAAAGAAAGTATACTTTTTCCAGGTAGATTTGTCACGAGTCTCATGTCCCGCCCTTCTTTTGTTATTGTTATCTACAAATTCTTTTGTTACCTACAAATCGATCCGTTAAGATTTTGGGAGAGAAACTGGCAGTAAGAAATAGAACGTAGACGAGAGAAGTAGTACGAGAGTAAAATATAAAATTTAACAGAGTGAACAATAAACGTGAATTGTCGTTTCTTTGTTCACAGAGAAACATATTTCCGTTTGTCACTTCACACTAATTAAAACGAGTTAAAATAAAAATTAAGATATTATATATATATACATATATATATGTATTAAAAGTTATTATTATTTATAAATAATATTAATTTAAATATATATATATATAATTATTTATTAATTATTCTTTTATTATAATTAAATATTTATTTTTATATATTTATTTCTTAAAGGATTTAATAAATATTTTTATTTTATAATTTTTATCTATTTTATTTTACAAAGAATAATTATTATTTAGATTATAAAATAATTAAATTCAATAAAAAATTATTATTTTTAATTTAACTTATTAATTAATCAATCTCAATTTCCAAAATTATTATTTTTAATTATATCTATTAATTATAATAAAATCAACATATATAATACTTATATAATATTAATATTATCGCTATTTGCATTATTATCTTAGTTATTTCTATAATTATTACCTTTATAATTATTATTATTATAATTATTATAGTCGCAGTTATCGCTACTATTATTAATATCATTATTGATATCATTGATTTCTTTATTATCGTTATTATCGTTAGTACTATAGTTATTATCGTTATTATCGCTTTAATCGTTATTGTTATCGTTTTAATCTTTATAAACGTTATTATTATTATTATCGTTATTATCACTATTAATATTATTATCGATATTACCGTTAATATTTTTATTATATATATTTTCTCTTCTATAATCGCTATTATCGTCAATATCGCTATTACCATTAATATCGTTATTAACGTTATTATCGTGAATATCGTCTTTCTCGTTAATTTCGTTATTATTGTTATTATTATGGTTATTAGTATTATTATTATTATCTTATTTTTTTTTTAATATCGCTATTATTATCGTTATTATTGTTATTATTATAATTATCGATACTATTGTCGATAATATTGCTATAATCGTTATTATTATCTTTATTAAATATATAATCGTTACAAACGATATTAAAATTATTAGCATTATTATCATTATTTTCCTAGTTATTATCGTTATTATTATCGTAATAATCGTTACTATCGTTATTATTATTATAATCGTTATTATTATCGTTAGTATCGTTATTTTCGTTGTTATCGTCATATGCGTTATTATTATTATTATTGCCGTTAATAACTCTGCTGTATTTATTATCCTTATTATCGTTATTTTTATTTTTATCGTTATTATCATTATAATCGGTATTATCAATATTATCTTTATTTACTGTATTATCATTATTTTTATTATTATGAATGTGATTTCCATTATTATTATTGAAGTAATTATTCGAGTAATACCGCAATATCGTTATTATCGCTATTATCATTATTGTTATCATTATTTTCGTTATTAATATTATTATTATTATTATTGTTTGTTGTCGTTATTATCGTTATTATCATTATTGTCGTTGCTGTTACCGATATTTTCATTATTATCGATATTACTTCCGTTCTTATCGTTATTATTATTATTATTATTGTTAATATCGTTACTTTCGCTATTACTATCGTTATGATAGTAATTATTATTATTTTTGTTATTATTATGTTTATTATCTTCATTATCATTATTATCATTACTATCATTGTAATCGTTGTTATCTTTATTATCGTTGTTATCGTTATTTTTGTTAACATCTTTACTATTATCGTCATTACCGATATTATCGTTATTATCGTTATTATTACCGTTATTATCGATACATTCGTTACTCCTATTATTATTATTATATTTATAATCGTTATTATTATTATTATAATCGTTATTAACGCTATTTTAGTTATTTCCCTTTTTTCCATTAATTTTATTTTTATTGTTATTATCGTTATTATAGTTATTTTCTTTATTATCGTTATTTCAATTATTATCGTTAGTATTATTATTATTATTATTATAATCCTTATTATTGTTATTATCGTTATTATTATTATTATTAACGCTATTATCGTTATTATCGTTATTATCGCTATTAATATCGTTATAATAATTATTATTGTTATTTTTTTTATTATTATCGTGATTATCGTCAATGTCATTATTTTAATTAATATCATTGTTATCGTTATTTTAATTTTATTGTTTTTATTATTATCGTTATTATTATCGTTTTTAGTATCGTTGTTAACTTTGTTACTGTTTTCATCGTTTTATCGTTATTATCCTTATTTTAATAATCATCGCTATTATTATCGTAATTTATGTTATAACCATTATTATCGTTGTAATTATTATTATGATTATTATTATCTTTATTAAAGTTATTAACGTTATTAACATTATTATTGTTAACGTGGTGTTTATCATTATATTTGTAGCCTTTATCGTTATTATTATGGATATTACCGTTATTATCGTTATTATTATTATCATTGCAATTATCGTTAATATCGTTATTAACAATATTAATATTATTGTCATTATTATTAACGTTATTAACATTATAGCTGTTTTAAATGTTATTTTTGTTATTTTCTTTATTTCTATTATTATCGTTAATATAATCGTAATTTAAGTTATTTTCCATTTTTATCGTTAGTATCGTTATAAACGTTATTATTAGTATCGCTACTGTCACTATTATCGTAGGTGTTATAATTATCGTTATTAATATTAATATTATTATCATTATTTTTTATAATAATCGTTATTCTTGTCGTCATTATCGTTATTATGGTTATTATTGCTATTATCGTTATTATTATTATTATTGTTATCATTCCCTTTATTATGCTTATATACGTTATTATGGTTATTATTGTTATTATTGTTATTATCGCTAATACAGTTTTCAACGTTTATATCATTATTATCGTTAGTTTTATTATTATCTTCACTAATATCGTAATAATTGTTATTAACATTATTATCGCTATTATCGTTATTATCGTTATTTTGTTCATTTTTGTTCTTGTTAATATTATTTCTGTTATTATAGTATTTAGCCTTATTACCGTATTTATGGTTAATATCTATATAAACGTTATTACTGATATTATCGCAATTATTATTATTATTATTATTATTATTATTATTATTATTATTATTATTATTATTATTATTATTATTATTAATATTAAGGTTAATATTATCGTTTTTACTATCGTTATTACCGTTGTTATTGTTATACTTGCAATTACCGTTATTATCATTATTAACGTTATTATTATTATTATCGTTATTATTATCGTTTTTATTATCGTTATTAACATTATTACTATTTTCATCGTTTTATCGTTATTATCGTTATGTTTATTATTATCACTATTATTATCTTAATTAATGTTATAAACATTATTTTCGTTATTAACGTTATTATCGTTATTATGATTATTATCTATATTATTATCGTTAATATCGATATAATCGTTATTATTATTATTATTTTATCGTTATTTAGGTAATGATAGTAATTATCGTTATTATTGTTATTTTCGTTATTATTGTTATTTTCGTTATTATTGTTATTATTGCAATTATCGCTAGTATCGTTATTAACATTACAATTATTATTATCTTTATTATTATAGTTATTAACGTTTTTAATGTTTTCATTATTATTATCGTTATTTTCGCTATCTTTATTTTTATCGTTAATATTATCGTATTTATAATTATTATTATCGTTAATAACGTTACATATGATGTTACTGTTATTGAAGTTATTATTAATTTTATTATCTTGCGGATCGTTATTATTTTATTCAATAGCGTTACTATCTTTATTATCGTTATTAACTTTATTATCGTTATTTTTTTATCATTTGTATTTCCGATTTTATTATTATTTTTATTATTATAAATATTATGTTTAATATCGTTACTATCATTGTTATTGTGATTAACGTTATTATCATTATTATCGCTCTTGTCTTTATCTCCGTTATTAATATTATTATCATTATTGTTACATTTATTATAGTTATTATTATTATTATCGTAATTATTATCGTTGTTATCGTTATTATTATTATTATTGTAATTATTTTTATTATACTCCTTATTAACGTTACTATCATCATTATCGTTATTATTGTTATCATTGCAATTATCGTTAGTATCGTTATTAACATTATTATTATTATTATCGTTATTATTAACGTTATAAATGTTTTCATTGATATTTTCATTATCTTCGCTATTTTTATTTTTATTGTTATTATTATCGTAATTAACGTTATTACTGTTTTTATCATTATTATTATCGTTAGAACCGTTACTTTCGTTGTTATTATTATTAAAGTTATTATAATCTTTATTATCTTGCGGATCGTTATTATCCATATTATAGTTATTATCGTTATTATTATTTTACATAGCGTTATTATCGCTATTAACATTATTATCGTTATTATCGTTATTAACTTTATTTTCATTATTGTCGTTATTTCCGATTTTATTATTATTATCTTTATTATTATAAATATTGTGGTTATTATCGTTACTATCATTGTTACAGTCATTAACGTTATTATCATTTTTATCGTTCTTGTCGGTTATTAATATTATTGTCATTATTATTACCTTTATTATAGTTATTTTCATTATTATCGTTGTTAACGTATTATCCTAATTATCGTAGTTATTGTTATGATCGTTATTATGATTATTATCCTTATTTTTATTCGTTGTTATCGTTATTATTATAATTATTGTAATTAATTTTAATCGTCTTTTAATTCTTTATAATCGTTATTTTTATTATTACGGTTATTATTTTTATTATTATCCTTATAATCGTTATTATCGTTATTATTATCGTTATTATCTTTATAACCGTAATTATGTTTATTATCTTTATAATCGTTATTATCGTTTTTATTATCGTTGTTATCGTTACTATCGTTGATATTATTATTGTCGTTATTATCACTATTGCTATTGTTATCGGTATTACCTTTTTATCGTTATTATATATAATGTTGTTATTAATACCGTTATTATCGTCATAAACGAAAATAGCATTTCTTTCATTCGTATCGTTATTAATGTTATTATCGCTATTATCGATATTATCATTATTATCGTTATTTTCATTATTATCGTTATTTATATTGTTTTCCTTATTATCGTTTTTATCGTTGTTATTATCGTCAATATCGTTATTATCGTTACTATCGGTTGTATCATTATTTCCGATCTTATTATTATTATCTTTATAATTATCAATATTATCTTTATAATCGTTATTATCGTTGAAATCGTCATTAACGTTATTATCATTATTTCGTTTTTGTCATCATTTCCTTTATTATTATTATTATCGTTATTATTAACCTTATTATCGTAATTATTATTATTAGCTTCATTTTAGTCATTATAATTACTAACGATGTTTTCGTTATTATCGTTATTATCGATTTAACCGTTATTATCTTTGTTATTATCGTTATCGTTATATTTTTTATTACCGTATTTATTTTTATCTTTATTATTCTTATTATTATTATTATTATCATTATTATATTATAGTTACCGCTACTATAATTATTATCGTCATTATCGTTACTATTAGCGCTATTATCATTATTATCGTTATTAATATCGTTATTATCGATTTTATCGTAATTCTCGTTATTATCATAATTTTATTTATTATCGTTTATTAATTATTATCCTTATTATTATATTTAATATCGTTTTAATTGTTATTATCGTTTTCACTTTCGATATTATCGTTAGTATTGTTAATAATATAGTTAATAACAAAATCGTAGTTATTATCCTGATTATGGTAATCTTTATTTTTATAGCTATTATCGTTATGTTCGGTAATAATACCTTATTATCGTTATTTTCTTTTATAAAATTAAATTAATTATTTTCTTTAATACCGTTAATGCTGTCAATGTGATAAAAATATGTTTATTTTATTGATTGTAATATTGTTATATTCTGTTGAATGTTATAATAATAATAACAAGATTATCATTATTATTATTATTATTATCGTTGTTATCGATATTAACTTTAATATAAATTACATTTTCGGCAATTATCATTTGGAAAAGAGCATTTACAAATAGTAAAAACGATATATTCTAGTTATATTATATATTCTGCGTCAATAGAATATAAAATCAATGAAATGGAACGAAATTTCAACTATTCGTCTTTCGGCCATACGCGTATATGAGCGAAAAATCGTATATAAGATAGGAAACAATGTTAAATACTTCGATTCCAATATAAAATAGTTGTTTGATCTTATGAAATGCAATGTTCTGAATCGTTTGGTAACGTTATTCAAACTGTGACTCAAGTATTATTAAAGATTTCCCTATTCTATCTTTCCATATACCGCAATTCGCATATATCAATTAGGTTTTTCGACAATAATCATATGTAAGCGCGTATTTACATGTAGTAAAAACGTCATATACTTGTTATATTCTTTATTCTGCGTAGACTGAATATAATATCACTGAAATGGAACGAGATTTCAACTTGTCGTTTAACGACGAAACGCACATATGTGCGAAAAATCGTATATACCATATGAAACAATGAAAAACTTTGATTCCAATATAAAATAGATGTTTGTTCTTTTGAAATGCAATGTTCTGATTCGATTGGTAACTTTTTTCAAACTGTGGCACAAGTATTATTAAAGATATCAAGATTTTATCTTCGCATATACCGAAATCCGCGTATTTGGATTACGTTTCTCGATAATTATCATATGAAAACGAGTATTTAAACATAGTAAAAACGCTATATTCTTGTTATATTCTTTATTCTGCATCTATAGAATATAAAATCAATGAAACTGAACGAGATTTCAACTTTTCGTTACTCGACGATAAGCGTGTATGACCGAAACATCGTATATAAGATATGAAACAATGTTAAAATCTTTGATTCCAATATGAAGTAGATGTTTGATATTATGAAATGCAATGTTCTGTATGGATTGGTAACATTTTTCAAACTGTGGCACAAGTATTATTCAAGATTTCACGATTTTATCTTCGCACATACCGAAAATCGCGTATGTCGATTACGTTTTTCGAAAATTATCATATAAAAATGCGTATTTAAACATAGTAAAAACGATATATTCTTGATCTATTCTTTATTCTGCATCGATAAAATATAAAATAAATGAAACTGATCGAGAATTCGACTTTTCGTTTTTCGACGATAACCGTATGGGCGAAAAATAGTAAATCCGATATCAAAGAATGAAAAACTATGATTCTAATATAAAATAGATGTGTGATCTTATGAAATGCAGTGTTCTGAATCGATTGGTAACATTTTTCGAACTGTGGCACAGGTATTATTAAAGATTTCATGATTTTATCTTCGCATATACCGTAATTCGCATATCTCGATTAAGTTTTTCGAAAATTATCATATGAAAACGCGTATTTAAACATAGTAAAAACGTTATATTCTTGTTATATTCTTTATTCTGCATCGATAGAATATAAAATCAATGAAATTGAACGAGATTTAAAATTTTCGTTTTTATAAGATACGCGTATATGAGCGAAAAATCGTATATACGATATGAAAGAATGTTAAAAACTTTGTTTCCAATATAAAATAGATGTTTGATCGCATGAAATGCAATGTTCTGAATCGATTGGTAACATTTTTCAAACTGTAGTACAAGTATTATTAAAGATTTCACCATTTTATCTTCGCATATACCGAAATAAGCGTATGACGATTACGTTTTTCGACAATAATCATATGAAAACGCGTATTTAAACATAGGAAAACGTTATATTCTTGTTATATTCTTTATTTTGCATAGATGGAATACAAAATCAATGAAATTGAACGAGATTTCAACTTTTCGTTTTTCGACGATACGTGTATACGAGCGAAAAATCGTATATACGATATGAAAGAATGTTAAAAACTTTGAATCCAATATAAAATAGATGTTTCATATTATTAAATGCAATTTTCTGAATCGATTGATTACATTTTTCAATCTGTGACACAAGTATTATTAAAGATTTCACGATTTTACCTTCGCATATACCGAAATTCGCATATGTCGATTAGGTTTTTCGAAAATTATAATGTAAAAACGCATATATAAACATAGTAAATACATTATATTCTTGTTATATTCCTTATTCTGCATCCATAGAATAGATAATCAATGAAATTGAACGAGATTTCAACTTTTCGTTTTTCGACGATACGCGTATATGAGCGAAAATTCGTATATACGATATGAAACAAAGTTAAAAACTTTGATTCCAATATAAAATATATGTTTGATCTTATGAAATGCAATGTTCTGAATCGAATGGTAACATTTTTCATACTGCAGCACAAGTATTATTAAAGATTACACGATTTTATCTTCGCATATACCGAAATTCGCGTATGTCGATTAGGTTTTTCGACAATTATCATATGAAAACGCGTATTTAAACATAGTAAAAACAATATAAAATCAATGAAATTGAACGAAATTTCAACTTTTCGTTTATCGACGATACGCATATATGAGCGAAGAATCGTATATACGATATGAAAGAATGTTAAAAACTTTGATTACAATAAAAAATATATATTCGATCTGATAAATTCAATGTTCTGAATCGATTGGTAACATTTTTCAAACTGTGGCACAGTATTATTAAAGAGTTCACGATTTAATCTTCGCATATACCGAAATTCGCGTATGTCGATTTTGTATTTCGACTATTATCATATGAAAACGCGTATTTAAACATAGTAAAAACGTTTTATTCTTATTATATTCTTTATTCTGCATCGATAGCATATAAAATCAATGAAATTGAACGAGATCTCAACTTTTCGTTTTTCGACGATACGCGTATATGAGCGAGGAATCGTATATACTTTATGGAAGAATGTTAAAAACTTTGATTACAATAAAAAATAGATGTTCGTTCTGATAAATTCAATGTTCTGAATCGATTGGTAACATTTTTCAAACTGTGGCACAGTATTATTAAAGATTTCACGATTTTATCTTCGCATATACCGAAATTCGCGTATGTCGATTGGGTTTTTCGACAATTAACATATGAAAACGAGTATTCACACATAGTAAAAACGTTATATTCTTGTTATATCCTTTATTCTGCATCGATAGAATATAAAATCATTGAAATTGAACGAGCTTTCAACTTTTCGTTTTTCGACGATACGCGTATATGAACGAAAATCGTATATACGATATGGAATAAAGTTAAAAACTTTGATTCCAATATAAAATAGATTCTCGATATAATGAAATGCAATGTGCTGAATCGATTGGTAACATTTATCAAACTGTGGCACAAGTATTATTATTGATTACACGATTTTATCTTCGCATATACCGAAATTCGCGTATGTCGATTACGTTTTTTGACAATTATTATATGAAAACGCGTATTTAAACATAGTAAAAACAATATAAAATCATTGAAATTGAAAGAGATTTCAGCTATTCGTTTTTCGACGATACGCGAATATGAGCGAAAAATCTTATATACGATATGAAAGAATGTTAAAATCTTTGATTCCAATATAAAATAGATGTTTGATCTTATCAAATGCAATGTTCTGTATCGATTGGTAACATATGTCAAACTGTAGCACAAGAAATATTAAAGATTTCACGATATAATCTTCGAAAATACCGATATTCGCGTATGTCGATTACGTTTTTCGACAATTATCATATGAAAACGCGTATTTAAACATAGTAAAAACGTTATATTCATGTAATAATCTTTATTCTGCATCGATAGAATAAAAAATCAATGTAATTGAACGAGAATTCATCTTTTCATTTATCGACGATACGCGAATATGAGGGAAAAATCGTATATAAGATATGAAATAATGTTAAGAACTTTGATTCCATTATAAAATAGATATTTGATCTTATCAAATGCAATGTTCTGAATCGATAAGTAACATTTTTTAAATGTGCCATAAGTATTATTAAAGATTTCACGATTTTATCTTCGCATATACCGAAATTCGCGTATGTCGATTACGTTTTTCGACAATTGTCATATGAAACGCGTATTTAAGCATAGTATAAACGTTATATTCTTGTTATATTCTTTATTCTGCATCGATAGAATATAAAATCAATGAAATTGTACTAGATTTCAAGTTTTCGTTTTTCGACGATAGGCGTATATGAGCGTAAAATCGTATATACGATATGAAAGAATGTTAAAAACTTTGATTCCAATATATAATAGATGTTTGATCTTATGAAATGCAATGTTCTGAAACGATTGGTATCACTTTTCAAACTTTGGCACTAGTATTATTAAAGATTTCACGATTTTATCATCGCATATACCGAAATTCGCGTATGTCGATTACGTTTTTCGACATTTATCATATGAAAACGCGTATTTAGACATAGTAAAAAGGTTATATTCTTGATATATTCTTTATTCTGCATCGATAGAATATAAAATCAATGAAATTGAACGATATTTCAAGTTTTCGTTTTTCGAGGACACGCGTATACGAGCGAAGATTCGTATATACGATATGAAAGAATGTTAAAATCTTTGATTACAATAAAAAATAGATGTTCGTTCTGATGAATTCAATGTTCTGAATCGATTGGTAACATTTTTCAAACTGTGGCACAGTATTATTAAAGATTTCACGATTTTATCTTCGCATATACCGAAATTCGTGTATGTCGATTGGGTTTTTCGACAATTAACATATGAAAACGAGTATTCACACATAGTAAAAACGTTATATTCTTGTTATATGCTTTATTCTGCATCGATAGAATATAAAATCAATGAAATTGAACGAGATTTCAAGTTTTCGTTTTTCCACGATACGCGTATATGAGCGATAAATTGTATATACGATATGAAAGAATGATAACAACTTTGATTCCAATATAAAATAGATGCTTGATCTTATGAAATGCATTGTTCTGAATCGATTCGTAACATTTTTCTAACTGTGGCACAAGTATTATTAAAGATTTCATGATTTTATCTTCGCATATACCGAAATCCGCGTATGTCGATTAAGTTTTTCGACAATTTTCATATGAAAACGCGTATTTAAACATAGTAAAAACGTTATATTCTTGTTATATTCTTTATTCTGCATCGATGGAATATAAAATCAATGAAATTGAACGAGATTTCAAGTTTTCGTTTTTCGACGATACGCGTATATGAGCGAAATATCGTACATACGATATGAAAGAATGTTAAAAACTTTGATTCCAATATAAAATAGATGTATGATCTTATGAAGTGCATTGTTCTGGATCGATTGGAAACATTTTTCTAACTGTGGCACAAGTATTATTAAAGATTTCACGATTTTATCTTCGCATATACCGAAATTCTCGTATGTAGATTACATTTTTCGACAATTATCATATGAAAACGCGAATTTAAACATAGTATAAACGTTATATTCTTGTTATATTCTTTATTCTGCATCGATAGAATATAAAATCAATGAAATTGTACTAGATTTCAAGTTTTCGTTTTTCGACGATAGGCGTATATGAGCGAAAAATCGTCTATACGATATGAAAGAATGTTAAAAACTTTGATTCCAATATATAATAGATGTTTGATCTTATTAAATGCAATGTTCTGAAACGATTGGTATCACTTTTCAAACTTTGGCACTAGTATTATTAAAGATTTCACGATTTTATCATCGCATATACCGAAATTCGCGTATGTCGATTAAGTTTTTCGACAATTATCATATGAAAACGCGTATTTAAACATAGTAAAAACGTAATATTCTTGTTATATTCTTTATTCTGCATCGATAGAATATAAAATCAATGAAATATAACGAGATTTCAAGTTTTCGTTTTTCGATGATACGCGTATAAGAGCAAAAATCTTATATACGATATGAAAGAATGTTAAAAACTTTGATTCCAATATAAAATAGATGTATGATCTTATGAAGTGCATTGTTCTGGATCGATTGGAAACATTTTTCTAACTGTGGCACAAGTATTATTAAAGATTTCACGATTTTATCTTCGCATATATCGAAATTCTCGTATGTCGATTAGGTTTTTCGACAATTATCTTATGAAAACGCGAATTTAAACATAGTAAAAACGTTTTATTCTTGTTATATTCTTTATTCTGCATCGATAGAATAAAAAATCAATGAAATTGAAAGAGATTGCAAGTTTTCGTTTTTCGGCGATACACGTATATGAGCGAAAAATCGTATATACGATATGAAAGAATGTTAAAAACTTTGAATCCAATATAAAATGGATGTTTCATCTGATGAAATGCAATGTTCTGAATCGATTGGTAACATTTTTCTAACTGTGGCACAAGTATTATTAACGATTTCACGATTTTATCTTCGCATATACCGAAATTCGCGTATGTCGATTAAGTTATTCGACAATTATCATATGAAAACGCGTATTTAGACATAGTAAAAAGGTTATATTCTTGATATATTCTTTATTCTGCATCGATACAATATAAAATCAATGAAAATGAACGAGATTTCAAGTTTTCGTTTTTCGAGGACACGCGTATACGAGCGAAGATTCGTATATACGATATGAAAGAATGTTAAAAACTTTCATTCCAATATAAAATGGATGCTTGATCTTATGAAATGCATTGTTCTGAATCGATTCGTAACATTTTTCTAACTGTGGCACAAGTATTATTAAAGATTTCATGATTTTATCTTCGCATATACCGAAATTCTCGTATGTCGATTAGGTTTTTCGACAACTATAATATGAAAACGCGTATTTAAACATAGTAAAAACGTTATATTCTTGTTATATTCTTTATTCTGCATCGATAGAATATAAAATCAATGGAATATAACGAGATTTCAAGTTTTCGTTTTTCGATGATACGCGTATAAGAGCAAAAATCGTATATACGATATTAAAGAATGTTAAAAACTTTGATTCCAATATAAAATAGATGTTTGATCTTATGAGATGCAATGTTCTGAATCTATTGGTAACATTTTTCTAACTGTGTCACAAGTATTATTAAAGATTTCACGATTTTTTCTTCGCATATACCGAAATTCGCGTATGTCGATTACGCTTTTCGACAATTATCTTATGAAAACGCGAATTTAAACATAGTAAAAACGTTTTATTCTTGTTATATTCTTTATTCT
The DNA here is from genome assembly GCF_910589235.1 of Vespa crabro. Taxonomy (NCBI): domain Eukaryota; kingdom Metazoa; phylum Arthropoda; class Insecta; order Hymenoptera; family Vespidae; genus Vespa; species Vespa crabro. The sequence goes on along the minus strand of NC_060970.1, from coordinate 36,822 downwards.
GCATCGATAGAATAAAAAATCAATGAAATTGAAAGAGATTGCAAGTTTTCGTTTTTCGGCGATACACGTATATGAGCGAAAAATCGTATATACGATATGAAAGAATGTTAAAAACTTTGAATCCAATATAAAATGGATGTTTCATCTGATGAAATGCAATGTTCTGAATCGATTGGTAACATTTTTCTAACTGTGGCACAAGTATTATTAAAGATTTCACGATTTTATCTTCGCATATACCGAAATTCGCGTATGTCGATTAAGTTATTCTACAATTATCATATGAAAACGCGTATTTAGACATAGTAAAAAGGTTATATTCTTGATATATTCTTTATTCTGCATCGATACAATATAAAATTAATGAAATTGAACGAGATTTCAAGTTTTCGTTTTTCGAGGACACGCGTATACGAGCGAAGATTCGTATATACGATATGAAAGAATGTTAAAAACTTTCATTCCAATATAAAATAGATGTCTGATCTTATGAAATGCAATATTCTGAATCGATTGGTAACATTTTCCTAACTGTGGCACTAGTATTATTAAAGATTTCACGATTTTATCTTCGCATATACCGAAATTCGCGTATGTCGATTAAGTTATTCGACAATTATCATATGAAAACGCGTATTTAGTCATAGTAAAATGGTTATATTCTTGATATATTCTTTATTCTGCATCGATAGAATATAAAATCAATGAAATTGAACGAGATTTCAGGTTTTCGTTTTTCGAGGACACGCGTATACGAGCGAAGATTCGTATATACGATATGAAAGAATGTTAAAAACTTTGATTCCAATATAAAATAGATGTTTCATCTTATGAAATGCAATGTTCTGAATCGATTGGTAACTTTTTTCTAACTGTGGCACAAGTATTATTAATGATTTCACGATTTTATCTTCGCATATATCAAAATTCGCGTAAGACGAATACGTTTTTCGACAATTATCATATGAAAACGAGTATTTAAACATAGTAAAAACGTTATATTCTTGTTATATTCTTTATTCTGCATCGATAGTATATAAAATCAATGAAATTGAACGAGATTTCTAGTTTTCGTTTTTCGAGGATTCGCGTTTATGAGCGAAAAATCGTATATACGATATGAAAGATTGTTAAAAACTTTGATTCCAATATAAAATAGATGTCTGATCTTATGAAATGCAATATTCTGAATCGATTGGTAACATTTTCCTAACTGTGGCACTTGTATTATTAAAGATTTCACAATTTTATCTTCGAATATACCGATATCCGCGTATGTCGATTACGGTTTTCGACAATTATCATATGAAAACTCGTATTTAAACATAGGTAAGACGTTATATTCTTGTTATATTCTTTATTCTGCATCGACTGAATATAAAATCAATGAAATTGAACGAGATTTCAAGTTTTCGTTTTTCGACGATTCGCGTATATGAGCGAAAAATCGTATATACGATATGAAAGAATGTTAAAAACTTTGATTCCAATATAAAATAGATGTTTGATCTTATGAAATGCAATGTTCTGAAACGATTGGTAACATTTTTCTAACTGTGGCACAAGTATTATTAAAGATTTAACGATTTTATCTTCGCATATACCGAAATTCGCGTATGTCGATTAAGTTTTTCGACAATTATAATATGAAATCGCGTATTTAAACATAGTAAAAACGTTATATTCTTGTTATATGCTTTATTCTGCATCGATAGAATATAAAATCAATGAAATTGAACGAGATTTCAAGTTTTCGTTTTTCGACGATACGCGTATATGAGCGATAAATTGTTTATACGATATGAAAGAATGTTTACAACTTTGATTCCAATACAAAATAGATGCTTGATCTTATGAAATGCATTGTTCTGAATCGATTCGTAACATTTTTCTAACTGTGGCACAAGTATTATTAAAGATTTCATGATTTTATCTTCGCATATACCGAAATCCGCGTATGTCGATTAAGTTTTTCGACAATTATCATATGAAAACGCGTATTTAAACATAGTAAAAACGTTATATTCTTGTTATATTCTTTATTCTGCATCGATGGAATATAAAATCAATGAAATTGAACGAGATTTCAAGTTTTCGTATTTCGATGATACGCGTATAAGATCAAAAATCGTATATACGATATGAAAGAATGTTAAAAACTTTGATTCCAATATAAAATAGATGTTTCATCTTATGAAATGCAATGTTCTGAATCGATTGATAACATTTTTCAAACTGTGGCATAGTATTATTAAAAATATCACGATTTTATCTTGGCATATACCGAAATTCGCGTATGTCGATTAGGTTTTTCGACAATTATCATAAGAAAACGCGAATTTAAACATAGTAAAATGTTATATTCTTGTTATATTCTTTATTCTGCATCGATAGAATATAAAATCAATGAAATTGAGTGAGATTGCAAGTTATCGTTTTTCGAAGATTCGCGTTTATGAGCGAAAAATCGTATATACGATATGAAAGAATGTTAAAAACTTTGATTCCAATATAAAATATATGATTGATCTTATGAAATGCAATATTCTGAATCGATTGGTAACATTTTTCTAACTGTGGCACAAGTATTATTAAAGATTTCATGATTTTATCTTCGCATATACCGAAATCCGCGTATGTCCATTAAGTTTTTCGACAATTATCATATGAAAACGCGTATTTAAACATAGTAAAAACGTTATATTCTTGTTATATTCTTTATTCTGCATCGATGGAATATAAAATCAATGAAATTGAACGAGATTTCTAGTTTTCGTTTTTCGACGATACGCGTATATGAGCGAAATATCGTACATACGATATGAAAGAATGTTAAAATCTTTGATTCCAATATAAAATAGATGTATGATCTTATGAAGTGCATTGTTCTGAATCGATTCGTAACATTTTTCTAACTGTGGCACAAGTATTATTAAAGATTTCATGATTTTATCTTCGCATATACCGAAATCCGCGTATGTCGATTAAGTTTTTCGACAATTATCATATGAAAACGCGTATTTAAACATAGTAAAAACGTTATATTCTTGTTATATTCTTTATTCTGCATCGATGGAATATAAAATCAATGAAATTGAACGAGATTTCAAGTTTTCGTTTTTCGACGATACGCGTATATGAGCGAAATATCGTACATACGATATGAAAGAATGTTAAAAACTTTGATTCCAATATAAAATAGATGTATGATCTTATGAAGTGCATTGTTCTGGATCGATTGGAAACATTTTTTTAACTGTGGCACAAGTATTATTAAAGATTTCACGATTTTATCTTCGCATATATCGAAATTCTCGTATGTCGATTAGGTTTTTCGACAACTATCATATGAAAACGCGTATTTAAACATAGTAAAAACGTTATATTCTTGTTATATTCTTTATTCTGCATCGATAGAATATAAAATCAATGAAATATAACGAGATTTCAAGTTTTCGTTTTTCGATGATACGCGTATAAGAGCAAAAATCGTATATACGATATGAAAGAATGTTAAAAACTTTGATTCCAATATAAAATATATGTTTGATCTTATGAGATGCAATGTTCTGAATCTATTGGTAATATTTTTCTAACTGTGTCACAAGTATTATTAAAGATTTCACGATTTTTTCTTCGAATATACCGAAATTCGCGTATGTCGATTACGTTTTTCGACAATTATCTTATGAAAACGCGAATTTAAACATAGTAAAAACGTTTTATTCTTGTTATATTCTTTATTCTGCATCGATAGAATAAAAAATCAATGAAATTGAAAGAGATTGCAAGTTTTCGTTTTTCGACGATACACGTATATGAGCGAAAAATCGTATATACGATATGAAAGAATGTTAAAAACTTTGAATCCAATATAAAATGGATGTTTCATCTGATGAAATGCAATGTTCTGAATCGATTGGTAACATTTTTCTAACTGTGGCACAAGTATTATTAAAGATTTCACGATTTTATCTTCGCATATACCGAAATTCGCGTATGTCGTTTACGTTTTTCGACAATTATCATATGAAAACGCGTATTTAAACATAGTAAAAACGTTATTTTCTTGTTATATACTTTATTCTGCATCGATAGAATATAAAATCAATGAAATTGAACGAGATTTCTAGTTTTCGTTTTTCGAGGATTCGCGTTTATGAGCGAAAAATCGTATATACGATATGAAAGAATGTTAAAAACTTTGATTCCAATATATAATAGATGTTTGATCTTATGAAATGCAATGTCCTGAATCGATTGATAACATTTTTCAAACTGTGGCACAGTATTATTAAAAATTTCACGATTTTATCTTGGCATATACCGAAATTCGCGTATGTCGATTAGGTTTTTCGACAATTAGCATAAGAAAACGCGAATTTAAACATAGTAAAATGTTATATTCTTGTTATATTCTTTATTCTGCATCGATAGAATATAAAATCAATGAAATTGAGTGAGATTTCAAGTTTTCGTTTTTCGAAGATTCGCGTTTATGAGCGAAAAATCGTATATACGATATGAAAGAATGTTAAAAACTTTGATTCCAATATAAAATATATGATTGATCTTATGAAATGCAATATTCTGAATCGATTGGTAACATTTTTCTAACTTTGGCTCAAGTATTATTAAAGATTTCATGATTTTATCTTCGCATATACCGAAATCCGCGTATATCCATTAAGTTTTTCGACAATTATCATATGAAAACGCGTATTTAAACATAGTAAAAACGTTATATTCTTGTTATATTCTTTATTCTGCATCGATGGAATATAAAATCAATGAAATTGAACGAGATTTCTAGTTTTCGTTTTTCGACGATACGCGTATATGAGCGAAATATCGTACATACGATATGAAAGAATGTTAAAAACTTTGATTCCAATATAAAATAGATGTATAATCTTATGAAGTGCATTGTTCTGAATCGATTCGTAACATTTTTCTAACTGTGGCACAAGTATTATTAAAGATTTCATGATTTTATCTTCGCATATACCGAAATCCGCGTATGTCGATTAAGTTTTTCGACAATAATCATATGAAAACGCGTATTTAAACATAGTAAAAACGTTATATTCTTGTTATATTCTTTATTCTGCATCGATGGAATATAAAATCAATGAAATTGAACGAGATTTCAAGTTTTCGTTTTTCGACGATACGCGTATATGAGCGAAATATCGTACATACGATATGAAAGAATGTTAAAAACTTTGATTCCAATATAAAATAGATGTATGATCTTATGAAGTGCATTGTTCTGGATCGATTGGAAACATTTTTCTAACTGTGGCACAAGTATTATTAAAGATTTCACGATTTTATCTTCGCATATATCGAAATTCTCGTATGTCGATTAGGTTTTTCGACAACTATCATATGAAAACGCGTATTTAAACATAGTAAAAACGTTATATTCTTGTTATATTCTTTATTCTGCATCGATAGAATATAAAATCAATGAAATATAACGAGATTTCAAGTTTTCGTTTTTCGATGATACGCGTATAAGAGCAAAAATCGTATATACGATATGAAAGAATGTTAAAAACTTTGATTCCAATATAAAATAGATGTTTGATCTTATGAGATGCAATGTTCTGAATCTATTGGTAACATTTTTCTAACTGTGTCACAAGTATTATTAAAGATTTCACGATTTTTTCTTCGCATATACCGAAATTCGCGTATGTCGATTAGGTTTTTCGACAATTATCTTATGAAAACGCGAATTTAAACATAGTAAAAACGTTTTATTCTTGTTATATTCTTTATTCTGCATCGATAGAATAAAAAATCAATGAAATTGAAAGAGATTGCAAGTTTTCGTTTTTCGGCGATACACGTATATGAGCGAAAAATCGTATATACGATATGAAAGAATGTTAAAAACTTTGAATCCAATATAAAATGGATGTTTCATCTGATGAAATGCAATGTTCTGAATCGATTGGTAACATTTTTCTAACTGTGGCACAAGTATTATTAAAGATTTCACGATTTTATCGTCGCATATATCAAAATTCGCGTAAGTCGAATACGTTTTTCGACAATTATCATATGAAAACGCGTATTTAAACATAGTAAAAACGTTATATTCTTGTTATATGCTTTATTCTTCATCGATAGAATATAAAATCAATGAAATTGAACGAGATTTCAAGTTTTCGTTTTTCGACGATACGCGTATATGAGCGATAAATTGTATATACGATATGAAAGAATGTTAACAACTTTGATTCCAATATAAAATAGATGTTTGATCTTATGAAATGCATTGTTCTGAATCGATTCGTAACATTTTTCTAACTGTGGCACAAGTATTATTAAAGATTTCATGATTTTATCTTCGCATATACCGAAATCCGCGTATGTCGATTAAGTTATTCGACAATTATCATATGAAAACGCGTATTTAGTCATAGTAAAATGGTTATATTCTTGATATATGCTTTATTCTGCATCGATAGAATATAAAATCAATGAAATTGAACGAGATTTCAGGTATTCGTTTTTCGAGGACACGCGTATACGAGCGAAGATTCGTATATACGATATGAAAGAATGTTAAAAACTTTGATTCCAATATAAAATAGATGTTTCATCTTATGAAATGCAATGTTCTGAATCGATTGGTAACATTTTTCTAACTGTGGCACAAGTATTATTAAAGATTTCACGATTTTATCTTCGCATATATCAAAATTCGCGTAAGACGAATACGGTTTCGACAATTATCATATGAAAACGAGTATTTAAACATAGTAAAAACGTTATATTCTTGTTATATTCTTTATTCTGCATCGATAGAATATAAAATCAATGAAATTGAGTGAGATTGCAAGTTTTCGTTTTTCGAGGATTCGCGTTTATGAGCGAAAAATCGTATATACGATATGAAAGAATGTTAAAAACTTTGATTCCAATATAAAATATATGATTGATCTTATGAAATGCAATATTCTGAATCGATTGGTAACATTTTTCTAACTGTGGCACAAGTAATATTAAAGATTTCATGATTTTATCTTCGCATATATCGAAATCCGCGTATGTCGATTAAGTTTTTCGACAATTATCATGTGAAAACGCGTATTTAAACATAGTAAAAACATTATATTCTTGTTATATTCTTTATTCTGCATCGATAGAATATAAAATCAATGAAATTGAACGAGATTTCAAGTTTTCGTTTTTCGACGATACGCGTATATGAGCGAAATATCGTACATACGATATGAAAGAATGTTAAAAACTTTGATTCCAATATAAAATAGATGTATGATCTTATGAAGTGCATTGTTCTGAATCGATTAGAAACATTTTTCTAACTGTGGCACAAGTATTATTAAAGATTTCACGATTTTATCTTCGCATATACCGAAATTCTCGTATGTCGATTAGGTTTTTCGACAACTATCATATGAAAACGCGTATTTAAACATAGTAAAAACGTTATATTCTTGTTATATTCTTTATTCTGCATCGATAGAATATAAAATCAATGAAATATAACGAGATTTCAAGTTTTCGAATTTCGATGATACGCGTATAAGAGCAAAAATCGTATATACGATATGAAAGAATGTTAAAAACTTTGATTCCAATATAAAATAGATGTTTGATCTTATGAGATGCAATGTTCTGAATCTATTGGTAACATTTTTCTAACTGTGTCACAAGTATTATTAAAGATTTCACGATTTTTTCTTCGCATAAACCGAAATTCGCGTATGTCGAATACGTCTTTCGAAAATTATCTTATGAAAACGCGAATTTAAACATAGTAAAAACGTTTTATTCTTGTTATATGCTTTATTCTGCATCGATAGAATATAAAATCAATGAAATTGAGCGAGATTTCAAGTTTTCGTTTTTCGACGATACGCGTATATGAGCGATAAATTGTATATACGATATGAAAGAATGTTAACAACTTTGATTCCAATATAAAATAGATGCTTGATCTTATGAAATGCATTGTTCTGAATCGATTCGTAACATTTTTCTAACTGTGGCACAAGTATTATTAAAGATTTCATGATTTTATCTTCGCATATACCGAAATCCGCGTATGTCAATTAGGTTTTTCGTCAACTATCATATGAAAACGCGTATTTAAACATAGTAAAAACGTTATATTCTTGTTATATTCTTCATTCTGCATCGATAGAATATAAAATCAATGAAATATAACGAGATTTCAAGTTTTCGTATTTCGATGATACGCGTATAAGAGCAAAAATCGTATATACGATATGAAAGAATGTTAAAAACTTTGATTCCAATATAAAATAGATGTTTGATCTTATGAGATGCAATGTTCTGAATCTATTGGTAACATTTTTCTAACTGTGGCACAATTATTATTAAAGATTTCACGATTTTATCTTCGCATTTACCGAAATTCGCGTATGTCGATTAAGTTATTCGACAATTATCATATGAAAACGCGTATTTAGTCATAGTAAAATGGTTATATTCTTGATATATTCTTTATTCTGCATCGATAGAATATAAAATCAATGAAATTGAACGAGATTTCAAGTTTTCGTTTTTCGAGGACACGCGTATACGAGCGAAGATTCGTATATACGATATGAAAGAATGTTAAAAACTTTGAATCCAATATAAAATGGATGTTTCATCTGATGAAATGCAATGTTCTGAATCGATTGGTAACATTTTTCTAACTGTGGCACAAGTATAATTAAAGATTTCACGATTTTATCTTCGCATATACCGAAATTCGCGTATGTCGATTAAGTTATTCGACAATTATCATATGAAAACGCGTATTTAGACATAGTAAAAAGGTTATATTCTTGATATATTCTTTATTCTGCATCGATACAATATAAAATCAATGAAATTGAACGAGATTTCAAGTTTTCGTTTTTCGAGGGCACGCGTATACGAGCGAAGATTCGTATATACGATATGAAAGAATGTTAAAAACTTTAATTCCAATATAAAATGGATGTTTCATCTTATGAAATGCAATGTTCTGAATCGATTGGTAACATTTTTCTAACTGTGGCACAAGTATTATTAAAGATTTCACGATTTTATCTTCGCATATATCAAAATCCGCGTATGTCGATTACGGTTTTCGACAATTATCATATGAAAACTCGTATTTAAACATAGTAGAAACGTTATATTCTTGTTATATTCTTTATTCTGCATCGACTGAATATAAAATCAATGAAATTGAACGAGATTTCAAGTTATCGTTTTTCGACGATTCGCGTATATGACCGAAAAATCGTATATACGATATGAAAGAATGTTAAAAACTTTGATTCCAATATAAAATAGATGTCTGATCTTATGAAATGCAATATTCTGAATCGATTGGTAACATTTTCCTAACTGTGGCACTAGTATTATTAAAGATTTCACGATTTTATCTTCGCATATACCGAAATCCGCGTATGTCGATTACGGTTTTCGTCAACTATCATATGAAAACGCGTATTTAAACATAGTAAAAACGTTATATTCTTGTTATATTCTTTATTCTGCATCGGTAGAATATAAAATCAATGAAAATGAATGATATTTCTAGTTTTCGTTTTTCGACGATTCGCGCTTATGAGCGAAAAATCGTATATACGTTATGAAAGAATGTTAAAAGCTTTGATTCCAATATAAAATAGATGTTTGATCTTAAGAAATGCAACGATCTGAATCGATTGGTAACATTCTTCTAACTGTGGCACAAGTATTATTAAAGATTTCACGATTTTATCTTCGCATATACCGAAATTCGCGTATGTCGATTAAGTTATTCGACAATTATCATATGAAAACGCGTATTTAGACATAGTAAAAAGGTTATATTCTTGATATATTCTTTATTCTGCATCGATACAATATAAAATCAATGAAATTGAACGAGATTTCAAGTTTTCGTTTTTCGAGGGCACGCGTATACGAGCGAAGATTCGTATATACGATATGAAAGAATGTTAAAAACTTTCATTCCAATATAAAATGGATGTTTCATCTTATGAAATGCAATGTTCTGAATCGATTGGTAACATTTTTCTAACTGTGGCACAAGTATTATTAAAGATTTCACGATTTTATCTTCGCATATATCAAAATCCGCGTATGTCGATTACGGTTTTCGACAATTATCATATGAAAACTCATATTTAAACATAGTAGAAATGTTATATTCTTGTTATATTCTTTATTCTGCATCGACTGAATATAAAATCAATGAAATTGAACGAGATTTCAAGTTATCGTTTTTCGACGATTCGCGTATATGACCGAAAAATCGTATATACGATATGAAAGAATGTTAAAAACTTTGATTTCAATATAAAATAGATGTTTGATCTTATGAAATGCAATGTTCTGAAACGATTGGTAACATTTTTCTAACTGTGGCTCAAGTATTATAAAAGATTTAACGATTTTATCTTCGCATATACCGAAATTCGCGTATGTCGATTAAGTTTTTCGACAATTATCATATGAAAACGCGTATTTAAACATAGTAAAAACGTTATATTCTTGTTATATGCTTTATTCTGCATCGATAGAATATAAAATCAATGAAATTGAGCGAGATTTCAAGTTTTCGTTTTTCGACGATACGCGTATATGAGCGATAAATTGTATATACGATATGAAAGAATGTTAACAACTTTGATTCCAATATAAAATAGATGCTTGATCTTATGAAATGCATTGTTCTGAATCGATTGGTAACATTTTCCCAACTGTGGCACTAGTATTATTAAAGATTTCACGATTTTATCTTCGCATATACCGTAATCCGCGTATGTCGATTACGGTTTTCGACAATTATCATATGAAAACTCGTATTTAAACATTGTAGAGACGTTATATTCTTGTTATATTCTTTATTCTGCATCGACTGAATATAAAATCAATGAAATTGAACGAGATTTCAAGTTTTCGTTTTTCGACGATTCGCGTATATGAGCGAAAAATCGTATACACGATATGAAAGAATGTTAAAAACTTTGATTCCAATATAAAATAGATGTTTGATCTTATGAAATGCAATGTTCTGAATCGATTGGTAACATTTCTCTAACTGTGGCACAAGTATTATTAAAGATTTCACGGTTTTATCTTGGCATATACCGAAATTCGCGTATGTCGATTACGTTTTTCGACAATTATCATATGAAAACGCGTATTTAAACATAGTAAAAACGTTATATTCTTGTTATATTCTTTATTCTGCATTGATAGAATATAAAATCAATGAAATTGAACGAGATTTCAAGTTTTCGTTTTTGACGATACTCGAATATGAGTGAAAAATCGTATATACGATATGAAAGAATGTTAACAACTTTGATTCCAATACAAAATAGATGCTTGATCTTATGAAATGGATTGTTCTGAATCGATTGGTAACATTTTTCTAACTGTGGCATAAGTATTATTAAAGATTTCATGATTTTATCTTCGCATATACCGAAATTCGCGTATGTCGATTAAGTTTTTCGACAATTAACATATGAAAACGCGTATTTAAACATAGTAAAAACGTTATATTCTTGTTATATTCTTTATTCTGCATTGATAGAAAATAAAATCAATGAAATTGAACGAGATTTCAAGTTTTCGTATTTCGACGATACGCGTATATGAGCGAAAAATCGTATATACGATATGAAAGAATGTTAAAAACTTTGATTCCAATATAAAATAGATGTTTGATCTTATGAAATGCAATGTTCTGAATCGATTGATAACATTTTTCTAACTGTGGCACAAGTATTATTAAAGATTTCACGATTTTATCTTCGCATATACCGAAATTCGCGTATGTCGATTACGTTTTTCGACAATTATCATATGAAAGCGCGTATTTAAACATAGTAAAAACGTTATATTCTTGTTATATTCTTTATTCTGCATCGGTAGAATATAAAATCAATGAAAATGAATGATATTTCTAGTTTTCGTTTTTCGACGATTCGCGCTTATGAGCGAAAAATCGTATATACGTTATGAAAGAATGTTAAAAGCTTTGATTCCAATATAAAATAGATGTTTGATCTTAAGAAATGCAACGATCTGAATCGATTGGTAACATTCTTCTAACTGTGGCACAAGTATTATTAAAGATTTCACGATTTTATCTTCGCATATACCGAAATTCGCGTATGTCGATTACGTTTTTCGACATTTATCATATGAAAACGCGTATTTAGACATAGTAAAAAGGTTATATTCTTGATATATTTTTTATTCTGCATCGATAGAATATAAAATCAATGAAATTGAACGAGATTTCAAGTTTTCGTTTTTCGAAGATACGCGTATATGAGCGAAAAATCGTATATACGATATGATAGAATGTTAAATACTTTGATTCCAAAATAAAATAGATGTTTGATCTTATGAAATGCAATGTTCTGAATCGATTGGTAACACTTTTCTAACTGTGACACAAGTATTATTAAAGATTTCACGATTTTATCGTCGTATATATCAAAATTCGCGTATGTCGATTAAGTTTTTCGACAATTAACATATGAAAACGCGTATTTAAACATAGTAAAAACGTTATATTCTTGTTATATTCTTTATTCTGCATTGATAGAAAATAAATTCAATGAAATTGAACGAGATTTCAAGTTTTCGTTTTTCGACGATACGCGTATATGAGCGAAAAATCGTATATACGATATGAAAGAATGTTAACAACTTTGATTCCAATATAAAATAGATGTTTGATCTTATGAAATGCAATGTTCTGAATCGATTGATAACATTTTTCTAACTGTGGCACAAGTATTATTAAAGATTTCACGATTTTATCTTCGCATATACCGAAATTCGCGTATGTCGATTACGTTTTTCGACAATTATCATATGAAAGCGCGTATTTAAACATAGTAAAAACGTTATATTCTTGTTATATTCTTTATTCTGCATCGGTAGAATATAAAATCAATGAAAATGAATGATATTTCTAGTTTTCGTTTTTCGACGATTCGCGCTTATGAGCGAAAAATCGTATATACGTTATGAAAGAATGTTAAAAACTTTGATTCCAATATAAAATAGATGTTTGATCTTATGAAATGCAATGTTCTGAATCGATTGATAACATTTTTCTAACTGTGGCACAAGTATTATTAAAGATTTCACGATTTTATCTTCGCATATACCGAAATTCGCGTATGTCGATTACGTTTTTCGACAATTATCATATGAAAGCGCGTATTTAAACATAGTAAAAACGTTATATTCTTGTTATATTCTTTATTCTGCATCGGTAGAATATAAAATCAATGAAAATGAATGATATTTCTAGTTTTCGTTTTTCGACGATTCGCGCTTATGAGCGAAAAATCGTATATACGTTATGAAAGAATGTTAAAAGCTTTGATTCCAATATAAAATAGATGTTTGATCTCAAGAAATGCAACGATCTGAATCGATTGGTAACATTCTTCTAACTGTGGCACAAGTATTATTAAAGATTTCACGATTTTATCTTCGCATATACCGAAATTCGCGTATGTCGATTACGTTTTTCGACATTTATCATATGAAAACGCGTATTTAGACATAGTAAAAAGGTTATATTCTTGATATATTTTTTATTCTGCATCGATAGAATATAAAATCAATGAAATTGAACGAGATTTCAAGTTTTCGTTTTTCGAAGATACGCGTATATGAGCGAAAAATCGTATATACGATATGATAGAATGTTAAATACTTTGATTCCAAAATAAAATAGATGTTTGATCTTATGAAATGCAATGTTCTGAATCGATTGGTAACACTTTTCTAACTGTGACACAAGTATTATTAAAGATTTCACGATTTTATCGTCGCATATATCAAAATTCGCGTATGTCGATTAAGTTTTTCGACAATTAACATATGAAAACGCGTATTTAAACATAGTAAAAACGTTATATTCTTGTTATATTCTTTATTCTGCATTGATAGAAAATAAAATCAATGAAATTGAACGAGATTTCAAGTTTTCGTTTTTCGACGATACGCGTATATGAGCGAAAAATCGTATATACGATATGAAAGAATGTTAACAACTTTGATTCCAATATAAAATAGATGTTTGATCTTATGAAATGCAATGTTCTGAATCGATTGATAACATTTTTCTAACTGTGGCACAAGTATTATTAAAGATTTCACGATTTTATCTTCGCATATACCGAAATTCGCGTATGTCGATTACGTTTTTCGACAATTATCATATGAAAGCGCGTATTTAAACATAGTAAAAACGTTATATTCTTGTTATATTCTTTATTCTGCATCGGTAGAATATAAAATCAATGAAAATGAATGATATTTCTAGTTTTCGTTTTTCGACGATTCGCGTATATGAGCGAAAAATCGTATATACGTTATGAAAGAATGTTAAAAGCTTTGATTCCAATATAAAATAGATGTTTGATCTCAAGAAATGCAACGATCTGAATCGATTGGTAACATTCTTCTAACTGTGGCACAAGTATTATTAAAGATTTCACGATTTTATCTTCGCATATACCGAAATTCGCGTATGTCGATTACGTTTTTCGACATTTATCATATGAAAACGCGTATTTAGACATAGTAAAAAGGTTATATTCTTGATATATTTTTTATTCTGCATCGATAGAATATAAAATCAATGAAATTGAACGAGATTTCAAGTTTTCGTTTTTCGAAGATACGCGTATATGAGCGAAAAATCGTATATACGATATGATAGAATGTTAAATACTTTGATTCCAAAATAAAATAGATGTTTGATCTTATGAAATGCAATGTTCTGAATCGATTGGTAACACTTTTCTAACTGTGACACAAGTATTATTAAAGATTTCACGATTTTATCTTCGCATATACCGAAATTCGCGTATGTCGATTACGTTTTTCGACAAATATCATATGAAAACGCGTATTGAAACCTAGTAAAAATGTTATATTCTTGTTATAATCTTTATTCTGCATCGACAGACTATAAAATCAATGAAATTGAACGAGATTTCAAGTTTTCGTTTTTCGACGATACGCGTATATGAACGAAAAATCGTATATACGATATGAAAGAATGTTAAAAACTTTGATTCCAATATAAAATAGATGTTTCATCTTATGAAATGCAATGTTCTGAATCGATTGGTAACATTTTTCTAACTACGGCACAAGTATTATTTAAGATTTCACGATTTTTTCTACGCATATACCGAAATTCGCGTATGTCGATTATGTTTTTCGACAATTATCATATGAAAACGCGCATTTAAACATAGAAAAAACGTTATATTCTTGTTATATTCCTTATTCTGCATCGATAGAATATAAAATCAATGAAATTGAGCGAGATTTCAATTTTTCGTTTTTCGACGATACGCGTATATGAGCGATAAATTGTATATACGATATGAAAGAATGTTAACAACTTTGATTCCAATATAAAATAGATGCTTGATCTTATGAAATGCATTGTTCTGAATTGATTCGTAACATTTTTCTAACTGTGGCACAAGTATTATTAAAGATTTCATGATTTTATCTTCGCATATACCGAAATCCGCGTATGTCGATTAGGTTTTTCGTCAACTATCATATGAAAACGCGTATTTAAACATAGTAAAAACGTTATATTCTTGTTATATTCTTTATTCTGCATCGATAGAATATAAAATCAATGAAATATAACGAGATTTCAAGTTTTCGTATTTCGATGATACGCGTATAAGAGCAAAAATCGTATATACGATATGAAAGAATGTTAAAAACTTTGATTCCAATATAAAATAGATGTTTGATCTTATGAGATGCAATGTTCTGAATCTATTGGTAACATTTTTCTAACTGTGGCATAAGTATTATTAAAGATTTCACGATTTTATCTTCGCATATACCGAAATTCGCGTATGTCGATTAAGTTATTCGACAATTATCATATGAAAACGCGTATTTAGACATAGTAAAAAGGTTATATTCTTGATATATTCTTTATTCTGCATCGATAGAATATAAAATCAATGAAATTGAACGAGATTTCAAGTTTTCGTTTTTCGAGGACACGCGTATACGAGCGAAGATTCGTATATACGATATGAAAGAATGTTAAAAACTTTGATTCCAATATAAAATAGATGTTTCATCTTATGAAATGCAATGTTCTGAATCGATTGGTAACATTTTTCTAACTGTGGCACAAGTATTATTAAAGATTTCACGATTTTATCTTCGCATATATCAAAATTCGCGTAAGTCGAATACGTTTTTCGACAATTATCATACGAAAACGCGTATTTAAACATAGTAAAAACGTTATATTCTTGTTATATTCTTTATTCTGCATCGATAGAATATAAAATCAATGAAATTGAACGAGATTTCTAGTTTTCGTTTTTCGAGGTTTCGCGTTTATGAGCGAAAAATCGTATATACGATATGAAAGAATGTTAACAACTTTGATTCCAATACAAAATAGATGCTTGATCTTATGAAATGGATTGTTCTGAATCGATTGGTAACATTTTTCTAACTGTGGCACAAGTATTATTAAAGATTTCATGATTTTATCTTCGCATATACCGAAATTCGCGTATGTCGATTAAGTTTTTCGACAATTATCATATGAAAACGAGTATTTAAACATAGTAAAAACGTTATATTCTTGTTATATTCTTTATTCTGCATCGATAGAATATAAAATCAATGAAATTGAACGAGATTTCTAGTTTTCGTTTTTCGAGGATTCGCGTTTATGAGCGAAAAATCGTATATACGATATGAAAGAATGTTAAAAACTTTGATTCCAATATAAAATAGATGTCTGATCTTATGAAATGCAATATTCTGAATCGATTGGTAACATTTTCCCAACTGTGGCACTAGTATTATTAAAGATTTCACGATTTTATCTTCGCATATACCGAAATCCGCGTATGTCGATTACGGTTTTCGACAATTATCATATGAAAACTCGTATTTAAATATAGTAGAGACGTTATATTCTTGTTATATTCTTTATTCTGCATCGACTGAATATAAAATCAATGAAATTGAACGAGATTTCAAGTTTTCGTTTTTCGACGATTCGCGTATATGAGCGAAAAATCGTATACACGATATGAAAGAATGTTAAAAACTTTGATTCCAATATAAAATAGATGTTTGATCTTATGAAATGCAATGTTCTGAATCGATTGGTAACATTTCTCTAACTGTGGCACAAGTATTATTAAAGATTTCACGATTTTATCTTGGCATATACAGAAATTCGCGTATGTCGATTACGTTTTTCGACAATTATAATATGAAAACGCGTATTTAAACATAGTAAAAACGTTATATTCTTGTTATATTCTTTATTCTGCATTGATAGAATATAAAATCAATGAAATTGAACGAGATTTCATGTTTTCGTTTTTGACGATACTCGAATATGAGTGAAAAATCGTATATACGATATGAAAGAATGTTAACAACTTTGATTCCAATACAAAATAGATGCTTGATCTTATGAAATGGATTGTTCTGAATCGATTGGTAACATTTTTCTAACTGTGGCACAAGTATTATTAAAGATTTCATGATTTTATCTTCGCATATACCGAAATTCGCGTATGTCGATTAAGTTTTTCGACAATTATCATATGAAAACGCGTATTTAAACATAGTAAAAACGTTATATTCTTGTTATATGCTTTATTCTTCATCGATAGAATATAAAATCAACGAAATTGAACGAGATTTCAAGTTTTCGTTTTTCGACGATACGCGTATATGAGCGATAAATTGTATATACGATATGAAAGAATTTTAACAACTTTGATTCCAATATAAAATAGATGTTTGATCTTATGAAATGCATTGTTCTGAATCGATTCGTAACATTTTTCTAACTGTGGCACAAGTATTATTAAAGATTACATGATTTTATCTTCGCATATACCGAAATCCGCGTATGTCGATTAGGTTATTCGACAATTATCATATGAAAACGCGTATTTAGTCATAGTAAAATGGTTATATTCTTGATATATTCTTTATTCTGCATCGATAGAATATAAAATCAATGAAATTGAACGAGATTTCAAGTTTTCGTTTTTCGAGGACACGCGTATACGAGCGAAGATTCGTATATACGATATGAAAGAATGTTAAAAACTTTGATTCCAATAAAAAATAGATGTTTCATCTTATGAAATGCAATGTTCTGAATCGATTGGTAACATTTTTCTAACTGTGGCACAAGTATTATTAAAGATTTCACGATTTTATCTTCGCATATATCAAAATTCGCGTAAGACGAATACGTTTTTCGACAATTATCATATGAAAACGAGTATTTAAACATAGTAAAAACGTTATATTCTTGTTATATTCTTTATTCTGCATCGATAGAATATAAAATCAATGAAATTGAACAATATTTCTAGTTTTCGTTTTTCGAGGATTCGCGTTTATGAGCGAAAAATCGTATATACGATATGAAAGAATGTTAAAAACTTTGATTCCAATATAAAATAGATGTCTGATCTTATGAAATGCAATATTCTGAATCGATTGGTAACATTTTCCCAACTGTGGCACTAGTATTATTAAAGATTTCACGATTTTATCTTCGCATATACCGAAATCCGCGTATGTCGATTACGGTTTTCGACAATTATCATATGAAAACTCGTATTTAAACATAGTAGAGACGTTATATTCTTGTTATAATCTTTATTCTGCATCGACTGAATATAAAATCAATGAAATTGAACGAGATTTCAAGTTTTCGTTTTTCGACGATTCGCGTATATGAGCGAAAAATCGTATACACGATATGAAAGAATGTTAAAAACTTTGATTCCAATATAAAATAGATGTTTGATCTTATGAAATGCAATGTTCTGAATCGATTGGTAACATTTCTCTAACTGTGGCACAAGTATTATTAAAGATTTCACGATTTTATCTTGGCATATACCGAAATTCGCGTATGTCGATTACGTTTTTCGACAATTATCATATGAAAACGCGTATTTAAACATAGTAAAAACGTTATATTCTTGTTATATTCTTTATTCTGCATTGATAGAATATAAAATCAATGAAATTGAAAGAGATTTCAAGTTTTCGTTTTTGACGATACTCGAATATGAGTGAAAAATCGTATATACGATATGAAAGAATGTTAACAACTTTGATTCCAATACAAAATAGATGCTTGATCTTATGAAATGGATTGTTCTGAATCGATTGGTAACATTTTTCTAACTGTGGCACAAGTATTATTAAAGATTTCATGATTTTATCTTCGCATATACCTAAATTCGCGTATGTCGATTAAGTTTTTCGACAATTATCATATGAAAACGCGTATTTAAACATAGTAAAAACGTTATATTCTTGTTATATTTTTTATTCTGCATCGATAGAATATAAAATCAATGAAATTGAACGAGATTTCAAGTTTTCGTTTTTCGACGATACGCGTATATAAGCCAAAAATCGATTATACGATATGAAAGAATGTTAAATACTTTGATTCCAATATAAAATAGATGTTTGATCTTATGAAAGGCAACGATCTGAATCGATAGGTAACATTCTTCTAACTGCGGCACAAGTATTATTAAAGATTTCACGATTTTATCTACGCATATACCGATATTCGCGTATGTCGATTAAGTTTTGCGACATTTATCATATGAAAACGCGTATTTAAACATAGTAAAAACGTTATATTCTTGTTATATTCTTTATTCTGCATTGATAGAATATAAAATCAATGAAATTGAAAGAGATTTCAAGTTTTCGTTTTTGACGATACTCGAATATGAGTGAAAAATCGTATATACGATATGAAAGAATGTTAACAACTTTGATTCCAATACAAAATAGATGCTTGATCTTATGAAATGGATTGTTCTGAATCGATTGGTAACATTTTTCTAACTGTGGCACAAGTATTATTAAAGATTTCATGATTTTATCTTCGCATATACCTAAATTCGCGTATGTCGATTAAGTTTTTCGACAATTATCATATGAAAACGCGTATTTAAACATAGTAAAAACGTTATATTCTTGTTATATTTTTTATTCTGCATCGATAGAATATAAAATCAACGAAATTGAACGAGATTTCAAGTTTTCGTTTTTCGACGATACGCGTATATGAGCGATAAATTGTATATACGATATGAAAGAATGTTAACAACTTTGATTCCAATATAAAATAGATGTTTGATCTTATGAAATGCAATGTTCTGAATCGATTGGTAACATTTCTCTAACTGTGGCACAAGTATTATTAAAGATTTCACGATTTTATCTTGGCATATACCGAAATTCGCGTATGTCGATTAAGTTTTGCGACATTTATCATATGAAAACGCGTATTTAGACATAGTAAAAAGGTTATATTCTTGATATATTCTTTATTCTGCATCGATAGAATATAAAATCAATGAAATTGAACGAGATTTCAAGTTTTCGTTTTTCAACGATACGCGTATATGTGCGAAAAATCGTATATACGATATGAAAGAATGTTAAAAACTTTGATTCCAATATAAAAAAGATGTTTCAACTTATGAAATGCAATGTTCTGAATCGATTGGTAACATTTTTCTAACTGTGGCACAAGTATTATTAAAGATTTCACGATTTTATCTTCGCATATATCAAAATTCGCGTAAAACGAATACGTTTTTCGACAATTATCATATGAAAACGAGTATTTAAACATAGTAAAAACGTTATATTCTTGTTATATTCTTTATTCTGCATCGATAGAATATAAAATCAATGAAATTGAACGAGATTTCAAGTTTTCGTTTTTCGACGATTCGCGTATATGAGCGAAAAATCGTATACACGATATGAAAGAATGTTAAAAACTTTGATTCCAATATAAAATAGATGTTTGATCTTATGAAATGCAATGTTCTGAATCGATTGGTAACATTTCTCTAACTGTGGCACAAGTATTATTAAAGATTTCACGATTTTATCTTGGCATATACCGAAATTCGCGTATGTCGATTACGTTTTTCGACAATTATCATATGAAAACGCGTATTTAAACATAGTAAAAACGTTATATTCTTGTTATATGCTTTATTCTTCATCGATAGAATATAAAATCAACGAAATTGAACGAGATTTCAAGTTTTCGTTTTTCGACGATACGCGTATATGAGCGATAAATTGTATATACGATATGAAAGAATGTTAACAACTTTGATTCCAATATAAAATAGATGTTTGATCTTATGAAATGCATTGTTCTGAATCGATTCGTAACATTTTTCTAACTGTGGCACAAGTATTATTAAAGATTTCATGATTTTATCTTCGCATATACCGAAATCCGCGTATGTCGATTAGGTTTTTCGTCAACTATCATATGAAAACGCGTATTTAAACATAGTAAAAACGTTATATTCTTGTTATATGCTTTATTCTTCATCGATAGAATATAAAATCAACGAAATTGAACGAGATTTCAAGTTTTCGTTTTTCGACGATACGCGTATATGAGCGATAAATTGTATATACGATATGAAAGAATGTTAAAAACTTTGATTCCAATATAAAATAGAAGTTTGATCTTATGAACTGCAATGTTCTGAATCAGTTGGTAAAATTTTTCTAACTGTGGCACAAGTATTATTAAAGATTTCATGATTTTATCTTCGCATATACCGAAATCCGCGTATGTCGATTAGGTTTTTCGTCAACTATCATATGAAAACGCGTATTTAAACATAGTAAAAACGTTATATTCTTGTTATATGCTTTATTCTTCATCGATAGAATATAAAATCAACGAAATTGAACGAGATTTCAAGTTTTCGTTTTTCGACGATACGCGTATATGAGCGATAAATTGTATATACGATATGAAAGAATGTTAAAAACTTTGATTCCAATATAAAATAGAAGTTTGATCTTATGAAATGCAATGTTCTGAATCAGTTGGTAAAATTTTTCTAACTGTGGCACAAGTATTATTAAAGATTTCACGATTTCATCTTCGCATATACCGAAATCCGCGTATGTCGATTAGGTTTTTCGACAATTATCATACGAAAACGCGTATTTAAACATAGTAAAAACGTTATATTCTTGTTATATTCTTTATTCTGCATCGATAGAATATAAAATCAATGAAATTGAACGAGATTTCTAGTTTTCGTTTTTCGAGGTTTCGCGTTTATGAGCGAAAAATCGTATATACGATATGAAAGAATGTTAAAAACTTTGATTCCAATATAAAATAGATGTCTGATCTTATGAAATGCAATATTCTGAATCGATTGGTAACATTTTTCTAACTGTGGCACAAGTATTATAAAAGATTTAACGATTTTATCTTCGCATATACCGAAATTCGCGTATGTCGATTAAGTTTTTCGACAATTATCATATGAAAACGCGTATTTAAACATAGTAAAAACGTTATATTCTTGTTATATGCTTTATTCTTCATCGATAGAATATAAAATCAACGAAATTGAACGAGATTTCAAGTTTTCGTTTTTCGACGATACGCGTATATGAGCGATGAATTGTATATACGATATGAAAGAATGTTAAAAACTTTGATTCCAATATAAAATAGATGTTTGATCTTATGAAATGCAATGTTCTGAATCGATTGGTATCATTTCTCTAACTGTGGCACAAGTATTATTAAAGATTTCACGATTTTATCTTGGCATATACAGAAATTCGCGTATGTCGATTACGTTTTTCGACAATTATCATATGAAAACGCGTATTTAAACATAGTAAAAACGTTATATTCTTGTTATATTCTTTATTCTGCATTGATAGAATATAAAATCAATGAAATTGAACGAGATTTCATGTTTTCCTTTTTGACGATACTCGAATATGAGTGAAAAATCGCATATACGATATGAAAGAATGTTAACAACTTTGATTCCAATACAAAATAGATGCTTGATCTTATGAAATGGATTGTTCTGAATCGATTGGTAACATTTTTCTAACTGTGGCACAAGTATTATTAAAGATTTCATGATTTTATCTTCGCATATACCGAAATTCGCGTATGTCGATTAAGTTTTTCGACAATTATCATATGAAAACGCGTATTTAAACATAGTAAAAACGTTATATTCTTGTTATATTTTTTATTCTGCATCGATAGAATATAAAATCAATGAAATTGAACGAGATTTCAAGTTTTCGTTTTTCGACGATACGCGTATATAAGCCAAAAATCGATTATACGATATGAAAGAATGTTAAATACTTTGATTCCAATATAAAATAGATGTTTGATCTTATGAAATGCAACGATCTGAATCGATAGGTAACATTCTTCTAACTGCGGCACAAGTATTATTAAAGATTTCACGATTTTATCTACGCATATACCGAAATTCGCGTATGTCGATTAAGTTTTTCGACATTTATCATATGAAAACGCGTATTTAGACATAGTAAAAAGGTTATATTCTTGATATATTCTTTATTCTGCATCGATGGAATATAAAATCAATGAAATTGAACGAGTTTTCAAGTTTTCGTTTTTCAACGATACGCGTATATGTGCGAAAAATCGTATATACGATATGAAAGAATGTTAAAAACTTTGATTCCAATATAAAAAAGATGTTTCAACTTATGAAATGCAATGTTCTGAATCGATTGATAACATTTTCTAAATGTGGCACAAGTTTTATTAAAGATTTCACGATTTTATCTTCGCATATACCGAAATTCGCGTAAGTCGATTACGTTTTTCGATAATTATCATATGAAAACGCGTATTTAAACATAGTAAAAACGTTATATTCTTGTTATATTCTCTATTCTGCATCGATAGAATATAAAATCAATGAAATTGAACGAGATTTCAAGTATTCGTTTTTCGACGATTCGCGTATAAGAGAAAAATCGTATATACGATATGAAAGAATGTTAAAAACTTTGATTCCAATATAAAATAGAAGTTTGATCTTATGAAATGCAATGTTCTGAATCAGTTGGTAAAATTTTTCTAACTGTGGCACAAGTATTATTAAAGATTTCATGATTTTATCTTCGCATATACCGAAATCCGCGTATGTCGATTAGGTTTTTCGTCAACTATCATATGAAAACGCGTATTTAAACATAGTAAAAACGTTATATTCTTGTTATATGCTTTATTCTTCATCGATAGAATATAAAATCAACGAAATTGAACGAGATTTCAAGTTTTCGTTTTTCGACGATACGCGTATATGAGCGATAAATTGTATATACTATATGAAAGAATGTTAAAAACTTTGATTCCAATATAAAATAGAAGTTTGATCTTATGAAATGCAATGTTCTGAATCAGTTGGTAAAATTTTTCTAACTGTGGCACAAGTATTATTAAAGATTTCATGATTTTATCTTCGCATATACCGAAATCCGCGTATGTCGATTAGGTTTTTCGACAATTATCATACGAAAACGCGTATTTAAACATAGTAAAAACGTTATATTCTTGTTATATTGTTTATTCTGCATCGATAGAATATAAAATCAATGAAATTGAACGAGATTTCTAGTTTTCGTTTTTCGAGGTTTCGCGTTTATGAGCGAAAAATCGTATATACGATATGAAAGAATGTTAAAAACTTTGATTCCAATATAAAATAGATGTCTGATCTTATGAAATGCAATATTCTGAATCGATTGGTAACATTTTTCTAACTGTGGCACAAGTATTATAAAAGATTTAACGATTTCATCTTCGCATATACCGAAATTCGCGTATGTCGATTAAGTTTTTCGACAATTATCATATGAAAACGCGTATTTAAACATAGTAAAAACGTTATATTCTTGTTATATGCTTTATTCTTCATCGATAGAATATAAAATCAACGAAATTGAACGAGATTTCAAGTTTTCGTTTTTCGACGATACGCGTATATGAGCGATGAATTGTATATACGATATGAAAGAATGTTAAAAACTTTGATTCCAATATAAAATAGATGTTTGATCTTATGAAATGCAATGTTCTGAATCGATTGGTATCATTTCTCTAACTGTGGCACAAGTATTATTAAAGATTTCACGATTTTATCTTGGCATATACAGAAATTCGCGTATGTCGATTACGTTTTTCGACAATTATCATATGAAAACGCGTATTTAAACATAGTAAAAACGTTATATTCTTGTTATATTCTTTATTCTGCATTGATAGAATATAAAATCAATGAAATTGAACGAGATTTCATGTTTTCCTTTTTGACGATACTC
Organism: Vespa crabro; assembly: GCF_910589235.1. NCBI lineage: Eukaryota > Metazoa > Arthropoda > Insecta > Hymenoptera > Vespidae > Vespa > Vespa crabro. The sequence continues at coordinate 11,541 of NC_060970.1, read as the reverse complement.
GAATATGAGTGAAAAATCGCATATACGATATGAAAGAATGTTAACAACTTTGATTCCAATACAAAATAGATGCTTGATCTTATGAAATGGATTGTTCTGAATCGATTGGTAACATTTTTCTAACTGTGGCACAAGTATTATTAAAGATTTCATGATTTTATCTTCGCATATACCGAAATTCGCGTATGTCGATTAAGTTTTTCGACAATTATCATATGAAAACGCGTATTTAAACATAGTAAAAACGTTATATTCTTGTTATATTTTTTATTCTGCATCGATAGAATATAAAATCAATGAAATTGAACGAGATTTCAAGTTTTCGTTTTTCGACGATACGCGTATATAAGCCAAAAATCGAATATACGATATGAAAGAATGTTAAATACTTTGATTCCAATATAAAATAGATGTTTGATCTTATGAAATGCAACGATCTGAATCGATTGGTAACATTCTTCTAACTGCGGCACAAGTATTATTAAAGATTTCACGATTTTATCTACGCATATACCGAAATTCGCGTATGTCGATTAAGTTTTTCGACATTTATCATATGAAAACGCGTATTTAGACATAGTAAAAAGGTTATATTCTTGATATATTCTTTATTCTGCATCGATGGAATATAAAATCAATGAAATTGAACGAGTTTTCAAGTTTTCGTTTTTCAACGATACGCGTATATGTGCGAAAAATCGTATATACGATATGAAAGAATGTTAAAAACTTTGATTCCAATATAAAAAAGATGTTTCAACTTATGAAATGCAATGTTCTGAATCGATTGATAACATTTTCTAAATGTGGCACAAGTTTTATTAAAGATTTCACGATTTTATCTTCGCATATACCGAAATTCGCGTAAGTCGATTACGTTTTTCGATAATTATCATATGAAAACGCGTATTTAAACATAGTAAAAACGTTATATTCTTGTTATATTCTCTATTCTGCATCGATAGAATATAAAATCAATGAAATTGAACGAGATTTCAAGTATTCGTTTTTCGACGATTCGCGTATAAGAGAAAAATCGTATATACGATATGAAAGAATGTTAAAAACTTTGATTCCAATATAAAATAGAAGTTTGATCTTATGAAATGCAATGTTCTGAATCAGTTGGTAAAATTTTTCTAACTGTGGCACAAGTATTATTAAAGATTTCATGATTTTATCTTCGCATATACCGAAATCCGCGTATGTCGATTAGGTTTTTCGTCAACTATCATATGAAAACGCGTATTTAAACATAGTAAAAACGTTATATTCTTGTTATATGCTTTATTCTTCATCGATAGAATATAAAATCAACGAAATTGAACGAGATTTCAAGTTTTCGTTTTTCGACGATACGCGTATATGAGCGATAAATTGTATATACTATATGAAAGAATGTTAAAAACTTTGATTCCAATATAAAATAGAAGTTTGATCTTATGAAATGCAATGTTCTGAATCAGTTGGTAAAATTTTTCTAACTGTGGCACAAGTATTATTAAAGATTTCATGATTTTATCTTCGCATATACCGAAATCCGCGTATGTCGATTAGGTTTTTCGACAATTATCATACGAAAACGCGTATTTAAACATAGTAAAAACGTTATATTCTTGTTATATTGTTTATTCTGCATCGATAGAATATAAAATCAATGAAATTGAACGAGATTTCTAGTTTTCGTTTTTCGAGGTTTCGCGTTTATGAGCGAAAAATCGTATATACGATATGAAAGAATGTTAAAAACTTTGATTCCAATATAAAATAGATGTCTGATCTTATGAAATGCAATATTCTGAATCGATTGGTAACATTTTTCTAACTGTGGCACAAGTATTATTAAAGATTTAACGATTTCATCTTCGCATATACCGAAATTCGCGTATGTCGATTAAGTTTTTCGACAATTATCATATGAAAACGCGTATTTAAACATAGTAAAAACGTTATATTCTTGTTATATGCTTTATTCTTCATCGATAGAATATAAAATCAACGAAATTGAACGAGATTTCAAGTTTTCGTTTTTCGACGATACGCGTATATGAGCGATGAATTGTATATACGATATGAAAGAATGTTAAAAACTTTGATTCCAATATAAAATAGATGTTTGATCTTATGAAATGCAATGTTCTGAATCGATTGGTATCATTTCTCTAACTGTGGCACAAGTATTATTAAAGATTTCACGATTTTATCTTGGCATATACAGAAATTCGCGTATGTCGATTACGTTTTTCGACAATTATCATATGAAAACGCGTATTTAAACATAGTAAAAACGTTATATTCTTGTTATATTCTTTATTCTGCATTGATAGAATATAAAATCAATGAAATTGAACGAGATTTCATGTTTTCCTTTTTGACGATACTCGAATATGAGTGAAAAATCGCATATACGATATGAAAGAATGTTAACAACTTTGATTCCAATACAAAATAGATGCTTGATCTTATGAAATGGATTGTTCTGAATCGATTGGTAACATTTTTCTAACTGTGGCACAAGTATTATTAAAGATTTCATGATTTTATCTTCGCATATACCGAAATTCGCGTATGTCGATTAAGTTTTTCGACAATTATCATATGAAAACGCGTATTTAAACATAGTAAAAACGTTATATTCTTGTTATATTTTTTATTCTGCATCGATAGAATATAAAATCAATGAAATTGAACGAGATTTCAAGTTTTCGTTTTTCGACGATACGCGTATATGTGCGAAAAATCGTATATACGATATGAAAGAATGTTAAAAACTTTGATTCCAATATAAAAAAGATGTTTCAACTTATGAAATGCAATGTTCTGAATCGATTGATAAAATTTTCTAAATGTGGCACAAGTTTTATTAAAGATTTCACGATTTTATCTTCGCATATACCGAAATTCGCGTAAGTCGATTACGTTTTTCGATAATTATCATATGAAAACGCGTATTTAAACATAGTAAAAAAATTATATTCTTGTTATATTCTTTATTCTGCATCGATAGAATATAAAATCAATGAAATTGAACGAGATTTCTAGTTTTCGTTTTTCGAGGATTCGCGTTTATGAGCGAAAAATCGTATATACGATATGAAAGAATGTTAAAAACTTTGATTCCAATATAAAATAGATGTCTGATCTTATGAAATGCAATATTCTGAATCGATTGGTAACATTTTCCCAACTGTGGCACTAGTATTATTAAAGATTTCACGATTTTATCTTCGCATATACCGAAATCCGCGTATGTCGATTACGGTTTTCGACAATTATCATATGAAAACTCGTATTTAAACATAGTAGAGACGTTATATTCTTGTTATATTCTTTATTCTGCATCGACTGGATATAAAATCAATGAAATTGAACGAGATTTCAAGTTTTCGTTTTTCGACCATTCGCGTATATGAGCGAAAAATCGTATACACGATATGAAAGAATGTTAAAAACTTTGATTCCAATATAAAATAGATGTTTGATCTTATGAAATGCAATGTTCTGAATCGATTGGTAACATTTCTCTAACTGTGGCACAAGTATTATTAAAGATTTCACGATTTTATCTTCGCATATACCGAAATTCGCGTATGTCGATTAAGTTTTTCGACAATTATCATATGAAAACGCGTATTTAAACATAGTAAAAACGTTATTTTCTTGTTATATTTTTTATTCTGCATCGATAGAATATAAAATCAATGAAATTGAACGAGATTTCAAGTTTTCGTTTTTCGACGATACGCGTATATAAGCCAAAAATTGTATATACGATATGAAAGAATGTTAAAAACTTTGATTCCAATATAAAAAAGATGTTTCAACTTATGAAATGCAATGTTCTGAATCGATTGATAACATTTTCTAAATGTGGCACAAGTTTTATTAAAGATTTCACGATTTTATCTTCGCATATACCGAAATTCGCGTAAGTCGATTACGTTTTTCGATAATTATCATATGAAAACGCGTATTTAAACATAGTAAAAACGTTATATTCTTGCTATATTCTCTATTCTGCATCGATAGAATATAAAATCAATGAAATTGAACGAGATTTCAAGTATTCGTTTTTCGACGATTCGCGTATAAGAGAAAAATCGTATATACGATATGAAAGAATGTTAAAAACTTTGATTCCAATATAAAATAGAAGTTTGATCTTATGAAATGCAATGTTCTGAATCAGTTGGTAAAATTTTTCTAACTGTGGCACAAGTATTATTAAAGATTTCATGATTTTATCTTCGCATATACCGAAATCCGCGTATGTCGATTAGGTTTTTCGTCAACTATCATATGAAAACGCGTATTTAAACATAGTAAAAACGTTATATTCTTGTTATATGCTTTATTCTTCATCGATAGAATATAAAATCAACGAAATTGAACGAGATTTCAAGTTTTCGTTTTTCGACGATACGCGTATATGAGCGATAAATTGTATATACGATATGAAAGAATGTTAACAACTTTGATTCCAATATAAAATAGATGTTTGATCTTATGAAATGCATTGTTCTGAATCGATTCGTAACATTTTTCTAACTGTGGCACAAATATTATTAAAGATTTCATGATTTTATCTTCGCATATACCGAAATCCGCGTATGTCGATTAGGTTTTTCGTCAACTATCATATGAAAACGCGTATTTAAACATAGTAAAAACGTTATATTCTTGTTATATTCTTTATTCTGCATCGATAGAATATAAAATCAATGAAATATAACGAGATTTCAAGTTTTCGTATTTCGATGATACGCGTATAAGAGCAAAAATCGTATATACGATATGAAAGAATGTTAAAAACTTTGATTCCAATATAAAATAGATGTTTGATCTTATGAGATGCAATGTTCTGAATCTATTGGTAACATTTTTCTAACTGTGGCACAAGTATTATTAAAGATTTCACGATTTTATCTTCGCATATACCGAAATCCGCGTATGTCGATTAGGTTATTCGACAATTATCATATGAAAACGCGTATTTAGTCATAGTAAAATGGTTATATTCTTGATATATTCTTTATTCTGCATCGATAGAATATAAAATCAATGAAATTGAACGAGATTTCAAGTTTTCGTTTTTCGAGGACACGCGTATACGAGCGAAGATTCGTATATACGATATGAAAGAATGTTAAAAACTTTGATTCCAATATAAAATAGATGTTTGATCTTATGAAATGCAACGATCTGAATCGATAGGTAACATTCTTCTAACTGCGGCACAAGTATTATTAAAGATTTCACGATTTTATCTACGCATATACCGAAATTCGCGTATGTCGATTAAGTTTTTCGACATTTATCATATGAAAACGCGTATTTAGACATAGTAAAAAGGTTATATTCTTGATATATTCTTTATTCTGCATCGATAGAATATAAAATCAATGAAATTGAACGAGATTTCAAGTTTTCGTTTTTCAACGATACGCGTATATGTGCGAAAAATCGTATATACGATATGAAAGAATGTTAAAAACTTTGATTCCAATATAAAAAAGATGTTTCAACTAATGAAATGCAATGTTCTGAATCGATTGATAACATTTTCTAAATGTGGCACAAGTTTTATTAAAGATTTCACGATTTTATCTTCGCATATACCGAAATTCGCGTAAGTCGATTACGTTTTTCGATAATTATCATATGAAAACGCGTATTTAAACATAGTAAAAACGTTATATTCTTGTTATATTCTCTATTCTGCATCGATAGAATATAAAATCAATGAAATTGAACGAGATTTCAAGTATTCGTTTTTCGACGATTCGCGTATAAGAGAAAAATCGTATATACGATATGAAAGAATGTTAAAAACTTTGATTCCAATATAAAATAGAAGTTTGATCTTATGAAATGCAATGTTCTGAATCAGTTGGTAAAATTTTTCTAACTGTGGCACAAGTATTATTAAAGATTTCATGATTTTATCTTCGCATATACCGAAATCCGCGTATGTCGATTAGGTTTTTCGTCAACTATCATATGAAAACGCGTATTTAAACATAGTAAAAACGTTATATTCTTGTTATATGCTTTATTCTTCATCGATAGAATATAAAATCAACGAAATTGAACGAGATTTCAAGTTTTCGTTTTTCGACGATACGCGTATATGAGCGATAAATTGTATATACGATATGAAAGAATGTTAACAACTTTGATTCCAATATAAAATAGATGCTTGATCTTATGAAATGCATTGTTCTGAATCGATTCGTAACATTTTTCTAACTGTGGCACAAGTATTATTAAAGATTTCATGATTTTATCTTCGCATATACCGAAATCCGCGTATGTCGATTAGGTTTTTCGTCAACTATCATATGAAAACGCGTATTTAAACATAGTAAAAACGTTATATTCTTGTTATATTCTTTATTCTGCATCGATAGAATATAAAATCAATGAAATATAACGAGATTTCAAGTTTTCGTATTTCGATGATACGCGTATAAGAGCAAAAATCGTATATACGATATGAAAGAATGTTAAAAACTTTGATTCCAATATAAACTAGATGTTTGATCTTATGAGATGCAATGCTCTGAATCTATTGGTAACATTTTTCTAACTGTGGCACAAGTATTATTAAAGATTTCACGGTTTTATCTTCGCATATACCGAAATCCGCGTATGTCGATTAGGTTATTCGACAATTATCATATGAAAACGCGTATTTAGTCATAGTAAAATTGTTATATTCTTGATATATTCTTTATTCTGCATCGATAGAATATAAAATCAATGAAATTGAACGAGATTTCAAGTTTTCGTTTTTCGAGGACACGCGTATACGAGCGAAGATTCGTATATACGATATGAAAGAATGTTAAAAACTTTGATTCCAATAAAAAATAGATGTTTCATCTTATGAAATGCAATGTTCTGAATCGATTGGTAACATTTTTCTAACTGTGGCACAAGTATTATTAAAGATTTCACGATTTTATCTTCGCATATATCAAAATTCGCGTAAGACGAATACGTTTTTCGACAATTATCATATGAAAACGAGTATTTAAACATAGTAAAAACGTTATATTCTTGTTATATTCTTTATTCTGCATCGATAGAATATAAAATCAATGAAATTGAACAAGATTTCTAGTTTTCGTTTTTCGAGGATTCGCGTTTATGAGCCAAAAATCGTATATACGATATGAAACAATGTTAAAAACTTTGATTCCAATATAAAATAGATGTCTGATCTTATGAAATGCAATATTCTGAATCGATTGGTAACATTTTCCCAACTGTGGCACTAGTATTATTAAAGATTTCACGATTTTATCTTCGCATATACCGAAATCCGCGTATGTCGATTACGGTTTTCGACAATTATCATATGAAAACTCGTATTTAAACATAGTAGAGACGTTATATTCTTGTTATATTCTTTATTCTGCATCGACTGAATATAAAATCAATGAAATTGAACGAGATTTCAAGTTTTCGTTTTTCGACGATTCGCGTATATGAGCGAAAAATCGTATACACGATATGAAAGAATGTTAAAAACTTTGATTCCAATATAAAATAGATGTTTGATCTTATGAAATGCAATGTTCTGAATCGATTGGTAACATTTCTCTAACTGTGGCACAAGTATTATTAAAGATTTCACGATTTTATCTTGGCATATACCGAAATTCGCGTATGTCGATTACGTTTTTCGACAATTATCATATGAAAACGCGTATTTAAACATAGTAAAAACGTTATATTCTTGCTATATTCTCTATTCTGCATCGATAGAATATAAAATCAATGAAATTGAACGAGATTTCAAGTATTCGTTTTTCGACGATTCGCGTATAAGAGAAAAATCGTATATACGATATGAAAGAATGTTAAAAACTTTGATTCCAATATAAAATAGAAGTTTGATCTTATGAAATGCAATGTTCTGAATCAGTTGGTAAAATTTTTCTAACTGTGGCACAAGTATTATTAAAGATTTCATGATTTTATCTTCGCATATACCGAAATCCGCGTATGTCGATTAGGTTTTTCGTCAACTATCATATGAAAACGCGTATTTAAACATAGTAAAAACGTTATATTCTTGTTATATGCTTTATTCTTCATCGATAGAATATAAAATCAACGAAATTGAACGAGATTTCAAGTTTTCGTTTTTCGACGATACGCGTATATGAGCGATAAATTGTATATACGATATGAAAGAATGTTAACAACTTTGATTCCAATATAAAATAGATGTTTGATCTTATGAAATGCATTGTTCTGAATCGATTCGTAACATTTTTCTAACTGTGGCACAAATATTATTAAAGATTTCATGATTTTATCTTCGCATATACCGAAATCCGCGTATGTCGATTAGGTTTTTCGTCAACTATCATATGAAAACGCGTATTTAAACATAGTAAAAACGTTATATTCTTGTTATATTCTTTATTCTGCATCGATAGAATATAAAATCAATGAAATATAACGAGATTTCAAGTTTTCGTATTTCGATGATACGCGTATAAGAGCAAAAATCGTATATACGATATGAAAGAATGTTAAAAACTTTGATTCCAATATAAAATAGATGTTTGATCTTATGAGATGCAATGTTCTGAATCTATTGGTAACATTTTTCTAACTGTGGCACAAGTATTATTAAAGATTTCACGATTTTATCTTCGCATATACCGAAATCCGCGTATGTCGATTAGGTTATTCGACAATTATCATATGAAAACGCGTATTTAGTCATAGTAAAATGGTTATATTCTTGATATATTCTTTATTCTGCATCGATAGAATATAAAATCAATGAAATTGAACGAGATTTCAAGTTTTCGTTTTTCGAGGACACGCGTATACGAGCGAAGATTCGTATATACGATATGAAAGAATGTTAAAAACTTTGATTCCAATATAAAATAGATGTTTGATCTTATGAAATGCAACGATCTGAATCGATAGGTAACATTCTTCTAACTGCGGCACAAGTATTATTAAAGATTTCACGATTTTATCTACGCATATACCGAAATTCGCGTATGTCGATTAAGTTTTTCGACATTTATCATATGAAAACGCGTATTTAGACATAGTAAAAAGGTTATATTCTTGATATATTCTTTATTCTGCATCGATAGAATATAAAATCAATGAAATTGAACGAGATTTCAAGTTTTCGTTTTTCAACGATACGCGTATATGTGCGAAAAATCGTATATACGATATGAAAGAATGTTAAAAACTTTGATTCCAATATAAAAAAGATGTTTCAACTAATGAAATGCAATGTTCTGAATCGATTGATAACATTTTCTAAATGTGGCACAAGTTTTATTAAAGATTTCACGATTTTATCTTCGCATATACCGAAATTCGCGTAAGTCGATTACGTTTTTCGATAATTATCATATGAAAACGCGTATTTAAACATAGTAAAAACGTTATATTCTTGTTATATTCTCTATTCTGCATCGATAGAATATAAAATCAATGAAATTGAACGAGATTTCAAGTATTCGTTTTTCGACGATTCGCGTATAAGAGAAAAATCGTATATACGATATGAAAGAATGTTAAAAACTTTGATTCCAATATAAAATAGAAGTTTGATCTTATGAAATGCAATGTTCTGAATCAGTTGGTAAAATTTTTCTAACTGTGGCACAAGTATTATTAAAGATTTCATGATTTTATCTTCGCATATACCGAAATCCGCGTATGTCGATTAGGTTTTTCGTCAACTATCATATGAAAACGCGTATTTAAACATAGTAAAAACGTTATATTCTTGTTATATGCTTTATTCTTCATCGATAGAATATAAAATCAACGAAATTGAACGAGATTTCAAGTTTTCGTTTTTCGACGATACGCGTATATGAGCGATAAATTGTATATACGATATGAAAGAATGTTAACAACTTTGATTCCAATATAAAATAGATGTTTGATCTTATGAAATGCATTGTTCTGAATCGATTCGTAACATTTTTCTAACTGTGGCACAAGTATTATTAAAGATTTCATGATTTTATCTTCGCATATACCGAAATCCGCGTATGTCGATTAGGTTTTTCGTCAACTATCATATGAAAACGCGTATTTAAACATAGTAAAAACGTTATATTCTTGTTATATTCTTTATTCTGCATCGATAGAATATAAAATCAATGAAATATAACGAGATTTCAAGTTTTCGTATTTCGATGATACGCGTATAAGAGCAAAAATCGTATATACGATATGAAAGAATGTTAAAAACTTTGATTCCAATATAAACTAGATGTTTGATCTTATGAGATGCAATGCTCTGAATCTATTGGTAACATTTTTCTAACTGTGGCACAAGTATTATTAAAGATTTCACGGCTTTATCTTCGCATATACCGAAATCCGCGTATGTCGATTAGGTTATTCGACAATTATCATATGAAAACGCGTATTTAGTCATAGTAAAATTGTTATATTCTTGATATATTCTTTATTCTGCATCGATAGAATATAAAATCAATGAAATTGAACGAGATTTCAAGTTTTCGTTTTTCGAGGACACGCGTATACGAGCGAAGATTCGTATATACGATATGAAAGAATGTTAAAAACTTTGATTCCAATAAAAAATAGATGTTTCATCTTATGAAATGCAATGTTCTGAATCGATTGGTAACATTTTTCTAACTGTGGCACAAGTATTATTAAAGATTTCACGATTTTATCTTCGCATATATCAAAATTCGCGTAAGACGAATACGTTTTTCGACAATTATCATATGAAAACGAGTATTTAAACATAGTAAAAACGTTATATTCTTGTTATATTCTTTATTCTGCATCGATAGAATATAAAATCAATGAAATTGAACAAGATTTCTAGTTTTCGTTTTTCGAGGATTCGCGTTTATGAGCCAAAAATCGTATATACGATATGAAACAATGTTAAAAACTTTGATTCCAATATAAAATAGATGTCTGATCTTATGAAATGCAATATTCTGAATCGATTGGTAACATTTTCCCAACTGTGGCACTAGTATTATTAAAGATTTCACGATTTTATCTTCGCATATACCGAAATCCGCGTATGTCGATTACGGTTTTCGACAATTATCATATGAAAACTCGTATTTAAACATAGTAGAGACGTTATATTCTTGTTATATTCTTTATTCTGCATCGACTGAATATAAAATCAATGAAATTGAACGAGATTTCAAGTTTTCGTTTTTCGACGATTCGCGTATATGAGCGAAAAATCGTATACACGATATGAAAGAATGTTAAAAACTTTGATTCCAATATAAAATAGATGTTTGATCTTATGAAATGCAATGTTCTGAATCGATTGGTAACATTTCTCTAACTGTGGCACAAGTATTATTAAAGATTTCACGATTTTATCTTGGCATATACCGAAATTCGCGTATGTCGATTACGTTTTTCGACAATTATCATATGAAAACGCGTATTTAAACATAGAAAAAACGTTATATTCTTGTTATATTCTTTATTCTGCATTGATAGAATATAAAATCAATGAAATTGAAC